>NC_141545.1:4327514-4633139 GCF_021556685.1 Rattus norvegicus
CTTGATGGTCATAGTTGTGTATGTTTGCCCCAATTGACAGCAAATTGCTGTCAATATGTATGTCAGTGTCATTTTTTTTTAACCTGTGCAGTTGACTGATACATATTTGTCATTTGAGATCTCTTCATATATCACTGTGCTTGATTCCTGGTTGTCTTCATACAGGTATAGATGATTTCACCTTGTTTCTCTGGGTCCATGGCTAATTAATTAATTAATTAATAAACATGAGTACACTGTAGCTGTATTCAGACACATCAGGATATATCATCAGATCCCATTACAGATGGTTGTGAGCCACCATGTGGTTGTTGGGAATTGAACTCAGGACCTCTTATCCACTGAGCTATCTCTCCAGCCCAGGTCCATGCCTCTTAAGGTATGTGCAATATTAGCCCTCTTTAGACCTTATTATAGTTCCTAGTTATATAGACACAAGGTAGAGTTACATTTTCATTACTGTATAATTGTACTGTTGTTGTCTCTGTGATGACTGAATCTATTTTATTTATTCGTTGAGTTAAAGTTAAGTACTAATCAATCAAGATATTTGCTTAACGAGAGCAGATCATACTGTTTATAATTACAAGTTTTGCTGGTAAAGTGTTACTTCAGAGTGGATCCTGGTACAGCTTTTAGAGTTAGCCTATAGAAAATGCAAAAATTTTCTTCAACATACCTTGGCAAATTTAATTTCTTAGACTTTGGTCATATATACTCTGAGAAGCTAAGAATGTTAAAAACAAAATCACTGCTTTTTATATTCACTACTTAAGAAACTCCTCAATTCTCTATAGCACCTTATGTGGGAAAAAGCGAAGGAGGAAAAGAGTGCAGTAGTACTATTTTAATTCTTATATTTGGTCTGAAGTTTCTTTTATCTTTGTTTTCTTCTGGTGTTTGATTTAGGACATTAAGGTCCTTTCAGATTCTTTCACTAGTAGGGAGGGGCTGACTGTACCCAGACCCCTGGCTTTTGTGTTTTGAGCCCTTTAGGTCTTTTGACTGTCCTGTATAGCCTTCAGCCTCTGTATTGATCTTACATAGCCTGCAGTGTAAGCAGTTGAGAGAGCTGGTCTTGCTGCCTGTGTCCTGTGCCCTGTTTAGAAGTGGAGGGATGTTGGAAATCAAAGTGTGCACGGGAAGGTTGACTTGGGAGAGAGATGCCTAGATCAGCCCATTGTTATCTGTGAGAAAGCTTTGGAAAGATACCTGCTGTGTTGTCATTTGCTAATTTTCAGTTGTGAAGGCCTCATCTCAGGCAACCTTGACTTCCTGTCCTTCTTTTTTTCTCTCAGACTCAGGGAACCCCAACTATGTTATGGCATTGGCGTCACCTTGTGTCCCAGCTCAGGGCTGGTGTGCTCCCTCTGGTTGCCTAGGTTTGCTTGGGGCTTGGGCAGGGAGCCTCTCAGTTAGCTCTCTGTACACCCTTTAGACTCATGCTTAATTTCCATCCTGAAGCAGCTTTAGAGTGAAGCCCTAGTTGTTAATATTGAGTGGATGGGGGTGGATTTCCATATCGGGTTACTTCGGTTCTAAGCCAGACATGGGTTTGTCAATTTGTTACTAAAATTTCCAACCCTAACAGTCCATGTAAAAGACACACAATCCAAGTATTTTAATTATAAGTTATATTTCCAGATTGGGCATATGTAATACAATACTAACTTATTTCCCAATTCTAAGACTCCTTATTGCTTCTGGTTTCTCCCAGCCACATGATTCTGGTGCATAGTGGCTTCCTTTTCTTCTCTTCCTTCTCTCTTTTTCTCCTATCTGCCACCCCCTCCTGAGCCTCCAGTCCCACCTTTCCTATCCACTACCCAATCATAGGCTCTAACCTTTTATTGACTTATTAAAGTGGAGAGAAGGTTCACATAGCATCACCTAAGTACATGATGCTCTGCTTGTGGGCTGGGGGCAACCCCTCTTGAGGAACCAATATGAACAATAATATACAAGCAGCATCAAGCCAAACCACTACAGTTTACTCGTAAGATCTGTTTTTAGTACAAAATCCAATAATTTCAGTTGTTTAAATGTGTGTCTTACTATATTTCTTATACAGCTGTTTTCCAAATGTGGGTATGTCTGGTGTGCTTTACCAGCATAGAGTATTCATAATTAACAGTGTATTTTCTTGCCACCAATACATGAATTTTTGTTGGATATGCTACAGATTCATAATGGTTTTACACAGGAAAGCTAATTGTCAGAATTTTGTTTTGTTTTTGAGTCATGGTTTTCTGTACAGCCCTGGCTGTCCTGGAACTCACTTTGTAGACCAGGCTGCCTTCAGACTTACAGAGATGTGCCTGCCCTCTGTCTCTGAATGCTAGGGTTTAAGTCCTGTGCCCAGCTTGATATTTTTCTTTCTTTCTTTCATTCTCTCTCTCTCTCTCTCTCTCTCTCTCTCTCTCTCTCTCTCTCTCTCTCTCTCTCTCTCTCTCTCTCTTTTGCCCCTATCAATGGATTTTATTTGGTCACAGGGTCACAGGCCAGGTGTGGCCCCAGCTTTATTTGACCTTCTTCTCTGGGTCTCAGGTTTTTGGTGTTGCCAAACTTCTTGTAGCAGTTGACTACACTCTGTGCAGGCATGAATAGCACTTGTGGCAGATCATCTTGTCACAATTGTATTCTGGACAAGGTGACAAAGTGATGACTCGATGATGCCACTGTTCAGACATAGCAGCAGGTGCAAGGTGGACTCTTTCTGGATGTTGTAGTTGGACAGGGTGTGGCCATCCTCCCAATGTTTGCCAGTGAATATCAGCTCTGCTGATCGGTGGGATGCCTTCCTTGTCTTGGATCATTATTGATGGTGTCACTGGGCTTGATCTCAAGAGTAATGGTCTTGCCCATTAGGGTCTTCATAAAAATCTGCATGTTGGCATCTGCCACTTGGCCACCTTGTTGAAGAGAAAGAGTGTTTTGGGGTTTTTGGGTTTTTTTTGTTTGTTTGTTTGTTTTGCTTTTTCTTTTTAATACTTAGATCATTTTGTTGACTTCTCGGTGTTTGTTGAGGGCTGGTATAATTTGCATTTTAAATATATTTACCTAGAACTTCACTGCTTCCTCTGTCCTTTATCTTAACAGGCAGGTGTCCTTTGATTTGGGACTGTATAGACTTTTTTTTAATTGTTTCCAGTCTGTGTTCTTCTTTCACTGGCCTTTTATGAGTCAGTTGTTCACAGAATTGGCTGTAACAGTGCACGAAAGGTTTGGCCAGAGCTTGAGACAAGTAGAAATGGGTGGCAGTTTTAGGACCTGTACTATAATATTTCAGAACACCAGGGGGATTATTAGAAGTAATATTATTATAAAGTTGTGTTATCCTAATAGTTGGGTTATAATAATCCTTATTAACAATCTCTGGTTATTCTAAGTCAGCAATTTTCCTTATGAGATAATATATACTTTCATCTCCATAAAATATAATAGTCATGCGGCAGAACTAGTAACAGCTAATGATGAAAGAACAATTCCCTGTGTATATAGACTTTGGTTTTTTTGTGTGAACTACTTTTTGAAATATGTTGAATTATAACAGCAGTATTGTTGGTATCAGGAATTGCCTTGAGCAGCGACACCATTTGGTAACTGTTGACATGGCAACAGCCCTACATTCCCAGTATTCCTTTGGTCCAAATCCCAACTCCACGTGGGAGTAGTTATGTCATATTCCAAATGAAAGGCAGACTTTTTCTGCCCTCATGCTCTCTCTTCTCTTCATTCTTTTCTCTTCTTTCTCTCACCCCTTTCCCTTGTCTTGTTCTCCCATTGAATCTCACCAAGTGTTAACTGTGTTAGTTTTGTGTGCTCTATTTGGATGGGTGTGGTAGGTATTTTATTAAAACGAGATTTTAATAACAACAAGTATGATAATTTAAGAGCTTGGAAATCAAACTGACTGGAAATAAATTCCAATTTGGGCACTCACCAGCTGTTGAACTTATATTATTAATATAAAAGTTGTGGGTGATAGTAATTTTCCCTATAGTGTTATGAGAATTAATTTAACTCCTTGTAAACCTCTTGTGTTTTATTACTTATCAGGAACATTGGGTAGTAGTAGCCATTGTAATTGTTTCATTAAATAAAGTGTGTAGAGTTGTGCAGAATGGAGTTTATCAAAGCTAAAAAGGTGAAACTACACATAACTAAATTGTATAATCAGATTTATCTTATAAAATTATAATCTTAAAGGAAGAAGGTTAGAATGTAGAATAGGAAATAATGCTATGCTATTGTTAGAAGTGATTTAACATTCTATCAGAAAACTGGAGAAATGGAAATTCATGTATTAAGGTGGCGTGACTTTCTTTGTGTGCTGTTTCCTGAATCATCTCTTCGATGATTCCGTTTAGAGCTATTTAATCTCTGCACATGTTTGGGGCCTTTTACAAACCCTTCCTGGATTCCCAGGATGCAGATGTTTTCTGCCCTGTTAGCAACTTTACTTTTCATTCTACAGGAGCAACAGTTTAAAAATTCTATTAGTCACAGACTGACTCTCAGCGATTTCTCTTTCACTATCTTGTGTCCTGGTCTCTGATTTCTCCAACTATTCCTCCACATCCTTTCTCCATGTGCTTGTCTAGTTTGCCCTCCAGTGAGGACCATGTTTCCTTGCATTTCCATGAAGCTCACATGGAGTAGCTCACTCTGCTTGTGGAGAGACCCATGCACTCTGCTGCACTGTGGAACAGGTCAGCTAGCCCAATGAAGAAGAACACTATGGTGTTGCCTCTCAGGCCAGGGCAGTGGGGGTGCATGGCCCACACTCAGTGGTCAAAGATGAACTTTGCATAATTTCCAAGTGAGACTCTTATTTTAAAAGTCCTTAAAATATAAAGGTTATGCAACTTCCTTTTAAAGCTTAATTCATGGTTGTAACTTTGGAATATGATATATCATTGCTGTGGTCTTTGTTTAGTGGCATTTTCTGTTGGTTTGTTATTGATGACCCTTAAATTCTTCCAGAATAAATAGTGGACAGTTGTGGAAACACTGGATAATCTGCTTACTTTGTCTTGAGTTTGTAAGAATGTGACACGTACTTACATTTTGCCAGAAGCCATAGCTATGGGTGCTAGGATCTGAAAATATATGTATGGGCTGTGTACTAGGTAAAGATGTTGATGGTTATTGGTCAGATAAGGAAAAGTTATTGGTGGGGTTGGTGTGGGGCTGCTTGTATTTAAATGCTCCCTACATACTGGCTCCCAAGATCTGGAAGCCCTGAGGAACAGGTCCTCAAGTACCCCAAGTGATGCTTTGTAAACTTTGCTTCTTTGTTTAACTCATCAAAAATGGATAGAGTCTGTGATTAGGCAACAGAAGAAGAAAGGTGGGATTGATGATGGAGTGGAGGGTCTCAAGAGACAGGAGAAGGGGGAACAAGAGAGGAGACCAAGGGAAGAGGAAACCGCCATGTGAGGAGATGGACCCTGAGCATATGGCCTGGAAAAAGAGCAAGTAACAAGGGACATTATGGCATGGATATAGGTTAGTGTAGCTGTAAACCTGCCCAATTAGGCTTATGACTTGTAAATAAAGTACCTGGATTGTGTGTCTTTTATTTGGACTAGTTAGAGTGTTTAATTCCTTTTATAATTGGTGCCTTTGACCCTGAGATTAAGTCTCATGCTCTACTGAAATGAAGTTAGTTATTGTACTTTGTGTTTCTCGTGGTGCAATAACTTTGCTGTTTTTCATAGATCATTGAAGTGTTTCAATATGTGTGAAAAAGAGGCAGTGAGTAGTTTTTTTTTTTTTTTTAACTATGTGCTACTGAAGTGTGTACACAGAATAGCTTTGTTTGGAATTAGCTAAAGTGATAGGTTTGGGTCTTGCTTTACTAACAGTGTTGTTTGTAGCAGAAAAAGTTCTATAAAAGCACACATCATGATTAACCAATTAGTATTATCCAGAGAATGACCAATTTCTTTAATATACTTATCCATTATTAATGGACTTCTTTATGGTTCAGGTGCTGGGCACATTTATACATCTGGGTGAGATTGCAAATTTTGTTTGGATATTACAAATGCTGGTAAGCTGTTTTTCTATCGAAACTGGAATTATGTTCTGTAAAGCAGTTACTACTGACTAAAATTGAACTCAGGTTTTTTAGTTGAAGGTGTACTTGTTTCATGACAAGTAGAAAATAATGCTGTTAGACTGTTTTTACCTGTACGTAAAAGAAAAACTTTAATGTTTAAGATAAAGTGTCATTATATTATATAAAAATATTTATATAATGTGGGTATATTTGTGTATGTGTGTGTGTGTGTATGTATGTATGTGTGCACGCGTGCACGCACCCATGTATGTGTGGATGTAGTGTATAGATGAGATCATCTTGTTACACTGACTTAGTTTCTGGATATGGGAAACAGGAAACCAAACTTTCTAAAAATGATTAGTAAGTTTGTGTTTAATCAAATGGCTGGCAGAAACTTAAATTTCTTTAACATATTAGTTTTAAGTTCTATAGAAAGTTCTTTTAGGAAAGAAAAAATAACCATTCCAAGAAACTTCTTTTCTGTTTTTCCTATTATAGTGAGCTGCACAGTTCTCCAAAGCAAGGAGGTGGACTTCATCCTCCTTACCACTTTCATCCTTGCCTACCCCAGGGACTGTGTGACAAGGTAACAGAATGGTTTACATTTATTAAAACATGATACCGTGAGTTTATTGTGACGTGTTTTTGTCTGAGCACTGCTGAAGAATAAAAAAAACAATTTTACTAGTTTTTGTACTAAGTATAGAAATAACGGCCATTCATGCAGGTGTTTGGAACCTAAATATTTGCACCTGAAAATAATAGAAACCATATTTCCTTAATAAACCTTAAGGAAAATATATTTTAACATAATGATTAAATCTTATTTTAATGCAGACCTAATATCAGATTCATCAGTGAGTAAGAATCCTGATTCTATGCAACGAAATTGAATTGATTCTGTTTTTTTCAAGAGATGAAATTGCTTCTTGTAGCTATGAAGGCAGGTATGGAGAAGCTAAGTGAGTTCTATTTCTTAATGGATAGTTGATTTTTTTATATTTTTAGAAGATTAACCCTCGCAAGTCAGTTCTACAGTTTCCACATATGAAATATATATTACAAAGGAAATATTTTAGTCTGAGTCCTTCATCTATACTACCATGTAAAGAATTTTAAATAACATAATAGTCACTAGTTATCCTCCATTGAAAACCAAAATAATAATAATAATAATAATAATAATAATAATAATAATAATAATAGGCATTGTCATGTTTATCTTCCTTCAGGTATAAAATGGTAAAAAATTAAAAGTTACATTTTTCTTTTTCTTTTTCTTTTTTTATTTGAATGGCATTGGCGGGGCCTTATTTGTCAGTCTTTACAAATAAGAAAAACTCGCCTCACAACTGTTCATAACTGCAGTTCTGGGCAGTGCGTCCTTCACGGACACAGTCACGTATATTCAAAAAAAACACACAGAAAATTAAGCTGCAACTCGATATCCTTCTAAATTAAAAGTAAACTATTTTCTACCATTGCTGATGACCAATGTTGGCATCTGTGTGGTGGGTAAAATGAGGCAGGCAGTCGTTGGATGTCATTGCTTAAAGCTATTGATGGGGGTGGATCCAGACACCTATAGGGATGCTGCCCCAGGGAGCCAGCGACTAGAGATGTTACTCAACAGACAGTTTTCTGAGGGAGCAAAGCTTAAGTTACTGGGGGGTTGGCACTCTCTATGGTCAGTGAAAAACCTATGAACTCTTAACTCCTTGGGGTCAGTGAGAAAGACCAGGGAAGAGAGAAAATTCACACACACACACACACACACACACACACACACACACACACACACACAGAGTTGATGGTAGAAGGAACAGTGTTCCAGCCCATCATACACAAGCCTAAACAGATACACATAGTTGATGGATGCCCTAACCCTTGTGCTTTTTAATCACTTATATATCCCAGCCAAATCTCTCAAGCAGCATTAAATTGCAATGTAATTGTTTTAGTTTTCTTCTAGACAAAGACAGGAGTAATTATTTCATCATTTATCCTTAAAAAGTATTCTTAAAAGACTCACAGATCTAACCACTTATATAAAAATCAGTCATATCTACTTTAAATCCTCAGAATGAGTATCTACTCAAGAGCAATTCTTAATAAATCTCATCAGGAAGCTGAGGGCAAAAATGTGTATAAGAAATCAATTGTTAGTGCCAGAGATGTTGGCCAGTGAGTGATTTGAGGCCCCTTAGAGTTTTCCCATAATTCTTAGATAATGAGGAACATGCTGGCAGTGAACAGAACAGAACTCCATAACAGCCTCAAGTCCTCAGGACACATAGCTCTCAGGACACATAGTCCTTGGAGCTGACACACTGAGTCGCACCCAAACGACTGTGGTAATGGGGGGGGGGTACATACTAGATCCTATCTCCATTTTAAACTTGATACTTAAATGGTTTATTTTATTTACATGATAAATGCATGAAGCTTGGGATTTGCTTCTCAATAACTTAAGAGGTTTCTTAGTTGTTTGGAGTTCTCTGTGGTGATGTGAATGTTAGGAAAATCCCAGAAGCCACTGAGTACTAACAGAGTATTATTTATTCTTCTGCTCTTAGCAAGAGGGCAAGAAACACTGGTAGCTGTTTCTTAAGCAGGAATATGTTCAGTGAATTTCTTTAGTGTTTTACAGTTTTCATGGCACACATTCCTTTGTCATATTAATTTCAAGTATTTTGTTGTTGTTTTGTTTTGTTTTAGTTTATTGAGAATACTATTGTCCCCTTGCTTTCGTGTTTGTCTTTTGTATATAAAAAGGATACTGATTCCTGTGCTTTAACTTTGTGTTTTTCAACTTTTATCAATATTTATCAGCTCTAGGAGTTTTTTTTTATGATTTAGTTTTTATGTATAGAATTTTAAAACCTGAAAATAAACATATATTGATTTCTTCCCTTCTCATTTGTATTTGCTTCATTAACTTGACTTGTTTAATTGCTTGACATAACACTGTAAGAAGTATGTTGAGAAGTGAGAAGAGTGGACATCCTTGTCTTGGTCCTGATTTCAACACAAACACTTTGAATTCTTCTCTCTTTTGGATGACTTTTGCTGTATACTGCCTTTATCAAGTTGAGATAAATCACTCTTATCTCTATTCTCTGCAAGACTTTCATCACAAATGGAGGCTGTATTTTATCAAAGGTCTTTTATGTCTGCCATAGGGTGGTACTTGTACTTATGTGGTAGATTATGTTAATTCTCATGTATTGACGCTTTCCTCCATCTCTGGGATGAAGTGGCCTTAAGCCTAATGGGAAATCTGTTTGTGTTACTGCATTTGGTTTACACGTATTTTATTAATGCCTTGTGCACATACGGTTATCAGAGATGTTGGTGTATGACTTTCTTTTTTGGTTGTTTGGTTTCAGCATAGGATTAGACTCCCAGTAAATGTTTTCTAACTGTTTTTGGACTATCTTACCTTTTCAGCTTTGAGAATGTGGTGGCTGCCATTTTCATACTTTTCTTCCCCTACCTTTATATCGGCTCAAATAGAATTCAGGAAGTACTATTGACTTATTTTCAATACAGATTACAATACTGTGCATACTCAAAAGGTATACTTCTTGGTTCTGAACCATGTATGATCTTGGTTCCATTACTATAGGCGGAAATATTTTCAGAACAAAATCTGCTTCCTAAATGTCATAGTTTAGGGCTCACCTGCTTTGTTTTGCAACATACCCTGTTTTTGCTTTTTGTTTGTTTGTTTTGTTTTGTTTTTTGGAAAACTGCTTTTATTTGTTGTAGCACAAAAGTGTTATTTAGCCTATAATTTAAAATTAATATTTTGTAATTACATCCTTGATTTATATGAAAACAAGTCACTAGACCATTTATTTCACTTCTTTGTGTGTTTTTATTGAATTTCACCAGGTCCATTAATGAACATTAGAGGAAGGACCTTGGAAAGGAGTATATCTCTTACATATTTACAGAAGCTTATGCCAAGCAGGAATACTGTGTATAAGACCTAAATTTCATTGGAAGAACCTGTCTGAGGAAGTGAAAAGAAAAGGATGGGAAATAGGAAAACATTTGAAAATAAGGCTGTTGACAGGCTGGAGAGGAAGGAGGAGATTGAAATTTTAAATTATGCTACCTGAAACAATGTATTTTCATGGATACAAATATGTCTTTGCCTATTTAAAAAAGTACTAAATACTATGAGGTAGGATTTATCCATGTCAGTTATAGTACAATATGCTTTAGAAATTTAATTCCTGGGAACTTAAATTGAAAGTTAGTGGTATGGTTATTTAAAAACTCATTAAAAACAATTTAAAAAGAGATAATTTCTCCTGTAATTGTGTACTTTTCTCCATTTCCATTGCTTATATAGATACTTATTGCTTCTTCTTACCATCTTTTAAATGATGTTTAGTTACTTATAATAGTTTTCATTATGTGAGCATAGTTATAAACACACATGATAGTATAAAATAATACAAAGAATAGTGTACTCTATCTTACTTATCAGTTTGTAAATACTCATTTGTGTGTGTGTGTGTGTGTGTGTGTGTGTGTGTGTGTGTACTTTTAACGTGAGTGAGGCATGTGCCTTGAGAGTGTGGCGGTTGCCATGGCAACAGAAGCAAGCAGGTCTTTGTTACCTAAAGATGATGTCATTGCTGGAGTCAGAGGCTAGCTATAAACCACTTCTGATGATAACATACCTCCCTTTTTCTTATCATAGAGAGGAGAAAAAAGGGAAATAGGGGAAGCCGATGCTAAAAGGGAAATAGGGGCTTTAGACATCTTAAACTGCTCCCTGCTGTCTAGGAGCATTATCAGTTTTGGGGTGTAGCTGACTTTCACCATTCAGGTCCACTTGATAGTTGTGTAAAAGGAACTGTTTGAGTTTTCAGTTAGAAAATTTTGACTTTTTCTTTGAAGGAATGTGGAAACAAGATTAATGAGGCAGGGAGGAAATAGTAGCTCCAGGAAAATGGGGAGAAGAGGCATTAAGAAGGGCAGTATCCTATTTCCATGTAGGGTTTTGAAAAACCCAGGAATTGGAGGCCTCATGCTGTTCCCTAAATTTCTAGATGTCTGGTTGCAGCTGATGGAATTTATTTATTACTGCCCCAGATTCATTGACATAGAAACAGCATTCTTCCTGGAGAAACAGACAAAGACCACCTTCTTTAGCTGTCAGAACATCTAGTCCCTGTCAGTTCTGAAGCACAAATGGTGCCAAAGAATCGATCTTTTTCTGGATTATGAGCATGGTTTCATACATTCCTTGGAAACCATTGTCAAGCTGGGATAAGAACTTCATGTATAGGGTTACAGAAATCGTCGGCCCTGCTGTTCCACTGCCAGCACCTGTAGCTACTTCTGCAGCAACCAGGAATAGCACAACCTGCAGTGCCCTCTTATGCTGGACAGGTATATGTCAAAAACTGGAATTGGTAGAGATTCTTTGCCATGTATTACTCCTAGTTCAGGGAAGGAACACCAGTGTGCAAACTCCTCTTGCCCAGCTGGCAGGTAGGTGATGATATATACCAGTGCCACAGAGAATTGACGTGTTTTGGACTGCAGGGCACTGAGGCAGAGATGGGGTGACCAGGTTGGGTGCCATAAGGAGTTGGTACACCAAAGTCAGGGTCTGAATCAAAAGGCTAAATGACAAGTTATTACCATTTGTGAGGGAGGATGTTAAGGACGTAAGGACCTTGGAGGAGTGTTTGATTATTTCTCCTATTTTTTCGATATCTAGAGTTTGGGAAATTGGACAAATTTCTCTGGATGTGGATAGTACTCACTGGAGACCCTGCTTTGTTTTTACATTAGAGCTTACCAACAACTGTTTTCTACCTGGCATTCCATGGGTCTTGTATACAGAAGAACAGGGTCTGGCATTGCTGACAGAAGTGATTGGTCCTTGATCCTAACATATGTATCTGGAACGACCAATATGGGCCGCCCCCATATTTGTCTGGCCATTTTTTGCAATCATCTTTTGTCTGGTCAAAGAGGAAGCAGACAAAGAGAACATAGTATGCAGAAGGAATGACAGATATAGGGATGACAGCAATTCGGATTGGCTCCAGCATGGAGCGGTTTCCTGATCCTATTGGGAAAGTCTGTTTGTTATCAGTGGGGATTCCTTGAACCACGAATCTCTAGATGTAAGTGATACCATGGATGGAAACGATCAGAGGAGAAGCCCAGGTCTAATCCAGTGGAGTGGAGCGCAGATGCTAGAGTGGAGTCTCATTCTTCTGGGATTGGGGACAAGGTGGGTGGTCTCAACATCTTGTGGAGCTTAAGAGAGCAGGGTCCATGAAGGGCCCTACCATTTAGGAGAGACAGCTAAGAGCTGCTGATCTGGAGGGGACAGAAGAACTTGGTCTCAATGTTGATAGGTAGTGGACAGGAGACAGCGTGTGGCCTTAGTCAGTGGTGGTCAGTAAAGTTCCATAGGAGAGAAAGGGGGTGACAAAGTAATGGGGTAAGTGAATGGTCTAGGAGGGGAGCACATTTAGTTGAAAGACCAGGAGTTAGTACTGACATCCGTACATGAGTTTGAAAGGTGAGACAAAGAAGTCACTTGGGGAGAGCTTGTAGCCTAAAATGAGCCAGAGGTAGGAGTTTTGCCCAATCAAAGTTCCTGTGACAGTTTGACAAAAGTGGATTTTAGGGAGCAGTTAGTTCTTTCTACCTTACCTGAAGATTGAGGGTGGTATGGAATATGAAAATGCCAGGTGACATCTAGGGCCTTAGACAGAATTTGAGAAATTTGGGAAGTAAATTAGGGACCATTGTCTCACTGGAGGGAGGCTGAGACACTAAATTGGGGATGATCTCTTGGAAGAGGGGCTCAGAAACTGTCTGAACCCTTTTGTTAGTTGTGGGATATGCCTCCACCCACCCCGAGAATGTGTCAATCAAAACTAGGAGGTACTTAGCACATTTGGCATGTGGGTAAAGACAAGTGGCCAGTCAGCTCCAGGAAGGGAACCTCTGGCCTGAAGGGTAGAAAAAGGGGTGCTACAATACCAGAGGTTGAAGTCTGACACTTGACAGACTTTGGAAGAGGCAGTGATGGATTTTAAGAAACTTAAGTCCTTAGGAGTAGGCTTCAGGTGGATTTTTAACAAAATAAGACAATGCCGTGCTGTTAGGATGAAAGCTGTGGCGAAGATAGGACAGAGTTTGATGAGTGTTAGGGAATGAGAGTGGGGATGTGGGTTGCAGTGTAAGAATGTCCTGGGGAGGGTGAGACATGTGTAGGCCCCTAAGGGCCTCAGCTCTGGCTGCCTCTTCAGCTCCGTCTTTCCCTTGGAGACAATAGAGTCATTCGTCAGGTGGGAACTGCAGTAAACAAACCCAATAGCTGTGTGGAGATGGGAGGCTCTAGCATGGCCATAATTTGGTTTGCATTAGTTACTGACCCTCCTTTAGTCATAAGTACCCCATGCTCCTTCCAGTTAGTGGCAGGGTCAGGATGATACGGAAAGCATGTTTAGAATCTGTGTAGATGTTGAGGGATTGTCCCTGTGCCAGTTTAAATGCATGGGTAAAGACTACTACTTCAGCCTGTTGATTGGTGGTATGAGCAGGAAGGGCCTGTGCCTCAGTGTCTGACACTATGGGGCAGCTGGCTCTTATGGCTCCTTCATGTAGAAAGGAGCTTCCATCTCTATACCAGGTATAGATGGTCTTAGGCAAATTGCCCTCCTGTATGTGTGAAGGGTGAGGTAATAATTCTTCTAAGGTTTTAATGCAGGCGTGAGATAAGGAGTGGTTAGTATTTGGTGGAGAAAGAAGATTGGAAAGGCAGGTGTGATTGAAAGGTTAGTGTGGCGTCTTCTATTAGTGCTCCCTGAAGAGAAAGAACCTTGGAGGGAGGTAGATTCTGTATACCTTTGAAAGGTAGGAGCTGTGACGTGTTATAAGAGGAGAAGACCATTATAGGCAACCCAAATGTTAGTTTTTCTTATTCTTGAATAAGGAGTTCAGCAGCTGCTAAGGTACAAATACAAGGTGCCATCCCTGCATGGTTACATCTAGTTTTTTTTGACAGGTATGCTACAGGTGCAAAGGAGGGTCCCAGTTGGTGACCTAAATTTCCAAATGTTGGTATCAGGAACTGCTTTTGCCTCCAGCAATGATGTCATCTTGTCACCTGAGCATCTGTTGTCAAGGCAACGGTCATCCATTTCCAGCATACATTTCATGTTACAGTCACACCACATTTCACATAAGAGGCAGATCCTTTCTGCCCTCTTCCACTTCTCTCTCCTCTCTTCCCTTTTTCTCCTCTCTTTCTCTCCTACCTCTCTTCACCCCTTGGCTTTTGTCTCTATCATTCCAATAAACCTCTCCATGTGGAGCCCTGTTGGCCTGGTGTGGTTTGTCCAGACGTGAGCCATAGAGCCTCTCTGTAAAAGACAATGTAAAAGGTGGTATGTGTATGGCTACTTAAAAAGACAACCAAAAGCCATCAGTAGCTGAACAAAGAGGAAAGTGAAAGGAAATGGATTCATGGGAGTTCAATCAACCAGATAACATTTTACATTTTATACCCAGGTTTGGTGCCTTAGGAGAACAGCCTATAGTATAGTTGGTGACCTCCAAAGGAGCTGGGAGTTGGGTTGAATCTTGTGAAAAGATCAAATACAGAGAACTCATTCTGAACCGTACAGATTCCATAGGATGCTTTATGCTAAGAAATATAATGTCAGTGCTGGAATATTGTTATTGGTTAAAACTTAGGCTTTAATACCAAAGTACTCATTTTGGTTCAAACTGAATTTGAACTCCTGCAGCATGAAATACCGAAGAGGGCACCATCCCATATTACCCCATATACTAGCAGGTCACATGGCACCAATGGGTCATTTGGCCCTGGTGGGCTGTTCTCATCTTGACAGACTTTCTGGCCTGTAGCACTAGAAACCTCTTCAACCAATTTGCTAAGTCACTTTAGAAAGTTACTACCATGACAAACCTCAGATTCGAGCATCCAAATTTATCGGCTGCCTGGGGGTGGGGGTGGTAGTGGGGCTGTACCTATCTCTGGAAATCAGTTGAGAAGCTGTGTGAAGGCAAACACCACACAAACTTAGTTTAGAATCAACAGGTAATTCAATCACTGGGTACAACTACTAACATCCTTACTAGTAAGCCATAGTAAATGAAATCCCTCAGTGGCTGATCCTGACTGATCGGAAATCTAAGTGGGAGGCTCTAGTTCATTCTATCACCTACCCCAAGTTCTCCCACAATCCAACAATCCACAAGCCCCTATTCTCATCCTCTCTTTCTCCCTCCAACCTGGAAGTCTAACCTGGAAGTATATGTCCAGTGATTGGTGCCCTGAAACCTTTATTCAGTAAGGAAAAGACCTTGCCGCAAACACCCACCATATCAAAAACTAATCCATATGAAATAAGCATGGGCATGGTTGATTGGATACCACAGGTCATATGGTAAGGTGGAAAGAGAAAAGAAGATAAGTCTTGTATGCTTCTGATCAAGGTAGCCTTGACTACTCAGTGGTAGTAGCAATAGAGCCTGCCCAGGACAAGGTAAGGGGTGAGAACCTACACATGACCTTTTCCTCTGACTTTCACATGTGTTTCCACACAAAAGGGTGTGCATTTACCCATAAATATATACACATCACACACATGCCACACACACACACACACACACACACACACATACACACACATACAGACCACATACATTAATAAAGACAGATGTGCAAAAAAGACACCTAACCCATGGGTATATAACAGCCACACCTGTATATGTGTATATATGTAGGCATGTGTGTACATATGTCTACTTGAATATTGTAAAATGTTTTTTTAAAGATTTATTTATTTATTATATATAAGTACACTGTATCTGTCTTCAGATACACCAGAAGAAGGCATCGGATATCTTTACAGATGGTTGTGAGCCACCATGTGGTTGCTGGGAATTGAACCTATGACCTCTGGAAGAGCAGTCGGGTGCTCTTAACCGCTGAGCCATCTCTCCAGCCCTTGTAAAATGTTTTTGAGTAATTTAGTAAATATGTAATTTATTTACATGTGTATATAGATATCTGTCTGACACACAGTTAGATACACTGTGTGTCATAGGTTCTTTGTATATTTGGTTTTGTCATGGAGTATATTGGTTTCTCCATCTTTGTTAATTGACAGATTTGCTGGATAGAGTAACCTGGATTTGTGTTCTCTTAGGGTCTGTATGACATCTGCCAAGGATCTTCTGGCTTTAATAGTCTCTGGTGAGAAGTCTGGTGTAATTCTGATAGGTCTGCCTTTATGTGTTACTTGATATTTTCCCTTACTGCTTTTAATATTCTTTCTTTGTTTTGTGCATTTGGTGTTTTTTTACTATTATGTGATTTCACAGATTTCCTTTCTGGTCAATCTATTTGGAGTTCTGTAAACTTCTTGTATGTTTATGGGCATGACTTTATTTTCTTTAGGGAAGTTTCCTTCTATAATTTTGTTGAAGATATTTACTGGACATTTATTTTGGAAATCTTAGCTCTCTTCTATACCTACTATCCTTAGGGTTGATCTTTACATTGTGTCTTGGATTTCCTCAATGTTTTGGGTTAGGAGCTTTTTGCGTTTTACATTATCTTTGATGGTTGTGTCAGTGTTTTCTGTTATCTTCTGCCGATGAGATTCTCTCCTCTATCTCTTGATTTCTGATTGAAAATACTTGTGTTTCCGACTCCTGATCTCCTTCCTTCTTTTTCCATCTCCAGGGTTGTCACTCTTTGTGCTTTCTTTATTGTCTCTATTTCCATTTTTAATTCCTGGATAACTTTGTTCAATTCCTTTACCTGTTATTTTGGGCTTTCCTGTAGTTCTTCAGGAGATTTCTGTGTTTCCTTTTCAAAGGCTACTATTCCTTACCTGTGTTGTGCTGTATTCCTTTAAGATAGGTATTTATGTCCTACAAAGAATAATAGATCGAAAACTCAAACACAAGGAGGAAATCTAACCCTAGAAAAAGCACAAAAGTAGTCTTCTTGCAACAAAGCCAAAGGAAGAGAAATACACAAATATAATTCCATCTCTAACAACAAAAAAATAACAGGAAACAACAATCCTATTCTTTAATATCTCTTAATGGCAATGGACTCACTTCTCTAATAAAATGACATGGACAAACAGAGTGGATACTTAAAGAGGACTCAGTATTTGCTGCAAACAGGAAACCCACATAAGTGACAATGACAGACATTACCTCAGAGTAAATTGCTGGAAAATAATTTCCCAAGCAAATGGTCCAAAGAAAAAATCTGGACTAGCCATTCTAATATCGAATAAAATCAACTTTCAACTAAAAGTTTTCAGAAAAGATAAGGATGGACACTTCATATTCATCGAAGGAAAAGTCCAACAAGATAAACTCTGAGACCTGAATATCTATGCTCCAAATGCAAGGGCACTTGTATTCATAAAAGAAACCTTACTAAAGCTCAAAGCATATATTGCATGTCACACAATAACAGTGGGAGATTTCAACACCCCACTCTCATCAATGGACAGCTCATAGAAATTAAACAGAGACATAGAGAAACTAACCTCAGTTATGAACCAAATGGACTTAACAGATATTAATAGAACATTTCATCCTAAAACAAAAGAATATACCTTCTTCTTAAAACCACATGGTACCTTCTCCAGAACTGACCATATAATTGATCACAAAACAGACCTCAACAGATATAATATTGAAATAATTGCATGCATCCTATCAGATTACCATGGACTAAGGCTTGTTTTCAATAACAACAATAGTGAGAAAAAGCTCACATATACCTGGAAGCTGAATAACACTCTACTCAATGATAACTTGCTCATGGAAGAAATAAATTAAAGACTTTTTAGGATTTAATGAAAATAAAGGTACAACGTACCCAAACTTATGGAACACCATGAAAGCAGTGCTAAGAGGAAAACTCACAGCTCAAAAAGAAATTGGAGAGAGCATACATTAGCACCTTGACAGAACACCTAAAACCTCTAGAACTAAAAGAAGCAAATGCACCCAAGAAGAGTAGAAGGCAGGAAATTCTATTAAACTCAGGGCTGAAATCAACCAAGTAGAAATAAAAAAGGAATATACAAAGAATCAACAAAAGTGGGAGCAGGTTTTTTGAGAAAATGAACAAGATAGATAATAAACCCTTAGCCTGGCTAACCAGAGGGCACAGGGTATCCAAATTAACAAATCAGAATTGAAAAGTAAGACATAACAAGAGAATCTGAGGAAATTCAGAAAATAATCAGATCCTACTACAAAAGCTTATATTCTACAATACAGGAAAATCTGTATTGAATGGATAATTTTCTTGACTGATATCAGGTACCAAAGTTAAGTCAGGATCACACAAAGCATCTAAACAGTCCCATAACTACTAAAGAAATAGAAGCAGTTATTAAAAGTCTCCCAGCCAAATAAAGCCCAGGACCAGATGTGTTTAGTGCAGAATTCTATCAGACCTTCATAGAAGATGTCATACCAATATGGTGCAAACTATTCCACAAAATAGAAAAAGAAGGAACACTAGCCAATTCCTTCCATGAAACCATAATTATGCTTGTTGCTATTCAATATTGGCTGCGCCCGTCCAGAAAGAGCACACCAAACCAATACCAACACGGTTCCATGTGGTGAGATTTAATAATTCCCTTATTAAATACAAAGGGAAGGGGCCAGAGAAAGAACAGAAAAGAGAGTGAGGGTGGAGGGAGTCTGCTTTTATTTGTACTGTGAGGTAAAGATGCCCAGGTGCAGGTGAGACTTGAGCCAAAACGTCTTCTGGGAATGTATGGTGTTACCGCTAAAGGCAACACTTGATACCAACAATGCTTATACCTAAACCACACAAAAAAAAAAACAAGAAAGAAAGAGAACTTCAGAGCAATTTCCCTTATGAATATCAAAGCAAATACACTCAATAAAATTCTTACAAACCAAATCCAAGCAACCATCAAAATGACAGTCCTTCATGATGAAGTAGATTTCATCCCAAGGATGCAGAGATGGTTCAATATATGGAAATCCATCAATGTAATTCACTAGAGGGGCAGGCAGTGAAAGGTACCCTGATTCCTGCTGGAGATAGGTTGAAACCCCAGGACACTTAAAGGGGACTGCCGGTGCCTTCCCAATTTCCCAGGATATCAGTTCCCCCCAAAGACCCCTTTACAGAGGTTTGAGACAGACCAGTCATGTAGGGCAATGCTGCAAGCCCCTTGACCACAGGTCATGTAGCCTCAAGACAGATCAGAGGTAGAAGAAGGATCACACCTACAAATAAGTATATGAGGAGGTCTTCCCAAGCTCTCAGGACAAACCAATAGGAAGTACCTTCTGTCAGACACTGACCCATTCACAAAACTATTTAATTAAGCACAATGAAAGGCGTGCAGGAATTATCGTCTACGAGCTTGTTATAAGAGCTGTTACTCTGCCACTTGGACATGAGATCTGCTCTCCGGAAATCATCACTTCCAGAATCTCCCTTGCACTCCTCACTGGCTAGTCAGTCCCCTGCTGGTTCAGCCCAGCCCAGGTAACCAAAGTGGCAGGCAGTAGGGGTAAGGAGAAGGACCGGCAGTTGGGGTGGCAAATAAATGGTCCCCCTCCCTGCCTGAGATCTTTCTCCCTTTACCTGTACCCACACAACTAGCCAGCCTGGTCAGAGATCACTGTGGAGAGCACTCGGGCACCAGAGCCCTAAAATGTAGTGCTCGAACAATGATCAACAAAACTGCAGTGCGGGAAGGTGAGTCACCTCCCCCAACTCTGGAGACTAACAACCTATCTTTTCCTGCTGAGTTTTCAGTCAGCACCATCTCAAGCTTAGGTCAAGCTGAAGGGGCACCTGAAGGCTCCTGGCCAGAGCTACTCTCTGGGGTTGGCTGAAGGCCCCTCTAGCCCCTGTCTAAATCCAGACAGCCTGCAAAACAGCCTGCAATCGGTTTTGGCAGACTCCCTATCTAACCTGGTAACGCAGCAGACACTTAAAGCTACAGGGCACCTAGTTCTTTAATCTGCAGAAAGGCTTAACGTTTTGGACTTCTGTGGAGTCCCCCAAAGCTGATATGCCGAGGGAATGTTCCCATTGGACAAACCGTTTCTCCTCTTTTCTGTGACAGTTCACTGACACACACAAAAACACAACATTAAAAAAAAATTCCTCAGTTCCTGCCCCCCCCCATGCTGCCGGCAGTGTTGTTGCAGCTTTCCACAGCCCAACACCCACCCTGTGGCAGTGTGGGGTAAGTGTGGTCAAACTTCTAAGTCCTGTATCACCTAGGGGATGTGCCCTGTGGCAGAGCTGATGCCAAAAACCCCCAAGGCTTCAAAGGAGACACTAAGCCGACTGTCTGCTCCTCCGTCTCCCCCCCAGTGCAGGACTCCATTAAAAAAACAAAGGAGCTTCCACTTGCCTCTCCCCTTACTCCACCTCCCCCCATCCAACTAAGGAGATCTCTCCTTAGAGGTAGTTCTTAAAACAGCCAACCAGATAAAGATCACATTAGGACAGAAGCCATCACCTATAAAGACAATGGAATACCCAAGGAAACACAGAACCCCACCTCCAAATCACCCCCAATTCTAAGGGCCACTGTTGACAGCACACCTAAAAGCTCTAGAACAAAAAGAAATAAATAAACCCAAGAGGAGTAGAAGGCATGAAATAATCAAAATCAGAGCTGAAATCAACCAAGTACAAACAAAAATGAGTATACAAAGAATCAGCAAAACCAGTAGCTGGTTCTTTATGAAAATCAACATGATAGATAAACCCTAAACTAACCAGAGGTCACAGAGAGTGTATCCAAATTAACAAAATCAGAAACGAATAGGGAGGCATACCAGCAGCATCTGAAGAAATTAAAAAAAAATTAGATCCTACTACAAAAGCGTATATTCAACAAAACTGGAAAATCTGGAGGAAATGGGCAATATTCTAGACAGATATCACGTACCAAAGCTACATCAGGAACAAATAAACCATCTAAATACCCACATAACTCCTAAAGAAATAGAAGCATTTATTGTTATTAAGAGTCTCCCAACCAAAAAGAGCCCAGGTCCAGATGGATTCAGGTCTGAATTCTACCAGACCTTCACAGAAGACCTCATACTAATGCTGTTCAAACTATTCTACAGAATTGGAACAGATGGAACACATCTAAATTCCGTCTATGAATTAATAATTGTATAATAAGATTATACAATTAATCTTATACTGAAACCGCACAAAGACCCAACAAAGAAAAAGAAGTTCAGACCAATTTCCCTTATTATTGTTGATGTAAAAATACTCACACATGTCTTACAAACGGAATCCAAGAACACATTGAAATGATCATCCATCATAATCAAGTAGGCTTCATTCCAGGGATGCAGGGATTGTTTAATATATGAAAACCCATCAATGAAATCCAATATATAAACTAACCCAAAGATAAGAATGACATGGTCATTTGATTAGATGCTGAAAAAGCATTTGACAAAGTTCAACACCCCTTCATGATAAAAGTCCTGGAAAAATCAGGAATTCAAGGCCTATATCTGTACATAGTAAAAGCAATATACAGCAAACCAGTAGCTAACATCAAACTAAATGGAGAGAAAATTGAAGCAACCCAACTAAAATCAGGAAGTAAACAAGACTGCCCACTCTTTCCCTACCTATTCAATCTAATAGTCGAAGTCATAGCCAGAGCAATTAGAGAGTGAAAAGAGGTCAAAGGGATACAAATTTGAAAGGAAGAAATCAAATTATCACTATTTGCAGATGATATGATAGTATAGTTAATTGACCCCCAAAAGTTCCAGCAGAGAACTACTTAACCTGATAAACAACTTCAGCAAAGTGCCAGGGTATAAAATTAACTCAAACAATTCAGTAGCCTTCTTCTACTCAAAGGATAAACAGGCTGAGAAAAAAATTAAGGAAATGACACCCTTCACAATATTCCCAAGTAATATAAAATATCTTGGTGTGACTTTAACCAAGCAAACGAAAGATCTGTATGACAAGAACTTCAAGTCTCTTAAGAGAAATTTGAGGAAGAACTGAGAAGATGGAAAGATCTTCCATGCTCATGGATTGGCAGGATTAATATAGTAAAGATGGCCATTTTGCCAAAAGCAATCTATAGATTCAATACAATCTCCATCAATATCCCTACTCAATTCTTTATAGAGATAAAAAGAGCAATTTGCAAAACCCAGGATAGCGAAAACTATACTCAATATTAAAAGAACTTCTGTGAGAATCACCGTCCCTGACTTCAAGCACTATTACAACGGAATCATCATAAAAACTGTATGGGATTGGTACAGAGACAGACAGACAGATCAGTGGAATAGAATTGAAGACCCAGAAATAAACCCACACACCTATAGTCACTTGATCTTTGACAAAGGAGCTAAAACCATCCAATGGCAGAAAGATAACATTTTCAACAAATGGTGCTGGTACAATTGGAGGTCAGCATGTAGAAGAATGCAAATTGATCCATTCTTATTACCATGTACAAAGCTTAAGTCCAAGTGGATCAAGGCCCTCCATATCAAACCAGATACACTCACACTAAGAGAAGAAAAAATGGGGAAGTGTCTCGAACACATGGGCATTGGGCAAAATTTCCTGAACAAAACGCCAATGGCTCATGCTCTAATATCAAGAATTGACAAATGGGACCTCATAAAGCTGCAAAGCTTTTGTAAAGCAAAAGACACTGTCAATAGGGTGAAATGGCAACCAACAGATTGGGAAAAGATCTTTACCAATCCTACATCTGATACAGGGTTAATATCTAAAACATACAAAGAACTCAAGAAGTTAGAATCCAGAGAGTGAAATAACCCTATTAAAAATGGGGTACAGAGCTAAACAAATCATTCTCAGCTGAAGATTATCGAATGGCCAAAAACAGCTAAAGAAATGTTCAACATCCTTAGTCATCAGGGAAATGCAAATCAAAACAACCCTGAAATTCTACCTCACACCATTCAGAAAAGCTAAAATAAAAAACTCAGTTGACAGCAGATGCTGAGGAGGATGTGGAGAAAGAGGAACACTCTTCCATTGTTGGTGGGTTTGCAAACTGGTGCAACCACTTTGGAAATCAGTCTGGAGTTGGAGATTGCACTACCTGAGAACCCAGTATACCTCTTTTGGGCATATACCCAAAAGATGCTCCAACATACAACAAAGACTCATGCTCCAGTCTGTTCACATCAGCCTTATTTATAATAGCCAGAAGCTGGAATGAACCCATATGCCCTTCAACAGGGGAATGGATACCAAAAAGTGGTACATCTACACAGTGGAGTACTACTCAGCTATCAAAAACAATGAGGTCATGAAATTCATAGGCAAATGGAATGAACTAGAAAATATCATCCTGAGTGAGGTTACTCAATCACAGGAAAGCACACTTGGAATGCACTCATTTATAAGTGGATTTTAGCCAAAAAGCTCGAATTACCCAAGATGCAATGGATGCTCCCACTCCTTCTTAAAAGGTATATATATATATATATATATATGTGTGTGTGTGTGTGTGTGTGTGTGTGTGTGTGTGTGTATGTGTATGTGTATGTATATGTATATGTATATGTATATGTATATGTATATGTATATGTATATGTATATGTATATGTATGTATACTAGATAAGATTGATGAAGTTATAAAATGCATCTTGAAAGGAACCAGATATAGATCTCTCCTGAGAGACACATCCAGATCATGTCCAATACAGAAGTCAATGCTAGCAGCAAACCACTGATCTGAGAGCAAGAGCCTTGGAGGGAATTAGACGAAATATTGAAAGAGTTGAAGGAGCATGCAACCCCATCAAAACAACAATGCCAACCAAACAGAGCTTCCAGGGCCTAAAAAAGTTCCGAAAGACTATACATGGAATAATTCAGGGCTCCAACTGCATATATAGCAGAGAACAGACTTGTTGGGGCACCAGGGTTAGGGGATGCCCCTGGTCTTGCCAAGGTTGGACCACCAATGCAGGGGAATATGGGGGGGGATAAAGTGGATGTTTAGGGGGAATACCTGTGTGGGGGAGGGGGAGGGGAGGAAATGGGGGCTTATATACAGGAAATTGGGAAGGGGAATAATGTATGAAATGGAAGTAAAGAAATATATCTAATAAAATTTTTAAAAAATTAAAATTTAGGAACCAAGAAGATGCCTATGCCAGTTCTAGCTATAATGTTTAGGTCCTGAAATGGAGAAAGGGAGTTAATAAAAGTGAAGACACTGACCACCTTTGATTTTCAGGCAAGTGGCCACAAATAACTTGAGCCTTCTATATTTATACAATGACAAATGTGCTTACCCAAGCAGTGATATCATTGCTTACATTATTAAAAAAAACCATAATATCCACATTTCAAAAGCTCTATCTTTACACAAAGTCCCCGATAGTTCCTCCTCCTCCTTCTCCCATTCCTTGGATCAATCACCACCTAAACTTATTTTGCATTAAAAAGCACAATTTCAGCAAGACAAAAGAGATGTCTGGCCAGCCATGTAAACAGGAAGACATAACCAGTCTGGTAGCAAACATGGTTACATAGTTATGCATGGTGAGAGGCCGAATTAAACATTTGTTGGGAAACTATCTCTAGTCATTATCTCCCATCATAATTCCCTTTTAATTGCAGACAGACAAGTTCATTTTACAAAGCAGATCTTCTAGACATCTTTCTAATATATAGATCTTTGTGAGATGTAATCATTCTAAGAGCCATTTTCAAGTCTCTATCAATCCAACATAATCTCTACATTTCCCATGTCTCCATTGATCAGATATAGCTTCTTACATATAGTTATGTAAGCAGGACATACCTCTCTCCACAACTGACACAGACTTGCTCAGTGTGACTGGGTACTTCTCTAAAGATATGATTATAAGTCTCAAATTCCCAGGATTTTTGGTAACATCTGGAGGATTGATAGATACAAAAAGAGGTGAAGAACATTTTATCCCTTGAAAGAGTTTTGAGAAAGATGTAGAATCATCCACAGTGACGTAGCCTGTGTGACCCCAGATGGCCTTGTCCATGACTGATGAAGTGATACAATTTTTATAATGACTATATGCAGTACAATGAAGGAAAGGAGAGCTTGTAGGGCATGCAAACTTGGTACTAAATATAAAGGCCACCAAATTTCCCTTGTCAACTGAGAAGTGGTTTAAATGGACTTGCCACATTAGAATCCTGTCACTGAATCACTCATATGTTATTCCTTGCAGCAGCTACATGGCCACTGCCAGAAAGAGGTAGCACCTCTGCTAAATTATTTCTGATACATGCATGAGGATCTGAGTGCAGTCTCCAGAGAACATGTAAAAAGTCATGGGACTGTGCTCCAAGGTAATCATCCTGGTGCCTGTGAAATGGAGAAGAAAGAAACCCTGTTGCTTTACAGAGCCCCAGTCTAGCTAAATTGGTAATTCCATGGTCAGCTTGAGATCATGTCACAAAATCAGTACAGTAGAGAGTGACTGAGAATGATACCCAGTATTGACCTTTGACCTCCTTATTCCCACCTGTGGACATGCACCTGCAGACACATGTACCCCCACACAAACATGTACACACAAATTACTGCGACCTTATAAGCAGACTCAAGCCTCTTTAGAAAGTTTCATGACAAATATTTTCCCTGCAACATCTCTCATACAGCACACTGTTCCTTATTGTTTGCACTTTATCTTTTCTAAGTTTTAGATATATTATGCCCATTGTCTAATATAATGAATTTCATCTTTAAAAATAACCTCAGAATCATTATATTCATTCAGCCTCCTTGTCTTTAGGCAAAAGAAATCATTTTTTTTAAACTTATTTTTACAGGAGACTGGAGAGATGACGGAGAAGTTAAGAACATGTACTACTTTTGAAGAAGACCCATGTTAGATTCAAAGAACTAGATGACTCATAATCACTGGTAATTTCAGTTTCAGGGACCCAATACCCTTCCTTTTCTAGCCTCCACAGGCAACCCTATGCATGCAAATACTCACACATAATTTAATAAAGACACACACACACACCCCACACACACGTTTACAATTTAAATTATTTTCTGGCCTTATTTTTTTTTACTAGGACGAAGAGGGTAAAATTATTCAGTCTTCTTCAAATTTCTGAAGGGGAACAACATTTTGCCTTCTCAATAGGAGACAAACCCCTCCAGATTTAGAGGAATCTAAATCCAAGTTGACACAAGTGTCCATCATATACATTAATGTTCCTTTTGAATTGTCTTTTACTTTTCCATAATGGGTATTGCTTACAATTGTGTTGCTGTAGATTTGGTATTACCACAGGTTTCTTTGATGCTCTGAGCTGTTTTGATTTTAATTTCTGCTCCTCTCTCAATTAGCTTCTCAGCCTACATTGTTTTTCTATCTTATCATTCATTTTATAACATCCATGCTCCATAAATTTGAAGAAGATAACAACAATTTCTGCTTAAAGTGTACTTCTTTTCCTTATAGTCACTGTATTGAAAAACATAGACTTTTGCCTTTAATTGTTGTTTTGTTTCTTTGACCCGAGCTTTTTCCTTGAGTATAATAATATTGTTTTACTCTTTTAAATTTATCCTTTCCAAGTAAGACAATAGAAAACTTGTGGGGGTGCTTTGTAAATGAATATGAGGATGATCCCTCTTGTCTACATTTTGATGTCTTATAAATTTGAAAAATGAGTGCTGATTCAGCAACTAAATCCTGCACAGGCAACCACTGTGGAGAGTCCAGTGGAAGTACTCCATGGCTCCTGATGGATGTCAGATCCCCTTGGACTCATACACTTGACATTTTAACCTAATATATTACCCTAAACCCAGGTTGTTGGGGGTATTTTCTTTCATCCTCTACCTCATATCTCAGAAAGAATGAAGAATATTATATTGGAACAAGGTCACTTGATTCTATTTCACGATGTGACTAAGAAACCTGGAATCTCCTAATAATATTCCTGATTTGGGTATAAAGGAGAACATTTTGTTTTATTTCTCTAGTTACATATAGTACATTTCAGTGTAGATGCCTATTCCTCCACCATGCAAGGAAAGGTCACTATAAATCTAAGTGATACAAATGCAAGTGCTATTGTCTGGTCACCCTGGTTACACAATTCCACTGTGGAAAAGTTTCTGGAATCTACATGCCCCATATTTAAGTTTTTTGATTCACCAATCTGAGTACTACATGTTGATGAGTCTGCGCTTATAGTATCCAGGAGTTGTTTAGCTTATCTCTGCAAGACCAAGTTGCCTTCATATGAACTATATGTATTCTTTTTTTAATTCTCAATATTATGTTCTGTTGCTCTGTAATACTAGGCAGGAATTCCATGTATGTAATTTTTTTTCTTGCTCCAGAAATGGGAGAAACGGAACACACATATGTATAGAGATACTTTCTCTAAGTCTGGGTATGTATCAGCTTTACAGAATTCTTACCATATCTCATGTCAATCTATTTCCTTACTTTAATTTATGCATATATTTTAAGTCCTATATTTATAGAATTCTAATTTTCTGATTCTTTTAGTTGAGTATTTGCTTGTTTCTGCATGTGATTGCACACATGTGGATGACGGAGTACAATTTATGGCATCCATTTCCTCCTTCCATTGTGTATGTCCCAAGGACCAAACCAAGGTTAACAGCCTTGGTAACAAATATCTTTACCTACTGAGCTATTTCACTCTTCCTAGTATATTTCATAATTTATCGTTGCAAGCCCAATTGCTACCCCATGCCAAAAAATGAATGTTTTCTTGCTGGTGTGTGCTATAATCTAAAGCATTTCTTTAGATTAAGTCATTGTCCTCTTTAAATACCTTATTATGATACATATAATATCTGTGGGCATGCAGAAACACATATACATACATAATTTCACTGACATACACTGTCGGTGCCCCATGCCTGCACCGAGACGGTACCAAGAATCGGGCGAAAGCCTGCGGAATTAAAGAAACACACACACACAGGTTATTATTAGCCATTATTTTGTAAAATTTTTAATATCACTTCAATACACAAGCTTAGAGATATACGCCCACAAACTCTCACCTACAAACTATATAGGAAGGTTTTTTATCAATATGATATAATACTAGAGATAACTTGGAAGAGGAAGAAGAAATCTTTTTTTTTTCTTTTTCTTTTTTCTTTTTTTTCAGAACCCAGGGCCTTGGGGCAAGCGCTCTACCACTGAGCTAAATCCCCAACCCCAGAAGAAGAAATCTTAACTAAGAAAAAAATTCTTCATAAGATTGTCCTATGAAAAAGCCTCTGGGCACTTTCTTGATCAATAATTTTGTTGGAGGGCCCAGCTCCCTGTAGGTTGTCCCACTGCTTGGTTTATTGTTCTAGCTTTTATAAAAACACAGGCTGAGCAAGGCATAAATATAGACCAATAAACAATCTTCTTCCCATGTCTCTCTAACATTTCCCGCCTGCTTAATCACTGGGATATCTTCCCACCCTACCTGATGCAACTAGGATTTGTTTTAGTGATTTTGTGTTTTGGACTGATGGCTGCTAATGGGATCATAAAACAAGACTTAAGTTGAATCTTTCAACGTTCTAGAAAATGTGTAGAATAATTTTATTCTAATACCCCCATCTTTGAGACACAGGACATCATATATGAAAGGTCAGAAAGTTTCTGCCATAAATATAGGCATCCTGAAAGGTTAATTCTTTACAACCAATAGGTCCAGGTAAGAACTAGGTAGACAAATATTAGCAAAATGATTGTACATTGTAATGTTAGTTCATATAAGGAAGTAGCCATGTTTGAAAGTGTTATATAATTGAGGGCCATGTGAAGTAGTAATTCAAAGAAAAAAGTGACAGAATGTATCACAGATAAAATATGCCCAAGTCACATGAGAACAGCTTAGGAATAAGAGAATACACAAGAGTAGAGAAAGAGAGACAAAAATAGATAATAGAAAGACAGAGAGAAGTAGAGCAAGAAAGAGAAGTTGTGTGTGGCATGTGTTTACGGAAGCTTTCTGGACATGATTTTACAGATTCAGGTTCTGAGAGAACAAACTATTCACTGGGGAAAACAGAAAAAGCTGGAGAATTAGAAGGATCCAGAAGATTGTAACACATTGTCCAAGTTAATGTGAGTACAAGTAGAACAACTCATGAAGATGCCAAGAGAAACCACATTGAATCAGGCAGCTTGGAAGGTTGGATTACATGTAGGCTAGAAGCTCCTAGTATTAGGTCTATAAATAGTAGAACAGAGGGAAAAAATACTCTGGCCTCAACCTAAAGGACGTATTTGCATAGCTTGGGTAAGACTCTTATCTCATCACTTTATCTAAGAAAAGAAAAGTGACATTCACTTAGAAAGACATACAGACGGGCACACAGACAGAGAGACAGACACACAAATACACAGAGACACACAAACACACAAACATAGAAACATAGAGCAGTGTGGGGAGGGAGGGAAGAAGAGAGGGAGGGAAGAAGGGAGAGAGAATGCTCGCAGTCAAGCATTGAACTGAGAACAAGGTTCCAAAAAGAGAAGTTAGAGAAAGAACTGAAGTAGTTGAAGGGGTTTGTCACCCCATAAGAAGAACAATATCAACCAACCAAACCCCTGCCCTCGATCTTCCATGGACTAAACAACCATCCCAAGAATACACAAGGATGAGCCTATGGCTCCATCTGCATATGAAGCAGAGGATATCCTTTTCAGACACCAATGGAAGCAAATGCCCTTGGTCCTGTCAAGGCTTGATGCCCCAGTGTAGGGACCTGTCAGAATGGGCAGGTTGGAAGGTGTGAGTGGGTGAGTGAGGAACTGCCCTCATAGAACAGGAGGCATGAGGGGAAATAATAGGTGGTTTCTAGAGGGCAAATCAGGAAAGGGGATAATATTTAAAATGTGAATTAAAAAAATCCCCTCCCCCAATGAAAGAAAAAGAAAGAGAAATAGAGAAAGAATAACAAATGGGGGTGCATAACTAAACAGAAGCAGGCTGGCAATATGGCGGCATTATTCCCATGATAGTCAAGCAGCTTCCGGGAAACCAAAGTCTTAGGGTTCCAGGGGAGTATGGTTGCAAAGCTGAAACTTAACGGAATTGAGGGAAAGGCACCACCAGGAGTGGAGCCTGCAGCTTAATTTGACTCAAGAGGGGAAACCTCACCCAGCCCGGACACAGACAGGATTGACAGATTGATAGCTCTTTCTGGATTCCATGGGTGGTGGTGCATGGCCGTTCTTAGTTGGTGGAGCGATATGTCGGGTTAATTCCAATAAGGAATGAGATGCTGGTTAGCTAACTAGTTACGCGACCCCCGAGCGGTCGGCGTCCCCCAACTTCTTAGAGGGACAAGTGGCGTTCAGCCCCCCGAGATTGAGCAATAACAGGTCTGTGATGCACTGAGATGTCCAGGGCTGCATGCACACCACACTGACTGTCTCAGCGTGTGCCTACCTTACACAGGCAGACACGGGTAACCCATTGAACCTCATTCGTGATGGAGATCAGGGATTGCAATTATTCCCCATGAACCAGGAATTCCCAGTAAGTGCGGGTCATAAGCTTGCGTTGGTTAAGTCCCTTCCCTTTCTACACACCACCCATTAGCTACTACAGATTGGATGGTTTAGTGAGGCCTTGGATCGGCCCCGCCAGGGTAGGCCCAAGGCCATGGCGGAGCGCTGAGAAGACGGTCGAACTTGACTATCTAGAGGAAGTAAAAGTCGTAACAAGGTTTCCGTGAACCGGCGGAAGGATCATTAACGGAGAAGGCCGAGGGGGTGTCCGGTCCTTTCTTGGGCCTGTGTGAGTCCCTCCTCTCACCAGGAGGCGTGTCCCCGGGTCCCAGTGGCCTTCTTGGCGCGCGCTGCGGCCGGTCGGCCAAGTGAGTGTTTCGGGAAAGGCGGGGGACGTTACAGAGCGGTGTGGTGGGGGGTCGGGTCTGGTCTGTCCAGGGACCTCCTCTGTTCTCTCTCTCTCCCTCCCTCCTCTGCTTCTGTCCTCGCCTCTGTGCGCCTGCCTCTGCCTCCGCCTCCGCCACTGCTGCCTCCGCTGTAGCCGCCTGCTTCTCCCTTGCCCGCCCGCCAGCCACGGCCCTCGGAGGACTGAGGTCATTCTGCCTCTCTCTGGACCGGCTCCGTAATCTCATCTCGTGTGCACCGGGGGCGGTACATGATCTCTTCCCGGTCGGAGGCCGGGACGTGCTCGCTGTCCTCATGCCACCTGCTGCCCCTCCGCCACAGCTCTCGCGCTCTGACGGTGCTGGGGTGGCTCTGTCCCGTGCGGGGGGTGCCTGTGCCGCGGGTGGGCTCACGCATCCACCCCGCCTTCTGGGCCTCGCGTGGCCGCCCCGCTCTTGTCCGGTACCTACCTGACCTGTTCCAGCGTGGAGGTTTAAAACCCGGGGGGGGGGGGTGTCGCCCTACAGTCCGTAGGTCGTCCGTGGGAGGGCTTCCCGGTTCCTCCCCGCACCTGGTGCTCCCTCAGACTCAGCGGGCCCCCTCCGGCTGCCAGCGCTTCCAGAGGCGGCGGTCCGGGGTCCGTGTCGCGAGCCCCCTCTGGGCGCCCTTGGGGTCCCAGCCCGAGCGCCCTACTTGTCCACCCATTGGCCGGCCGCCGCCAGGTGCTGGGTTGGCAGCGTCCCATGTCCCATGTGTCCTGCCTTTCCGTTGCCGACCCTGTCTTTTTTTTTTTTTTTTTTTTTTTTTTTTCATTTCACATGTATCCTTTAGTTTCCCGCTGGCTGGCCTGAGGTGGAGCCGCCTCGCCATGGCCCCTCTCTTCCCATGCAGCAGGGGCGGACGGGTGAGCTGGTGCCATCTTTAGCACCCATACGAGTTCGCTCACACCCCAGATACCGATACGACTCTTAGTGGTGGATCACTTGGCTCGTGTGTCGATGAAGAATGCAGCTAGCTGCGAGAATTAATGTGAATTGCAGGACACATTGATCATGGACACTTCGAACGCACTTGCGGCCCTGAGTTCCTCCTGGGGCTACACCTTTCTGGGAGTTGCTTGAGGATCTATTGCCACCCCCCTGCGGTTTCACTGTCTCGGGGAGGGGGGGCGCGTTGCGCGGCTGGGACTCTGCTCGCAGGGCCTCTCCCCTCGGCCCTCAGTCTCCCTAAGTTCAGATGTGGGCGGCGTACGGCGGTCCTCCACGCCCGGTGGGTCTGGGATCGCCTTGTCCTCCCTGTCCACCAGCGCCGCTTGCCGGCCACCCTCCTCGTGGCTCCTTCCTGCTCGCTCAGCCGCTCCCGCTCCCATTCTCGCCCGCTCTCCCCCACAGTGGGGACGTGTTGGCGTGGGCTGGTCGGGTGCCTGGGCGCGAGACGGGCCCTGTCCCAAGGGTCGGTCACAGTGCCTCTGGTCTGGTGGGAGGCGGGCCCCGCCCACTGGCTCAGTGCATCCATCGCCTCCATGCACCCGCCAGTGCTCACAGAGAGAGCGACCTGGGAGGGTCGGATGGGGGTAGAGGGGCATATCGCACCCGCCCGGGCGGGTCTCAGGTACCTCTCCTCCCCCCCTCCCTCTGCCGGGGGGCAGACCGCTCGGGTGCCAGCCGGCGGGATGCCGCAGCATCCGTGCGCTGATGTGACTTGTCCCCGGGATGTGGGAGCTGGCCGGGGTAGAGAGGTGGCAGGCCCCAAGCCCTCTCGCTCTCCTCTCCATCCGTCCGCCCGCGGCCACCCGTTCCTTCTTTTCCTCCTTCCCCTCTCTACCGAGACCTCAGATCAGACGTGGCGACCCGCTGAATTTAAGCATATTAGTCAGCGGAGGAAAAGAAACTAACCAGGATTCCCTCAGTAACGCCGAGTGAAAGAGCCTAGCGCCGAATACCCTCCGCGTGCCGTGGCTCCGGAAATGTGGCGTACGGAAGACCCACTCCCCGGCGCCGCTCGTGGGGGGCCCAAGTCCTTCTGATCCAGGCCCAGCCCGTGGAGGGTGTGAGGCCGGTAGCAGCCCCCCAGCGCGCCGGGCCCAGGTATTCCCGGAGTCAGGTTGCTTGGGAATGCAGCCCAAAGCGGGTGGTAAACTCCATCTAAGGCTAAATACCAGCAGGAGACCGATAGCCAACAAGTACAGTAAGGAAAAGTTGAAAAGAACTTTGAAGAGAGAGTTAAAGAGGGTGTGAAACCATTAAGAGGTAAACGGGTGGGGTCAGCGCAGTCCACTGGGAGGATTCAACCCGGCAGCACGTGTTCGGCCGTGCAGGTGATCCCAGCGGATCTTTCAAGCTCCCCGTTCCTACCGACCCCTCCACCTGCGCGTTTTTTCTCCCCCCTCCACGCGTCCCGCTGTCACCGTCCCTGCTCCTCCTAACAAGGGGGTCGGCGCACGTTCAGGCGGAGGGCTTGGTGTGTGGTGGGGGCGCGCGGGTTGGGCCGGGGTTGGGGTTGGTGGGTGCGGCACCCAACCCACTCACCCCCCACCCCCGTCAGTTACTGGCCTCCGCCGGGCGCACTTCCACCCTGGCGGTGCGCAGAAAACAGCTACGGGGCCGCTGGGAAGGCCCTGCGGGGAAGTTGACTGGGGAGGCAGTGTGGCATCACCCGTGGGCCCCGGAACACCCCATCCCAAGTGTTACAGCACATGCTCTCCATACAGAAGACACTGACAGACAGACAGACAGACAGACAGACACACACACTCACACACACACACACACACATATTTAAATATTTAAAATGATGTTTAAAAAAAACCGTCTTCCTGTTTAACAGAGGTTTAAAGGGAAGTTGGCTGACAGAACGTTTTTGTGGTTTTTTATTCTCTTTTTTACCAAATAGGAGGTAGATTTGTTGGCCCTTCTATTAAAAGCCAAAGTATTAAGTGGCCAGCCGATGTTTCAACTTTTCCCATTCTGTTCCTTTCACGAAAACCAGGGAGTGTTGTTTCTTTGGCTCTTCCTTTTTGAAACAAAATGCAAGGAGCTCTACCAGTTGACCTAGTTTCCCTGTTCATTTTCCGTCTTCCACGGTATGCTCGATGAAATTAAGTAAATAAATGAAGTTTCTAGTTATTTATTTGTTTGGGAGACCTGAACTCTCACTCGAGATATTTCCATCCCCCCCCCACACACACACAAGTCCTCCTCCCTGTATGTGGGGGAAGCAGGATGGGTGGACTGGAGCTAGCTGAGAGGGGGTGGGGTGGGGTGGGGCTGGAGAATATGCATGTCCCTGAAGGTCTATCGGGGAAATACTGCTGCTGCCCTAGCATGCTTTGCTTCATTGCTGAGTCAGGTGGTGCCTCTTTAGGGGGGGCAAGTTTTCTACCTCAAATCAGTGAGTGATGATTTCAGTGTGAATGTCTGATCCCTCTATGTCCTTTCAGTGCTCTGGCTCATGGCAAATGACTGAAGAAAACCTTAGTTAGACTCACACCCAGCTGTTTGGAAAGGGTAATGGAGTTGATAGCACACCCTCAGGTGTGCTCACTCTCAACACCCAGCCTCGCCCTGCCAACTCTGGATTTCTAAGTAAGGCTGAATCTGGACCATATTTACAGGATTTGGCATTTCTGATTCATGTTTAATGTTTAGTTAAATAAAGCTTGTGAAGGGCTGGAGAGATGGCTCCGAGGTTAAGAGCACTCACTGCTCTGCTCTTCCAGAGGTCCCGAGTTCCATTCCACAGAAATCATATAGTGGCTCACAACCTTCTGCAAAGGGATATCCCATGTACTCTACTGCCGTGTGTATATGAAAAGGGCTTTAGTGTGCTCATATAAATGAAAATAAATAAATAAACCTTTAAAAGAATGAAGCAAAATGAAGCTTGCACAGAAATTGAGCATCTTATAATGCCAGGCATGTCTACCCACTCCTTTTATTTTATTTCGTGGGTGGATCACATAACCACAGAGGTGGTTCCCCTTTCCTTAACCTCGACAGCCCAACTGGGACAGAAGTGCAAACTATCATCTACCTATCTGGGAGTGGAGTGGTTGGATACAGGGAGATGGAGAATTTGCAGTTAGTAAAGTTCTGCTGTCGGTTTTTATTTCCTTTCATTTTTGGATAGATATCGGGAGCCTTTTTTTTTTTAAGTACAAATTTTGTTTTCTGTGCAACATTCTGATCATAGCTTCCCATAGCAAAGCTCGTTCCAGATCCTTCCTCCCTATCCACCACCCTATTCTACCCAAGGCCTGCCCTTATATGTGGTTGATGCATACCCAGGTGAATCTCCATTGGAGAAAGCATGATATTCACATCTCCTATGACTGTCAATGGCAGATGACTTAAATGCCAGTGACTTCGGACGTGACTCCATTTTTCCCTTGGAGAACTGTGTTTGGATTTGTTGAACGAAGGCAGGCCCTGTGATTTGAACCAACCAAACAAACACACCAAAAAAATATTTAAAGCAGGCAACAACTGCCTGCACGCCAAGAGACTGTTGACTCCTCTTTGGAGCTAGTACGATGTGAAACTTGCAGAATCCACACAGCACCAAGGGAACACTTTAACAAATTATGAAGAGAGAGAGAGAGAGAGAGAGAGAGAGAGAGAGAGAGAGAGAGAGAGAGAGAGAGAGAGAGAGCTGTTTATCTACCTCCTCTAGTTTTTCAGACTAGAGATTTCATCTTCAACTGCTCTGGTGCTGGTGGTTTTACCGCTGGTTTGGGGGGATTGGGATAGGGATAGGAAGAAAAAAGGCTTGAGTGCTGATTTTAAAGCTCTCTTTCTCTCTAAAGCTCTCTCTCTCTCTCTCTCTCTCTCTCTCTCCCTCTCCTCCCTCTCTCTCTCTCTCTATACACACACACACACACACACACACACACACACACACTTCCTAGGATGAAAGAAAAAAATGAAAAGGAAGGCACCCATGGTGATTCATGACTTTGATCTCACTTTGATCTCAGCACTGGAGAGGAAGATAGGAAGACCTATCTAGATGCAATGTGAAGAAGGCCTATGTCAGATGAGTTAATGGCTAGGGAACTGCTACCTGGCTAGTCTGGCATTTTCTTGCAGTTGTTAATATTATAAGGACACTTTCTCATTGGTTGTTTCTGCTGTTACTGCCAGAATTCATTACATATTCTGTTAGGTTCTTCTGTGTGATAACACACTCAGAAACCAAATACTGTAGAAGTAAGTCTAACTGCTTTCTTTGTTGTCTAGTTACCCGCAATAATCTTGGACCTGAACTGAACACCTAGCAGCATTTCCCGCACCCACCCATGTGTAAGCTTTTATAAGCTGGACCACCAACACTAGAGGGACCGTGCAGACAGAGACTATTTGGAACCAGACTTCTATTTTGAGTTTTTGTTTTCTTGTTTTTTTCTCCTGTCCTGTCCTGTCCTGTCCTGTCCTGTCCTGTATGTCTGTCTATCTGTCTGTAAATCCACACATATAGTTCTTTCCACGTCTTATATTTCAATACAAATAATGCTTGTTGTGATCCTCTCATTTCATTCAAGGGTACTACTCTCTAGATCAGAGAAGCCCCCTTACAATTCTCCACAGGTAGTGATGACCCGAGTGTTCAGTGTGACTAAGCAGGAATTACATGGTTGCCGCCATTATACTTGATCTTACCGAAGGTAGGGTTGTGGGGCATGGTTGTCACGATGGTGACCAATAGACAGTGATTGAAGAGATGGAACAATAACCTACAATTCTCCCTCTCTGTCAACTGTTTCTCTGTTACTCTCTGTCTCTCTTCCCTCCTTCCCTCCCCCCTCTCTCCGAACTGAATGAACATTGGAACTAACGTAAATGTACATGTGAAAAGAAGCCAGGTGTGGTGCTGCAGGTCTTTAATTGCATCACTTGAGAGGTGGAGGTGGGTAGAACTCTGTGAACAGGCTGCAGACCTGATCCAGGTACTGATTTCCAGGGCTTTTGTGCAAATACCCCTTACTCAACTAAAGGAATGAAGAGGAAAATAAAGAAACAGATAAACCAAACAAACTAAGAAAAAGGAAAGGCAGTAATGGGGTGACCTGGCTTACAGAGGAGGGGCAAACATTTATCTGTCATTGCCTCCTCATTTGAACACACAAGGGGGAGAGAGAGAGAGAGAGAGAGAGAGAGAGAGAGAGAGAGAGAGAGACATCTGTTAATCTTTTTGTCTCCCTTCCCTAGTTTTTCAGACAGGGTTTCTCTATGAATTCCTCTGTAGACTGGTGGCTCAGAGGGCAAAGCTGCTGGCTGTTAAAGGTCTAGGTAAAATAATGTGATGGCCTAAGGGAATTGTTAAGGCCTAGATGCCGTGTGAAGGAGGCCTACATCAGATTGGTTACGATAACTCTGACCTGATTAACCTGCCCTTTTTTACAGTTATTATTATTGCAAGGACGCCTTCTCATAGGTTGTTTCTGCTGTCACTTCCAGAGTTCATTACATATTTCTCTTAGGTTCTGTATGACACAAACTCAGAAACCAAACATTGTAGAAGCCAGTGTGTCCTTGAGTGGGTGTCTACAGTGCCTGTGTGCGTGTGTGCGTGTGTGCGTGTGTGCGTGTGATCGTGCATGCCCAGGGCCATTCTAGAGCCCACCCCAGATTTGTGTTTCAGAGATCTTTACTTATTTATTTTTCCTGCCATGGCTTGTGTAGGCACTAAGTCACCACACTTCCCAAAAAACAAAATGAAACAAAACAAAACAAAATCCACCAACAAATGGACCAAACCGAAACCCCAAGCCAAACAAACAAATATTCCTGCCTACCTGTCTGTCTATCAGGGCTACAACAGAGAAGTGGAATCTTGAATAAACAAACCTTGAATACCTAAGTCTGCCTGTTTCCCCTCTTCCCGCCCTCCAGTGCCCCCAGCCCATCCCCTAGAGCTGTGAAAGCTGAAATGGAATCCAATCTATCATGTATAACTCACTGTGCTATCAGGATTGAGGCACATGTTCTCTCAGCTGCTGGGAATTTGATCCAAGGGCCTTTAACTCTCCTGAGCTAATGTCCTCTGACCAGGATCCTAGTCCTTATTCAATGGCGAATTTAAGACTGGGCCTCCTGCTTGTTCCAATTCAGGCTAAGAGTTCAGGGTCAGGCCACACTCCTGAGCCCCACACAGGGCTGCCTGCATACTCTTGTGACTGCAATAGAGGCAGAGTGCTCTCTGCCCAATTCTCTTCTCTCCTCTTTGTCACAGCCATGGTCCCCAAGAGCACTTGTCAAATACATCTATCTCTGTCTAAAAGTTAAGTTCCCAGAGAATCAATCCCCATAACTGATCATAAATGAGGATTCACTCTGTGTATGTATATATTGTTGCAGTTTGTTGCAGTTTCCTCTCCAACGCGAATCGGCCAGTACAATGAAAACGCAACTCAATTAATATGAAAACAATCTAGCGTCTAGATTGGGCAGATCCACCCTACACTGTCCTATTCCTAGCTCCCAACTCCCTCATCCCTTGCACCTTTTATTTGCCAGGTCTCCAGCTTCTCCTTCTCCCAGTACAACTCTCTCCTCACTTCTTTCCTTTCTCCTCCCTGACTCCTCCTCCTCCTGACTCCTCCCCTCTCCTGACTCCTCCCCTCTCGCTCCCGACTCCTCCCTCTGCCCAAATCTCGAGTTCTTGCCTTTATTTTACAAATTCAGAGAGAACTCCAAGGCAAACCACAACATTTCTCCCTTTCTGTCCAGTTAAAAAACCTTTTCCCTATACATATGTGAACTAAGTATTATTACCATTCTGCAATTTATAAAACCAACAATACACTCATCACCCAGTCCATCAATTTTGTTCATCAACCATGTCATCTATACTAAAAACTATACCTGACTATATCCTGGTTCTAGATCCTATGCCACCTGAAAACAACCCTAACAGATTCATCATCTTTCCCAATACTAAACCGCTTGGGTTGTCTATGAGACTACCAGTCTCCAACCACATCAGAAATCCAAGAATGATTAATATTACCTGAAAATATGGGAAGCACAAAACATGGCTTCCAAGCTTAGCCAATTTATAGAGACTACTGATCACCTGGACAGTCCCCCTATTCCTTAATATGTCAGAGCTTCAGTCTTCAGCCTTCTGGCCCAGGATCATCTGACAGACCTTTGTAATGCAGATTTTGAAGGGCTGATCACCCTGCCTTGGCAGAGATTATCAGTCGAGTATTCTGCATAATTTGTCCTTTTCTGGACAGTGCTTTGTCTGTATATGAATTGAAGCAATTTGCTCAGTGGCTGTGTCACCACGATTTGAGCAACTCCATTGATGCTCAATTTCTTCTTCGAGTCTAAGGGGTCCTGTCAGGGGCAGAGAGGTCTCTAGTCAAATGATCTAGATGAAGAAATGTCCATAAATGGGTTATTCTGTTGACTTCTGATTCCCTTGAAGATTTCCTATCTACATAGGCGTTTCTGAACTGTTAAGCATAGACTACAGTTGGCCCTCTCTAATCGAAGTATTTCCAAAACCCATCTAAACTGACTCAGAACCATGACTTTGCTATCTGGTCTTTAGTTGGTACTGGTTAATCAATTAAAAATAATGTATAATAGCATTTATAGGACTGGGTCCAAGACTTGTATTCTTAGATGCATAGTGGAGGCACAATGCTTATGTTAAAGTAGCAATATTAATCTCAATTATAAATCAATAAGAAAGTATACCAATGAAAACCTCGCATTTGTGTAAAATGCATTCTATACCAATGAAAAGATTGCAGCTTCAACTTTGTATCAATTACAAACATTTCTCTCAATGTAAGATATAGCTGTAAAATTTTGTTTAAGAGTAAGTTTGCTAATCTATCCCTGTTTGTCTATTTCTCTAAATTCTATGTATTACTATATCACCCCCCCTTTTTTTAAACTAAGAAGGATAGAAAAGAGGAAAGGAAATGTAGCAATCCCTGAGTTTAAATTCTCTAGTTCCCCCTGACCAAAGCTACATTTGTATAGTATCCCTTAAAAGAAAACATATCCACAGTTCTTAGAATAACCAGAACCATCCACCCCAACATAAGGAACTGGGACAATGATCTTCCTCATCTGATTCCAGCTGAATTGGGGTGAAGAATTCCCTTCTGGGGCCCAAGGGGAATTAGGAAAAGTTGGCTTTGTCGAAGTAGAGCTAGCTGGGATTCGCCTGCCAGTCACTCTGTGCTGAGAAAGTTCATCGCTTAGCTGACATCTTGACTATGACAGTCTGAAGGACTGGATAAGTAAGCTGGCCATTCTGGAAAAGTTCTGAAAGCAAGCCTTTAAATGAAGCAGCTTCAGTGTAATTGAGGGAGAATCAAACACGAAGTTGGACTGGAAGGTCCCGGAATCTCAGCATCCCAGAGTGTGGATTATTTCAGGGCTGTCTTTCTCTTCTTTCATCCTGCAGCACACAAAACTTTACAAGCATCATATAGTTCTGTAAGCACATTCACATGGAGTAAGCAGGGTGCACAGCTTAGTTAATAAAGATCAACAAAGAAAGGTGACTGCCTTTCTTCAGGTTAGTTTGATCATATAATCAAACCGTAACATAATTTTGTAATACATGCCATTTTACAGGATGCTTGTAATAACAAGTTATGAGAAATTCGTACTCAAAATGTTACTGGCTGTTTATAGACATTTTAGTCTCAGCCAGTTCATACACGGAGACCTAAACATCCTCATATATACATCACCTATTTGTTGATTGTCTTAGTCTCCCTTTTCTTCTGTGTTGCCAAGGACTTCAGGAGGTCTCCCCTTGTCATGTCTGATCTTTATCAGCTTGGAAAGAACCCACAGCTTTTCTTCTCCTGTAGAAACATAGGCATAACCCCTTCCCCAGAATAACACATTTCCCATTTTCCATTCTGACGTCAGAATATCCTTAATATAAGCAGGCTGGTTTAGTTCAGTAGCCTTTTCCACAATCCAATGTCTTTCAGCAGCTGTGCTGTTTTGTTCATCAGCATTTAAAAAATTTAAGGTTAATAAAGCACTATGTAGCCTATCTCTGGGAGTTTTTACTGCCCCTTTTTGCCTGTTAAGCATCTCCTTTAGACTTCGATTAGATCTCTCCACAATTGCTTGTCCTGTAGGATTGTGTGGTATACCTGTAACATGTTTTATATTATAATATTCAAAGAAGCGCTTAATCTTGTTAGAAATATATGCTGGACCATTGTCCGTTTTAATTTGTATGGGTATTCCCATTATAGCCATAACTTCTAACAAATGTGTAATTACAGAATCGGCCTTTTCTGATGCTAAGGCAGTTGCCCATTGAAATCCTGAATATGTGTCTATAGTATGGTGTATGTATTTCAGCTTACCAAACTCTGTAAAATGGAGAACATCCATTTGCCAAATTTCATTTCTTTGGGGGCCCTTAGGGTTAGTTCCTGTAGGCAATGCAGTTTGATTATATAACGAGCAAGTAGGACATTGTCTCACAATCTCCTTGGCTTGTTGACAAGTGATAGAGAATTCTTTCTTTAAGCCTCTGCTGTTAACATGGTGTTTTTTATGGAATTCTGAAGCCTCTAGTACACTTCCTATCAGTAGCTGGTCAATTTCATTATTACCTTGCGCCAGAGGGCCTGGCAGACCTGTATGGGATCTTATGTGTGTTATATATAGTGGGTAACTCCTATTTCTGATCTTTTGTTGTAGCTGAATAAATAGCGATGTCAATTCAGAATAATCCTGAATAAGTTCAGCAGTCTCTATGTGTAAAACAACCCTTTCTGCATATTGAGAGTCAGTTACTATATTAAGAGGCTCTTGAAAATCTGACAACACCATGAGTATTGCATACAATTCAGATTTTTGAACTGACTTATAGGGACTCTCAGTCACCGTGCTTACATTTTCTGATTTATATCCTGCCTTTCCTGACTTACTGACATCAGTGTAAAATGTAGGGGCTCCCGATATTGGAGTTCCCTTTATTATACGAGGGAGGATCCAGTTAGTTCGTTTTATGAACTGAAGTCGCTTGCTTTTAGGGTATCTGTTGTTAATCTCTCCTAAGAAGTTACTGCATGCTCTTTGCCAATGTTCATTTTGTACCCACAAAGAGGCAATTTCTGCATTAGTAAAAGGTACCACAATTTCAGCCAGATCCATTCCAACTAATTGTCAAAGTCTCAATTTTCCTTTAAGTATCAATTTAGAGACCTTCTCAATGTAGGTTTTCAGTTTCTTACTCTGTTTATGTGCTAAAAATATCCATTCTAAGATATAATCTTCCCTCTGCATGAGAATTCCTGTAGGGGGATGAGTAGAGGGTAAGATGACTAATATGCAGGCCATCTTTGGATCAATACGATCTAGATGTGTGTCCTGCAATTTCCTTTCTACCAAAGCTAGCTCTTTCTCAGCCTCAGCTGATAGTTTCCTTGGGCTATTTAAATCTTTATCGCCTTGTAACTTTTGAAATAAATTGCTTAACTCTTGAGTGGTCAAGCCAATCACAGGCCTCAACCAGTTAATATCTCCCAGTAGTTTCTGAAAATCATTAAGTGTCCTTAATTGATTTCTTTTGATTTGCACCTTTTGTGGCCTAATCTTTTGTAGACTTATTTTATACCCTAGATAATTAATAGAATCCCCTCTTTTATTTTCTCAGGAGCGACTTGTAATCCCCAGCAAGGTAAGGTTTTTTTTCACTTCATCAAACATTCTTTCCAGGATATTTATATCTGAATCAGACAATAAAATGTCATCCATGTAATGATAAATAATAGATTGGGGAAATTGTTTGCGAATCATCTCCAATGGCTGCTGTACAAAATATTGACACAAGGTAGGGCTATTCAACATTCCTTGTGGCAGGACTTTCCATTGATATATTTTTATGGAGCGACCTCTATTGAGGGTAGGCACTGAAAAGGCAAACCTTTCCTTATCGCCTTCATGTAGAGGTATAGTGAAAAAACAATCTTTTAAATCAATCACTATAACAGGCCACTCCTTAGGCAACAAAGAAGGCAGTGGGATCCCAGGCAGCAGGGAACCCATCGACTGAATAATCTTATTAATTGCTCTGAGATCTGTCAACACCCTCCATTTGCCAGACCTTTTTTTAATGATAAATACTGGAGAATTCCAAGGGCTGGTGGACTTCTCTATATGCTGAGCCTCCAGCTGCTCCTGGACTAGGTCTTCTAATGCCTGTAGTTTTTCTTTTGTCATAGACCACTGATCAATCCAGATGGGTTGGTCAGTCAGCCACTTTAGTGGCAAGGCTGTTGTTGTCTTAACAGCAGTGGCTCCTTGGGGTAGCACTAAATTGTCAGCCTCTGCTGTATCTTGCTTATGGACAGCTTGGACAGTCTCTGACTGTCCTTGATAACATTCCCTGACTGATTTAAAGTTTTTATTAGGAGCCTGATGAATTTCGGGGCCAGACCCTGAAACTGAGGGGATATTAATTTGAGTTTTCCACTGCTGTAGTAGATCTCTTCCCCATAAGTTAATGGCTATATCAGCCACGTATGGCCTTAATTTTCCTACCTGACCTTCTGGTCCTATACATTTAAGACACCTCGTGCTTTGTTTCATGTGGGATAAAGTGCCAACACCTTGAAACTGCATATCCACTCCTTGAAGTGGCCAACTAGTGGGCCAAGATTTTGGAGAGATGATGGTAACATCTGCTCCAGTGTCAACCATTCCTTCAATTTCAATATTGTTTACCAGTATTTTTAGTTTTGGCCTTTGGTCCTCTATAGACGTTTGCCAAAATATTCGTTTTTCGCTCCCTTTGAGACTTTTGGAATTGTCCATAGGACTTCCCTCAGCCTCCTCTGGTCCCAGAACATCTATTTTTGAAGTCGTGCCGTTTAATTGTTCTGAGGAAGAGAAGTCTCCCTGCCTGGCATTGGGCCCTGCGAGAGCCCCCCCTGGGAGTTTTTTGGGAGGATGTGGCCCCATCTGTCTGTTATTGCTCTACATTCCTTAGTCAAATGTCTACCTCTGCCACATCTTTGACACATTCCAGGAGGCATAGTCCCCCTTTTGGTATTACTTTGGTTTTTCTTGCAGTAATATCTGAGATGACCCTGCTCACCACAATTAAAACATTTGAAATCTTGGGTCATCTCTAGCTGCCCAGTGGCAGCTTCTCCTATCACAGTCGTATCAGGAGAACAAGATCCAACAATAGCTGTATATCTAATCCACTCATCTATTGGTGCAAACCTAACTTCAGTGGTCTGATTACTTCCCTGCATTCGGTATTTGCATTTTCAAAGGCTAAAGACTCAATTATCGCCTTTCTTGCCGCTGAATCTGATACACTCCTTTCCACAGCTGAGGTAAGCCTTTGTAAAAAGTCAGGAAAGGTTTCTTTAGGACCTTGTATGACTTGAGTGAATGTTTCAAGTCTTTTCCCTGATTCTGCGACTTTGGCCCAGGCCTTTAAGGCTGACAATCGACACCATGACAGAGTTTCTTCATCATATACAGCCTGCACCTCTACTTCAGCAAAGCGGCCTTCACCAAGCAGTTGATCTGTGGAAATCTCTCTGCCCCTAGCTCTATTTTGTCGTGCTGTCTCCCTCACTTCTTCTCTCCACCACGAAATCCATTGTAAATATTCAGCAGTTTCTAGAATTGCTCTTACCATATCTTTCCAGTCTTGGGGGACTACTCTATTTTTAATAGCCCAAGAAATCAAGATTTGTTTTACAAATGGTGAATGCATTCCAAAATTAGTTATGCTTTCCTTAAATTTCCTCAATTCTAACACATCCATGGGTTGCCATTCAAATTCTTCATAACCCTGTGGATGATCATCGTCTGGAGGCCTTTGTTGTACAGTAACTGAATAGACTAAAGTTTGTTTCCTAATAACCTTAGGTTGGCTTTCCCTAATTTTATCTTCTTTCTCTACCTGAGGTTTTTCTTTAGTTGTAATTTTAAATTCCTCTCTTAAAGTCTGTACCCATGCTTCATATCTCTCCTTCTGTCTTTCCCCCTGTTCCTTGAGTTCCTGAATTCTCTGTTCAAGGCTTTGCTTCCACACTTTGAATTTTTCTTTATATTGTACTTCTAATAATCTGCTATCCATTATCTTTTGATTGATTAATTTTAAAAAGTTATTCTCCAAGTCTTGCTTCCAAACCTCATTACTTTCTCTCTGCTGTTCAGTATTACCTGTGAGCTGTTGTATGTTCTGTTCTAACATCCTTTCCAGTTCCTGTCTACCACCTTCATTTTCATCTTTTTGTCTCTTATTCTGATCTATAATTTCCTGTGTCTTCAATTCTATTGTTCCTTCTAGGCTACATTGCCAAGACTTAATTTTCTCTTTCTGTTGTTCATGTTGTTCCATAATTACTTGTATCTTCTGTTCTAAGCCCTGCTTCCATAATCTTAGCTTCTCTTTATGTTGTAATTCTGATATTGCAGCCTCTGCCTTATTTTGATTTGCTAGTTTTAGTAAGTTATCCTCTAGACTTTGCTTCCAGATTCTATCTCTATCTCCCTGATGTTCAATTTGATCTACGAGTTGTCGAAATCTTTTTTCTAGTGCCTCTTCTAGCTCCTGTTGCTAAGACTTAAGCTTATCTCTCTGTTGTTCAGAGTCATGTATAAATTTCAGAAATTTCTGTTCTAGCATTACTTGTAATTTCTTTTCTAAGGCTAGAAATTTGCTATTTAGGTCCCTGTCTTTGAGAAGATATAGTAAAACAGAAGAATGAGTATTGCAATACCGGTAAATGATAAAGTGTCTATTTCCTCAAAAGTCACAACCGTCAGACCATTCAAAATATCATCCCATAAGGCCCAAAAGATATTCATTGTGTTTCTCATCTTTAAGTATCAAAAGGTTATATATCTCTCTTACATCAAAGTAGTACCTGATCCGAAGCCCTTTATACCTTTTTCTCCCTCCACCTCAGAACATGTGCAGTCCTCTCGATTCTTTGTTCCCAGAGAGGGGCCTCTTTGGGTTGTCTCCGGCTTTGCTTGGTCGTGTGGTGATCTCAGGAATCCTGTTCAATGTGCCGGCCAGAAAACTCCCTCACAGGTAGTTGTGCTCTAGGTTCTCCTATCCCTTTCCTCGATTCTAGATGATGCCCTCGGCTGTAGCTCTCTGTCTGGGGTTTGGGGAAGGAAGCCTCTCTGCAGTTCTCCGTAGACCCCTCAGACCCAGTCACCTCCCAATCCACCAGTACTCCTGCCTAGATCTCTATCAGAGCCCTATTCTGGGGGTGAGAGGGAAGTAAACTTTTATCTCATGTTAGTTGAGTTCTAATGGATACGTTGGGCGCAATTTTGTTGCAGTTTGTGGCAGTTTCCTCTCCAACGCGAATCGGCCAGTACAATGAAAACGCAACTCAATTAATATGAAAACAATCTAGCGTCTAGATTGGGCAGATCCACCCTACACTGTCCTATTCCTAGCTCCCAACTCCCTCATCCCTTGCACCTTTTATTTGCCAGGTCTACAGCTTCTCTTTCTCCCAAGACAACTCTCTCCTCGCTTCTTTCCTTTCTCCTCCCCTGTTTCCTCCCCCTCCTGACTCCTCCCCTCTCACTCCCGACTCCTCCCTCTGCCCAAATCTCGAGTTCTTGCCTTTATTTTACAAAGTCAGATTGAACTCCAAGGCAAATCACAACAATATATAATGTTGTAGAACACAGAATAGGGATTCTTGGTGAAAGCTTTGTGGATATGTGTCTTTCCTAGATGTCTTTGCCCTGGGATTTTTCTACATGACTTAGATATCCCCGCCACCTTGCCATTTCAGTTTTGTTTTTCTTTTGGATGCTAATGCTGTTTGACATAAGATCCAAGGCTGAACTTCCATACTGGGCTATGGTTTCAGACTTGATTTATAGCCATGTGGCCCTCGGGTTGCTTCCTTCTGATCCTAGAGGTTTATTAATCTTTCTCGAAAAGCTTCCAATACTTGATAGGATTGTGCTATATGCTGTCAGAGCAGAGTTACACAGAATTCATATGCTGACCTTCCTCTGATGATGCTTACCATTTCCAAGTCCTCAAACAGGGCAGCGCTTGGAAAAAAAAAAAAAAACCAAAACACCGCAGGCAAAGAAATCATATATGTGGGTCTACCCCTGGCTCCATGAGAAATGAAAGAGGAATAGATTCTTGGCTTACTGGTAGTATTATCCCAAGTCTAGGGAAGGGGACTCCTAGAGAGTACTAAGCCTTCTCCTCATCCATCAGAGTCTGTATAGCTTGTAGCTTTCATTTGGTCGGTGTGGTGACCTTAACATGTTCTAGGTATTTCTGCCATGTTACTTCTCTATATCTAGACAAGACCTCAGGTGTACAGTCACATTGGAAATATAAAAAGCCTCTCATCTGAACTGTGAAATTCAATGTGTGTTATATTTAAAACCACAATAATTGAGTGGCCATTGCCACAGTAAATTATTAGGGGGTTTCTACCCCACCATAGATCATTTAGTTCCCAAATAAAAGACACAAAACTTTTAGATTTATAAGAAGCCTGAAAGTACTAGAACTGGGCAGACATCAACCCTCTGTGCTATTTTTCCTGCTTCCCTGTCAATAACCCTGAGGTATGGATTGCCATGCCCTGCCTGGGCCACACCTGTTCTAACATTCTTGCCCTCATGGAAATATACTCACGGTCCACCTACCCTATGGGGTGGTGTCTCCTTCCTTCTCCTCCCATGTCCTTTCCTTCTCCTCATGGACCCTGCCTGAGCCCCCAAGCCCTGGAAAACTTTGCTCTGTCCCCTCTCTTCTGCCCAGCCCATGTTGTAGGGATATTTATTAACCAGTAAGGGATAACTCGGGAGACAAAAACAAACAAACAAAGAAACAAACAAACAAACAAAAATCTGGTATACATGAGGATCTCCTTGTCCTGGAGCAACCAGATCTTCGGGTACAGAATTTAGCATTTGAATATACAGCAGGACCAGACCAACCCATTATATGCCAATCTACTTTTAGCTGGACTCAAACCTTGGCTCTCACACCGGTTAGATGTTCAACTGTGGAGAAGTTATTTTACCTGTGTGTGACTCAATTCCCTTATTGCACAGTGAGGATGAAAATGAGTGTTTAATTCAGACTTGTCTTGGGGACTGATGAGTTAATGTACCAGTATTAAAATATTAAATACCATCTACTTTGCATAATTAATAAAAGTCTGTGGAAAGGGCAAAGTAATAAAGCCAGAAGAACATTTGATTAGAAAATAGAGCCATACAACTACCTCTAATAATAAACTGAGAATCAGGGAATGGTGGAAGACTAAGACCAGAGAATTGGGAAATCAAGGCAAGCCTGGGTCACGTAATAAGATCCTATCTCGAAATATCAAGACAAGTCATTATCGTAGTAATTATAAATCAAGAAATAGCCATTGAAAAAATTTACAAAATCAAGGCAATGGAGCAGTGTGGATGCTGTGTGTCAAGTCCCTCTGCTGTCCATCTCTGGGACCAAGTATGCACCAGATAAGTGACTGGAATTGAGTGCTGAGTGCCTAGAGCAAAGGGATGCTGGCTGAATGGCCACATTTGAACAGCACTAATACAGGACTAAATGCTAAGAAAAAAAAGTGATATCCAAAACATGTAAATTTTAATGTCCTCCAGAAAGGCAAAACCACAATAATTTTAGTTTGTCAAGGTGCTTGTGTCCCAAAACTTCTAATATTGGTAAGGATGCGAAAAACTCTTCTGATGCAAACCAGTTGCCAATAAGAAGAACAACCACTGTCCTTACCAAGGTGACCTGGATGCTGTCAAATAGGCCGAGGCAGCCTGAACAGCCATCAGAGTAAGTTAAACACACAGATATCTGTCATTTCAAAAAGGGGAAAATGAGGACTGACCCCGCCCCCCCTTTAAGGAAAACCAAGAATACTCCAGCATTGAGGCTTACAAATCAAAATATGCCAAGAAACTTCATAGAATATACATTTATCCTGTGTGCTACTGAGTGTGCGGGTGTGTGTTTTCTGTGTGTGTGTGTGTGTGTGTGTGTGTGTGAGTGTGTGTGTGTGAGTGTGTGTGTGTGAGTGTGTGTGTGAGTGTGTATGTGAGTGTGTGTGTTTGAATGTTTGTGCATGTGTGTGTGTGTGTGTGTGTGTGTGTGTGTGTGTGTGTGTTTGTATGTCTTTGTGCACTAATGCTTCAATTAGCTGCTATGGTGAATACTATCCCCAACTCAATTATGAAGGTTAATATTAAGTTGTAAGTAGTATGTGGAGAGTGGTCACAAAGAATAATCAGGAGTCTTCTTCTGTTAAGTTGTCTGAGACTTCCAATTGCTGCATGCTGTGAGTGGGCCTCACATCTCAGCACACGAATGTTTTTATGTACAATTCCCGTGTGTTTTACTTAAACAATTTTCTATGAAAAACTTTAAGAATTTTTTTCTCCCTTTCATTTTTTGGGGAGGAGCATGGGTCTTTTTTTAATTTTTTTTGTTGTTTGTTTTTTGTTTTTGTTGTTGTTGATAGTGGTGTGTTTTTTTTTTGTTTGTTTGTTTGTTTTTTTGTTGTGGTTGTTGTTGTATTTTTTTTATTTATTTAATTTTTTTTTTTGCTTATTTTAGGTCCACAGGATTTTCTGTAGCCTGTGAGGAAATCCTAGATTTAGGACACTGGATCTGTACACCTTAGAGAATTAACCACTTCACTGCCCATTTTTTTTTTTTGGTTTCTGTTTTTCTTTTGAGATCTCACTGTGTGAGCAGAGGAAGCCCCGAGGAAGTGAAGCCCTGAGTGGATGTGTGCAGTAAGCATGAGCATGTCCATGCCAAGGACACAAATCCATTTATCCATGGGGAAAAGGCAAAGGCCCCCATGCCCCTTGAGGCTCAGACACATGCCAAATCCTTCTCAGGATGGTGTTGATAGTGTGTGCAGAAAAAGTCTACTCTACCTTTCTTCCTGGCCCCATCTGGATATTTACAGCCTGAAGACTGCTCCCTGCAGAGACTGCTCCTACTGAGATTAGCTAAATCTGCCCCTTGTCATTTACATATACATAGTCCTCCCCTCCTTGTTTATCTGCAAGTAATGCCCACCTCCTTGCTGCTGTGTGCAACATCACTGCTTTCTGGCCAACTATATAATACACATGCTGAGCTTCTGGGATGCTGCATTTTCTCCAGCCCATGGACCCAGCCTTCCCCATGTATGTGTGTCCAATATCATTCTTCATTTCCTCCTCTCTCTCGGTCAGGCCCAAGTCCCTGGAGCCACGCAAAGGACTTGGCAATCTCAGTCTGCTCCACTTTGAAGGAAGTGCTTACTAAACTGAAATCTAAAGGACACAGTGGATTAAGCTCCCTATCAAGTGTCTTTGGTGAGGGTTGGGGTGGGTGTGAGACCAGTTACATTCTGACTATTGCAGAAGAGTAAAGGATTCACAGTTTGCTTTTGGTAAAGGTAAGCTCCCCAAGAGGCTATCATTGCCAACGTTTTCCCAAGTCACTTCTAGGAGGTCAACTGACTCCTAGGTGAGTCTTTGGTTACACTGCTTCAGTTTTCTGTGGCTACACTGTCCAAATGACACCCACTGGTCACACATGGCTATTTGAGACAAACTAAACTTAGAACTAAAATCTTCCTCTTTAATTACAGCAGGCAAACCAGGAGCAAACAGCCAGCCAGAATCCATAGCCAGAAGCACAGCAGATATTGAATATTTCTATCATCTAGAAATTACTCATGGACAGCAGTGGTCTAGGTTCCTGCTGTCTGGTTTTTCCTTCAGGGAGAATTACTTGCTGTACCAATATCCAAAGATTTATTTTTAAAACAACTTTACCAAAATATGACTTACTATCCCCTAAATTAATCCAGTTTAAGTCTACAATGCAATGGTTCCCCATAAATCTACCCAAGTTCATCACTAGACCACAGAACAAAAGAAAGAGAGTGTATGCAGTTACATAAAATAGTATGCAACTGTAATGACCACTGCATATTTATACTGCACTACTTTTGAATTCTTCAAAATTCATGCCTTTTATTGCTAGTTGTACAAAAATACAGTATTCTAGAGTTAAAAAATATTATACAGTATTTCATTGAGACTTTAAAATTTATTATCTTTTGCTAGTATTTTTAGATTCTTTATAAGAGTTTTACTTTGTGGATTTTTTTTTTTTTTTTTTTTTTTTGCCAATCTGGTCACTATTTGATGCCATTTCAACGTTCTCAGGATTTTGTCGAAAATATTACCACAATGATATAGTGATACTCATTTTCTTTAGGCATTTACATATGTATATACACATATATGGGAAGTTATATATACATATTTTTATGCTATACTGTTAGAATCCAATTCTATTATACATCAACATATACAGTTTGCTCAATCTGATTTCTGCGAATGTCATCAGTCATGGGGAAATATTAAGAGCCTGAATAAACATGGACAATATTTGCAGAATTCACATAAAATTGAAGATGGTATATAAGCAAAAATGTGAAGTATATCACTTACAGCCTTCATATAGAATGCACTTTAAAATGTTTAACGGATGAAAAATATTTCAATTATCTTTACCTACTTTTTTGTTTTTTTCTTCAAAATGTGTCTCCTAGATGATTTGAATTATATATGTCGCTCAAGATTCTTTTGACAACTGTAACCTAATGCCTTAAATGTGTTTCTGATATTTCTATTCAGTTGATCACTGTTCAGTAACTGTACCAAGTTGATAGGTGTAATTTTATTATCACTTTCAGAATGTAAATTTCATGGGTGAGTATACACTTTTGATTCTAGCTCTTGGGTGGCATAGGCAGGTGGATCTGTTTTTTGAGGTCAACCTGGTCTACATAGCAAAACCCTATCTTAAAAAATCAATCAATAAATAAGCAAATAAATAAAAAGATTCTAAAATATTTGAAATTTGTATGAACACAACCACATCTTTAATAACAATTGAGTTTTATTGCAGATAATTAGTATAATTAATATTTACAAAATGTTACATAGTGTCATATAGGAACTCAATTTCATTGTAAATTAAACCTGCTTTTCTCTTTTCATTGGTTGCTCTTAGTTAACATTTTTATACACATATACAATTTATTCCGATTATTCTCTCCCCCACATCATCTCATCCCTTCCCCTATGACTTAAACATACATAGTCTTCTAAATTTAGGCTTTCCAATGTCTGATTTCTCTTTTATTTATTATACATTCTTTTACTTTTCCATCTACATTTTATGGTATCATAATAAGAAATCTATTCTGTCATTAGCATTATCTCAGTGTTTGGTAGGAGACATTCACATTCTTCAGTAGCTTGTCATCAGTGCAAGAAATGACATTGAGGTATCTCTCTGTGTCTCTGTCTCTCTCTGTCCCTGTCTCTCTCTGTCTCTGTCTTTGCCTCCCACTCCTATGTCTCTATGTCTCTCTGTCTCTCTGTCTCTCTGTCTCTCTCTCCATCTCCTCCCCAATTGTTTTGTTTTCTAATATATGGTCTCAGACTGTAGTCTAGGCTAGCCTTGAACACAAGGCAATCCACCACCCTCAGCCTTGTGAGTGTTGGGATTCCAGGCATACACCATCTGGCCCAGTGAATTTTATGACTCCCTTATATCCCTTTACCATTTCTGAATTATTTTTAATATTTCTCTGACCCTTTTCTAGCTTCTAGATGTAGATACATTAACTTGATTAGAAGGTTTTAGTTTTTAAAGATTTATTTATTTATTTATGTACATGAGCACTCTGTTTGCGAGTGTGCCTGCATGTCAGAAGAGAGCATCAGACAGAAGAGGGCATTGGATCCCACTAAAGATAGTTGTCAGTCACCATGTGGTTGCTGGGAATTGAACTTGGGAGCATTGGAGAATTAGCACTCTTAACCACCAAGCCGGCTGGCTCTCCAGCCTGAAAAAAAAGATATTAAAATTTCATTCTTTTTTGTGTTTGTTTGCAATCTTTCTTCTTGAGAACATTGTGATGGAATGTCCAAATGGTACTTAGTGGCAGTTGGTGTAGAAGGAGCCATACCTGTGTTGCTAATTTTTTATAATCAAGTACACGGATACAAACAGTCTACTCCAGGGAGAATCTTGACTGTTTCTCTGTTGGATGGGTTCCCTCCTCTTTTTCTTTACTTGTAAAATGTTACTGAGGTTTTGTACTTTTATGATGAAGTTGGGGCTCAAAAAATTCATACTGTTTTGAAGAAAGCATGCTGTACCTTAAAACTTTATCTTAGAGCAATTTAAGTAGTATAGGAATGACTTATTTTTTAAAAGCTTTGGAAGAACTCATAACTAATGTACTGGGAAAATATCACCTAGCTCACCCAACTGTTTTCTGTTTCTGACTCTGTGTTTTTATTACATGCCTGTGCAAAGTCAGGAAAGTATGACTATTAAATCAATTAGTCATTCACTTGCAGCTCAGAATAATGGCTTTTTGTTGGTTCCTTTGTTTGCAGGCTAGGGATGAAACCCAGGCCAAACCCTTTACCACTAAGCTAAATAACTAACACTGAACAGTGTTTCTTAAAATGTAATAAAAATCAATTTAATGTTCCGCTGATCACAGCGAAACCTTTTTGCTGTTTTTTTAGTGGTTAATACTCTGCCAGTTTGTCCTGATTTGTCAGAATGCATACTACTTTTGTGTTGGATTATTTTATATGATTGTGTTTTTATTTTCTTACTGTGTTTTGGCTCATTACTTCCGTGCTAGGCATTTTGCGTACAGAGTTAATATGTGTTCGTTGTTACTCTAGTTTCCTTCTGAGAGGACTAGTGTGGAACATTGGCTTTTATTTTTCTGACCTTGTCTCTGTAGAACACTATTCTTTTTATTTAAATGTAAATGTAATGGGAGAATGTGCTGTCATAGAATTCATGCTCTTGTTTCTTGTTTCAGCAGAAGGGCATTTGTCTATTTCTATATACAATTAGTTTGTGTAACTAAAGAGCATGTTTTAACCCTTTGTTCTCGGTATACTCTCCATATGTTGCGTAGTCTGCTTTACTTCTCCTGTGCCCCTGTCAGCCGTGGACTTTCTTTTCAATTTGTCTGAAGATTCTGTCATATACTATAGTGCCTTCACCTGCAGTCATATTTCTCAGGGTCCCCTGCTGTTCCCATATGTGCTTACAGAGGGAGCTTCCAGGATGTTATGACCCACCCATAGGTTCCTATTCTCAGCATTCAGTTTAATTCTTGCTGATCATCTGCTCTCAGTGTCCTGGGATTCTTAGTCATCTCAGCACTTGCCCTTTGCAGAGAGCCCTCCTGCCTGAGTCATGTAGCCAACCCTGTGCAGTCAATGGCCTTGCTGAGGTACATTTTGTCACAGGCTGATTGGAGATACTTTGTTGGACTTCCTAGATAAGCCATTGCATCATCTAAATGAAATAGGACTCTGGCAGGCAGTTTGGGAAATGTTCTCTCGTTAGCCTCCTCCCCGACCAGGGTGAAATTAGTACAAGCAGTTCTCTCTGTGTCTCCTTCATTTAATCTCAAATGTTCCCTTGTTGCTTCCAGAGGAGCTTGAGGTCAGATGTCCACCAGATGGGACCGAGCTCAAGCCCCACCAGTTCTTTAGTTTGGAGCAGCTGGAGTAAAAGGAAGCTCGGGTTTTAATCTTTTTCTTCCAGAATCCTTCTGCCTTAATTACATCCCACCATCATCCTGGAAGTCCAAGTCTCACACTCCTTTAAATACAGGAGGAGTGGAGGAGGCAGCTGAGTCTTCTCTGTGAGTTCAGAGATTGGAGATGTCTTTGGTAGAGTAGGGTGGGGTTTAAGCTACTCCAGAGTGTAAGAGAGATCTCACTTCTTTGTCAGGACACTCATAATCCTGACTCCTTATTTCTCTCCATAAAATGGGGAAAGAGCAGTAACAGCCCATGTGTATTTGTGTGAGTTAAGAGAGGTGACTCTGAGAAACCTTTAAACGAAACCAGGTGCCTAATACAAACTCACTGCTTCTTTGCTGAGCTGCATGGACGAGCCTCGAGCTTACCAAGATGGTGATGGTTCCTGGATATTCGGAAGTATCTTGTTGTCCTGTTGTTCCAGGGAGGAAAATGGGGAAAGAACAAGAAGATTGGCATTCTCCAAACCTCAGTGCTCTGGTTAAGGTATTAACTATCCAGGTGACTGTCGTGGGACTGTTCTGGAAACGATGGTCCTGTCTACAACTACCCATTCTATTGACCTGTACTTTAGTGGATGGCGTCCTTGAAATTGATCAGTAGTGACATAAACAGGGTTGGCTCAAGAAGAGCTGCATAATTTCAATTATGCTTTAGCATCTTGTCTGTGAAATGGGAACAAATGTCTGCCTGCTCTTGCTATGCTGTTTTTCCTTCTGTCACAAGGGCGTGGTGTCAGCTCAGAGGGACATAAGCATGCTTTGCAGACAACCTGGATGTGAACTACTCTCTGATGCCCTACTCACCCCAGAAATCTTAGATGTTCTTAGAATTCTTGAATTCTTAGAATTCAAGCCTCTTACCTGAGGCTTGGAATCAGCCGCACATGCCAGGAGGACCACTAATACACCTTTCAGTCCTCTCTGCTGTTCTGTTCTTGCCTGCATTCGATGACTGAGCTGGCTGCAGAAGGAAGGCCCTAGTTCTCATATGTTCTTTCATTTTCATCCTGGGAATATTCCCAACCTGTGATCCTTGTTACACCAACCTGCCTTTCAGAATTGATGAGTGCACTTCTCTAAGACAGTCTCTGTTTGCTAAGCAGGCACCTCTCTTTTTCAAAGAGATCATCTGTTTCTCTCAGGGTTCTAGTTCTCCCTCTTTGGAATCAGCAGCTTAGATTTAGAAGACTAAAGCAGTTTTTATTTTTTAGGGATTCTTGTTTTTTTTTCCTTGTTTCTTTTTTTTTTCCACCTTACATCCCAATAAGCCCCTCATCCCTCTTCTCCTCCCAGCTCAACACTTACAAATCCTTCCCCCACTACCTCCTCCTCCTCCCTTCTTCTTAGAGAAGGGGAAGTCCCATTGTGTACTGCCACACCCTGGAACCTCCATTCATAACAAGACTAAGTGCATCCTCTCCCACCGAAGCACAAACAGGCTGTCCAGTTAGGGGAAGAAGAACCAATAGCAGGCAACATAGTTGGCAACAATCTCTACTCCAATTGTTAGGGGACCCACATGAAGACCAATTAGCACATCTGCTACTATGTGTAGGAGGCCTAGGTCTAGCTCCCTGCATGCTCTCTGTTTGCTGGTTCAATCTCTGTGAGCCCCTGTGAGTCCCAGTTAGTTGACTCTGTAGTAGAAGACTAAAATGTTTTATAGGTCAATATGGATGGATAAGTGGATGTGCAAAGAACTCTAACTTCTATGAAATTTACAATGCCATGAAAACACTTCAGCAAAAATTTTGGCATGCTATTTACAATCTCTTGAACACCATTCCTCACAGAACAGGCGTGATGGAAATCCCATAGTAACTGAAGAGGCATAGGCATGAAGGAGGAGAAATACTTGCTTACTCTATTGTTTGTAAGGAAAAAAACCTCTTAACTGAGCTTAAAAATCCGGTTGCCAGCCAAGAATTGCATGTTCCAAGAACATGCCTCTTCCTGTCACCATATCAAGGTACCAAACCGTTGGCTGCTTGTGGAGCCAGTATCTTTCTAACCCACGTGTGAGCAGGAGTTTGTGGGAGACAAGTACTTAGGTCAGGGATCAATCAGAACCTGGTACAGGTCTTGGGTCTCTGGCATCATTAGTTACAGATATGCCAAGATGCTTTGGGGAAGGTTTTAATTTAAATCCCAAGTTTATTTCAATGAAATCTCCCTGATACGATCTGTTGGGAATTTAGAGTGAACTAGACAAGTGTTCATTTTGGAGGGCATTTGTGAATTAGACAGTAGGTCCATAAACAACAACCAAACAAACAAACAACTAAAACAACAACCCATTCTGGGTGTATGACTCTCAGGATGCCCCTACTCAGTTCAGAGCTCTCAGTGAAAGGGTTGAAGAATCTTTGTTGGCTACATCAATTTTTTAATTGACATGTAAATGCAGAAGATTAGAGTCCACTACAGGAGTGGCAGGATCCTTTAGGTGATTAGTGAAAACATCACTTTTAGAGAACTCCTACAGGAAGACCCCTTCATTCTGTCCTGTTGGGTTTAGCAGTCCAGGGACATAAAAGGAATTGATTTCTGTATGTGAAATGGGTTTGCTCCACTGAGGAAGTTCAGTGGGAGCAGGATGGCAAGGGACCGGGTTGTGAGTGGGGGGCTGGCAACAAGGTGCAGAACGAAGACCAAGGCCCGGTGCCCTGCGGCCTGCCTGTGGGATGTGAGCTAGCTGCCCCCTCAGGATGCCTTCAGGTGAGGACAGGTGGGGGTGGCTTGTGCCCTGCTGAGCCGGTTTAGGAGAGTGTCAAACACAATCCCAATGCTCGCACTGGAGCCTGAACAGGTCCCCGCAGCCTGTAGGGGGCAGCGTGCAGCTCAGCAGGCGATGGCCGCGGGCAGATCATGGTGTGCCTGGGCCTCCGAAGAGCCACGAGAGGGGACTGAAGGGCCTTGGTGGAGCCCGGACCTCCGCGTTACGCGCCTCCCCGCGTTGCCCGTGTTGCGGAGTGGCTGCATGTATCCTCCCCACCCCGGCTCCACCGAGCATGAGCCTGGACTGAGGGCACACAGAGCTCTTCAAAGAGCGTGGGACCTTAAGGCACTGGGAATTCGTAGGTGAGCGCAGGGCCTGACGGGAAGCGGCGCGCGCGATATTTTTGGCGACTGCAGTGGCGCGTGTGCTTGGGCGTGTTTTTCTTTCACATGTGCCAGCAGTGGGGTCGCAGCTGAGAGTGACTAAACTCTCTCTCCCTCTCGGATCGCCGCAGGCCAAAGAGGTGATTCTGCCTGCATGTTATCCTCCTTGCTGGAGGCGAGCTCTTTAGGCGCCACATCGCGATCAAAAAGAGAAAGAAAAAAAGAAATGAAAAAGTGGAAGAAGCAGCCAGGTAAGGGGGTGGTAGCGGCGCTGGGGGTCACCTGGGCCACGGTCAGGCGCGCTTTGATTGTGGCGGGGTTTCCAATGGTGACCTCAGCCTCGGAGTGTCCAGGGACGTAGCCCGGGCCAGTCCTGCCAGGGTACCTCGAGGCATGGCATTCGCACAGACCCCTAGCCTTGCCGCAGGTCTGATCCCCAGGGACAGCAAGCTGCCAGAGCAGCAGCATCAATGTAGGTAGGAGACCCGCGGGCATTCTTGAACTCACTCTCACAGCCCTGGGGAAGCAGTGCCAGAAGGAGGCGTTGCAAAGTGAGCCCATTGGGTAGGGGAAGCGAGGATTCAGGGATGTTTGGAGAGCTGAAGCAGGGATTGCAAAGCCCATGGCATTGAGAAAGAATGGACAGGTGATTTGTTGTGTGCATGAGAGCTGTGCTCTGACATCCCCAGAGCAACTTGGGGCTCTCACCTCTCTCTAGATTGACTTGAATTAAATTGCCTTGTACCTCCCAGGGCAGGACAGGCTTTTCAGAGGCAGCTTAGCCTGGTGGCGCCCTCCATGTAAAGTTTCTATTGTATGTTAAAGAACGGGAATCGGGGATCGTGGGAAAATATTTTCTTAAAACCTCAGGCAATGAATATATATATATATTATTTAATAGATTTCTTCTAATCTATTTGTAATTGGTTGCGCCTTGCAAGGGATTGTATTGGGAGGATGTAAAATACCCCTCCTTCACTTACTTGGAGAAAGGGAACAGAAACAGAGATTCCCTCTTTTTTAGCCTGCAAAGCTCTGAGAGATTACAGCTCCGCATAATTTAATTCTTCCCCTACCTGCTCTGAGCAGGCCTCCAGATCAGCAAGTGCCTTTGGAATGGTTTTGCTTGTTTTCGTTTATTTTCCATGGTGCTGTTTAGAAGGCCACGAATTGTTATGTGAATTTTAAATTTCAGGAGGTGACACCCAGAGTTTATGGTGGTTTCGTTCAAATATTGCCGTGTAGTTGCAGCGTAAAAAAATATTTCCTGTGACAAGAAGTGGAAAAAGAAAGTTGATCAGCTAAGAAAAGTAAAGCCTTGAGCCAGACCAACCATTTGGCTTCCTAAAATATGGAGCAAGCATGGAATGTCGCTTTTTCAGAATCGAAAGGGTTTTTAGAACAGGGAAGTGAATACTGTGTGGTGCTAACCCGTCCTTTTTGTGGCTGACAACAATTAGGATACAGGTCAGAATGTGCCAACAGCACAGAGTTGGCGCTGGAGGTATTTGAACTAAGAAGTGCTCAGGAACTGTGAACGTTTCTCTGTTATCACCCTGGATCCATCTAGTGAAGTAGAGCACTTTGATGCCGTGTAAGAGGCCGTTGTGAGGGCTGGAGAGATGGCTCAGTGGTTAAGAGCACCAAGTGTTCTTCCAGAGGTCCTGAGCGCAAATCCCAGCATCCACATGGTGGCTCACAACCATCTGTAATGAGATCTGATGCCCTCCTCTGGTGTGTTTGAAGACAGCTGCATTGTCTAACGTATAAGTAAGTATATTGTACAAAAAAAAAAAAAAAAAAAGAGGCCATTGTAAAACTGCATCTAGCCTTGTCATCTACTGCTTCAGTTTCTATGCGGACAGGGCACAGTTGGAGAGCTTCAAGATCAAGTTCATTGCCTGTCTTTAAAGATCAAGTGTATCACCTAACTTTTTTTTTCTTTTTTTTCTTTTTTTTTTTGGAGCTGGGGACCGAACCCAGGGCCTTGCGCATGCTAGGCAAGCGCTCTACCACTGAGCTAAATCCCCAACCCCCATCACCTAACTTTTAAACCAAGAATTGTAGTGTCTTTTTTGCTGCTTGTGTAGCTTTTAGTGATGTATCTTATCTCCTAGTACATCCTTTGTTTCCATGATAGTTGTTTTCAAGTATATATGATTATTGATCCTATTTGTAGACCTATTCAATATTTCTGCTTTTATTGGTTAAATATTTTTGGTGAATTTGCATTGTGATATCAGTAAAATCCTATGTGAATGTTTTAGAGAATATACCGGTTTGTGTAATTTGCCCTCAAGGATTTTTGGTGGCCTGTATTCACATTTAAAAGACTCGAATTTATACCATCCATAGCAGGATTGATAGGGAAGCACAATGGACAGTGACAGTGTTGTTCCCGTTGACAGTTGTGGGAGCCAAGAAAGAAGTGTGACTTGCATATTTGCGACTAACAAAATCGAGACTGAGTATCATTACTGTTGAAGCCCATGTAAAAATGATGAAATTTTCAGAAATCACCAGTTAAGAAATCGTAGTGTTGCTTAAATGGAATCTGAGTTTCAAAGTTATGTTTCATTTTTCTTTATTCCTTAATGAAGCTTTTTATTAAGTTTTTTATTCACCATTTCACCCTTAGATGCACAGTGCTAAGATCATAGTAGATGCTCAATAAATCACTTAACCATCAGGGCAGAGGAATGGTAAGAAAGTATGTATTTTCTATAAGTTCTGTTAGTTTTGGGAACAGGTGGTTTTAGGTTTACCAGTCATATCTTGGTATCTTGTCCCACATAAGACAACTTGACAGAATCCCCTTTCTGGCCATTATGTTCAAGTTATTTTTGTCTTAAGCCTTCTTGAAAATCATGGAAGTAGTGTAGAAACTTGATTATACCTGCAATATAGCAAAAAAGGTCAGTCTAGATAGGTAAGCAGTTATGTTTCTCCATGAGCTGATGTCTTAAAACATGTAAATTTTAGGAATTTAGTGTTGTGTTTTCTAAAGATACATCGTACAACATACAGATAACATTGTAATAGAATAAAGGAATCTTTAGATTTAGCACGAAATTCCATAAAGCAACGACTACTGCACAGCTCTCTTGGCCATATGAATAGCAGAAATTGTATTTCACTTTTTTAAAGCAGTAACAAAAGTACTTAAGGTTAAGCGGAGCCCATGGGAAAAGGTCCCGGTGGTGTTTCTCTTTGGTTTCTTGTGCTCTTTCTAGAGAATGGCTTTAAGAAATAAGTGCGGTCAGGTGGTCAGTGTGGCCAGGCAGTCATGAGCAGATGGTTAAGCAATGTGCTAGGACCCCATAGACCACTGAGCCCAGCTGAAGAGGAGAGGCTAGGCAGTGAGCCCAGCTGAAGAGCAAAGGCTAGCCAGTGAGCCTAGCTGAAGAGCAAAGGCTAGCCAGTGAGCCTGACTGAAGAGCAAAGGCTAGCCAGTGAGCATGACAGAAGAGCAGAGGCTAGACAGTGAGCCTCGCTGAAGGCTGAAGAGCAGAGGCTAGCCGTTGAGCCTGACTGAAGAGCAGAGGCTAGCCAGTGAGCCTCGCTGAAGGCTGATGAGCAGTGATTTTAACATTTCGATATAAGTTCTTCAGTTTTCCTAAAAGTTTGTACAAAAGTTTGCCTCCAAAAAGTTCGCTTAAAAAGTTCTCTTTGTACTCTTCTTATCTCCTTTCCTCTTGCTCTTATGTCACAATAATTTCCTTACTCTCAAGGCCTTATTCTCAACGCTATGCCTTTACTTCTAAGTTCTTCTTGAGTTCTGTCCTGTTCGGTTCAGTTCTGTGTAAAAAGCTTTCTCTCTCTTTGTCCTCAGCATTTGTATATCTTTCGGAATACATCATCACATGGTAAAAAGTTCACCACAAGTTTGCACACGAATTCAAATCATAAGTTGAATAATAAGTTTACAACAGAGAATATTTACATGCATATCCATTAAGAGTAATTATCAGGATAAACTGTCATCATCTGTCACTGGCTCTACAGGTTCGTGGAGAGTAAAAACTGTAATTTTTGTGAGAAAAGAGTAAGTGAAATTACCTATAGGCAAATCCAGTCAATTTTTTATGGTCGGTCCTTGCACCTACAGTAAGTCATTAATTCTCTTTTTATGAACTTTGGTTAATTGGTTTATACGCTCTTAGAATGGGCTCTAATTTGGAGATGCCTGCTTGGTATTGCAGAAGCAATTTACTCATGACACTTTAAGAATGGAAGAGTTTTCAATGCAATTTTGATTATCAGAGAGAACATAATAGCAGTCCTATTATAAACAGGCTTTGAATTACTAATCTAATTTTAGGAATTCTTTTACAATCATCATTAAGAAGTAAGAAATCATCTATTTGTCGATACAACATCACTCCAAGACAATACATCTTTGTTCTTCTGTGGTGATCTGTTCAAAAAAGTAGACTAAAGAGCATGACAAATACAGAGGAAGATGCTTACAGCCGACCACTTAGCTGAGAACAGGGTCCTCAATGGAGGATTGAGGGAGCTGAAGGGGTTTACAGCCCCATAAGAACAACAATAAGGAACACCCAGAGCTCCCAGGGCTGACACCATCATCCAAAGAGTACACATGGACAGACCCATGACTATAGCTGCATATGTAGAAGAGGATGGCCTTGTTGGGCACCAATGGGAGGAGAAGCCCTTAATCTTATCAAGGCTTGATGCCCCCGTGTAGGGGAAAATCAGAACAGGGAGGCAGGTAGGCCTGGGTGGTTGGGTGGTAACACCCTCATAGTAGAAAGGGGAAAGGGGTGTTATAAGGGGTTTTATGGATGGGAAACCAGCAAAAGGGATAACATTTGAAATGTAACAAAAGCCCTCTGTGGGTAGGGGACAGCGGATAAGGTGCTGCTAGCCCCCTACTTCCCTGCTGCCTCCCTTTGTTCGTGACTCTGGTGCCAGGTGTCATCCTGGGACTCTCCATGGGCTGCTGCTGGCACTGGTGCTGGTGTTCAGGGCCAAGAGCATGATGAGCAAGGAGCACATAGTTTGTCCCGATTCAGAGCTGGGCCAGTGGCCACCAGAGGACAAGCACAGCTTCCTGTACGATCATGAGGTCTTCCTGGGCAAGGAGGACTCCAAGACCTTTGATAGCTAAGCCTGGATGAGAGCAAGGAGAGGCTGGGGAAAATTGTTGATTCAATTGACAGTGATGGAGGCAGCCTTGTTACTACTGAGCAGCTGAAAGTTTCGATCAAACAGGTACAAAAAAGATACATCTACCATAATGTGGCTAAACTCTGGTAGGATTATGATAGGGACATAGACGAAAAGATCTCCTGGGAAGAATACAAGCAGTCTACTTTTGGCTACTACCTGGGAAACCTTGCTGAATCCCAAGATAGCTCTGATCTTCACACCTTTAAAAAAATGCCTCCATGAGATGAGGAGGTTTAAGGCTTCAGTCATTGACAGCAACCTGACAGCTACTCGAGAGGGATTCATTGCCTGTCTGAACTCAGAGGAGTTGAAACATATGAAGGAGATTGTAGTTCTGGAAACCCTGGAGGATATCGACAAGAACAGGGAAGGACTTGTGGACCAGGATGAGTATATTGTGGACATGTTTTTCCCACGAGGACAATGCCCCTGAGCCAGATTGGGTTTTGTCCAAATGGGAGCAGTTCAATGATTTCCCAGATCTGAACAAGGATGGGAAGCTGGACAAGGATGAGATTGGACACTGAATCCTCCCTCACAACTATGACCATGCAGGGGCTGAGGCCCGGCGTCTGGTGTATGAGTCAGACAAAAACAAGGATGAGATGCTAACCAAGGAGGAGATTCTACAAAACTGGAACATGTTTGTGGGAAGTCAAGCCATCAATTACAAGGAAGATCTTACCAAAAATCATGATGAACTTTGAAAGCTACTCATCCTCATGTGGCCTACCGTCATGGGCTTTGGGCAGATGTTCTGGGTGATTGCTATAGTTGTCAGTTGTATAGCAGTTGTGTCCCTAAACCATGAGAAACCTTACTAAAGCTCAAATCACACATTGCACCTCAAACAATAATAGTTCTACACCCCACTTTCATCAATGGACAGTTTGGGGAAACAGAAATTAACCAGAGACACGGAGAAACTAACAGAAGTTATGAAACAAATGGATTGAATAGATATTTATAGAACGTTTCACCCTAAAACCAAAGGATATACCTTCTTCTCATCACCTCATGGTACCTTCTCCAAAATTGACCATATAATCGGTCACAAAACAGGCCTCAACAGATACAGGAAGATAAAAGTAATCTCATTCATCCTATCAGATAACAATGGACTAAGGCTGGTCATCAATAACAACAAAAATGACAGAAAGTCCACATATACATGGAAGATGAACTCAATGTCAACTTAGTCATGGAAGAAATAAGAAAGAAATTAAAGACTTCTTAGAATTTAATGAAAATGAAGATACAACATACCCAAACTTATGGGACACAATGAAAGCAGCACTGAGAGGAACACTCATAGCTCTGAGTGCCTGCAAAAAGAAACAAGAAAGAGCATATGTCAGTAGCTTGACAGCACACCTAAAAGCTCTAGAACAAGCATTAAATAAACCCAAGAGCAGTAGAAGGCAGGAAATAATCAAACTCAGGGCTGAAATCAACCAAGAAGAAACAAAAAGGTCTCTACAAAGTCAACAAAACCCGGAGCTGGTTCTTTGAGAAAATCAATAAGATAGATAAACCCTTAGGCAGACTAACCTGAGGTCACAGAGAGTGTATGCCAATTAGCAAAATGAGGTCTGAAGAGGGAGTCATAACAACAGAATCTGAGGAAATTAAATAAACTCATCAGATTGTACTACAAAAACCTATATTCAACACAACTGGAAAATGTGGAAGAAATGGACAATTTTCTAGACCGATACCAGATACCAAAGTTAAATCAGGAACAAATAAACCATGGAAAAACCCCATAATTCCTAAAGAAATAGAAGCAGTTATTAAAAGTCTCCGATCCAAAAAGAGCCCAGGACCAGATGGGTTTAGTGTAGAATTCTATTAGACCTTCATAGAAGACTTCATACCAATACTGTGCAAACTATTCCACAAAATAGAAACAGACAGAGCACTACCAAATCCCTTCTATGAAGCCACAATTACTCTTTTTTTTTTTTTTTGGTTCTTTTTTCCGGAGCTGGGGACCAAACCCAGGGCTTTGCGATTCCTAGGCAAGCGCTCTACCACTGAGCTATCCCCAACCCCGTCACAATTACTCTTACACCTAAACCACACAAAGATACAACAAAGATAGAGAACTTCAGACCAATTTCCTTTATGAATATTGATGCAAAAATGCTCAATAAAATTCTTTCAAACTGAATCCAAGAACACATCAAAACGATCATCCATCTTGATCAAGTAGGCCTCATCACAGGGATGCAGCAATGTTTTAATATACGGAAATCCATCAACAAAATATCCATGTAAACAAATTTAATGGAAAAAAACCCATGATCATTTCATTAGATGCTGAGAAATCATTTGACAAAATTCAATACCCTTTCATGAATAAAGTCCTGGATAGATGAGGAATTCAAGGCCTATATCTAAACATAGTCAAAGCAAAATACAGCAATCCAGTAACTAACATCAAACTAAATTGAGAAAACTTGAAGGAAAATCAGGTTTTCTAAAATCAGGGACTAGACAAGGCTGCCCACTCTCTTCCTACTTTTTCAATATGGTACTTGAAGTCCTAGCTATAGCAATCAGACAATGAAAGTAGGTCAAAGGGATACAAATTAGAAGGGAAGAAGTCAAAACACTAATATTTGAAGATGATACGATAGTATACTTACGTGACACGAAAATTCCACCAGAGCATTACTTAATCTGATCAACAAATTCAGCAAACTGTTGGAGTATAAAATTAAGTCAAAGAATTAAGTAGCCTTCCTCTATTCAAAGGGTAAACAGGCTGAGAAAGAAATTAGGGAAATGATACCCTTCACAATAGGCCCAAATAATATAAATTATCTTTCGGTTACTTTAACGAAACAAGTAAAAGACCCACATGGGGTGGGGGTGGGGCGCTGGAGGGGGCTTATGGACTGGACACCTGGAAAGGGAATAACGTTTGAAATGTAAATAAAGAAATATATCTATTAAAAGTTAAATTAAAAAAATAAAAAATAAACTGAGAAATAATCAAAAAAAGAAAATATGAATAAGAAAGAAATTTTTGGATTTGAAAAATGATGAATGCCAGGCATTTGACAAACTGTATGACCATGGTAAACCCTTTAATATACTTGAGAAATTTTTTTTACTTGTTAATGAACTGGGTCTTTTTTTTTTTAATAGTGAATAGAAATATAGTCCCTTTCTGAGTGTGAGGCTAGGAATCCAGGTGTAGTGGAATTTATTATTTGTTAAGTCCTGAACCATTGAGCCTGCCCCTAACACAGCTTATGCTAAAGCAACAGGCCAAGGTGATATCTAAGCCATAGACCAAACTATCTGGACTAACAATTACAGATGAAATTCCTACTTGTAAATGGGAGGAGAGGAATAAAGGATACCTGCGAGGATTGAAAAAAAAAAAAGAAATATACCCAAAAAAATCCAATAAAAATGTCAAAAATAAAAAAAAAGAAATAAAAGAACTTAGGAAATGCAAAAGATTGGGGTGTCATTCCACAGTCATGATGTGTTTCTTCTGTGATAGCTTACAGATTAACTCACTTCTCTAAGACTGTTTTCTTATTTGAAAGTAAGTAATGGCATCATCTGTTGACTGGTTGGTAAGAACAAAAGCTTTGCCTAACTTGAATAATAGGTCCCTCCAGAGCATGTGCTTAACATTCTAAGCACAGAGATATTTGCTGAGGGGAGTAAAAACAATATCCAAACATAAAAAAGCGATTTAAAAAAATTCTGCACGCTGATATTAAAGGCATGTTGCAACTTTAACCAGCTTTGTAGGTATTTCTAATAAACAAATTAAGAAACAAAAGCCCTATTACTCTTCTAGCAGTTGCATCCAACAAAGAGAGAGCTGTGAGGTAGTGTGTGCTGCTTCTTTCCCCAGATACCGCTGGGCCTCAGGCCTGCATCCGGTGAGCTGGACCTAAGAGCAGCCTAGTTGAAACTCCTACTGCCATGGCAGGATTCTGCAGGAATATTTTCCTTTGACAACAAGGAATCTGTGTTGAGGAGACCTCTTGGTGGGTCCTCAAGGACTCTACAGTTCCTATTCTACAGGGAGAAGCCCTGCCAGGTCTTTGAGTAAGGCCAGCCAGTTGTTTGGGGAAATCTCTGGTCTTGTGGCAGAGATGAAGGACTGGGTGAAAGAATGGCAGCTCCACTGAGACCAAAGGCAACCCCTTGTAGGCCTATGACCTCCTAATTGATCTTTTTACCTGATGCCTTATTCACATTTTCTTAGTATCATACCACTATGATCTTGAAGAACAGCTTGTCTCTTGTTTTCTCAATCAGGTCTTTGTCGTCACAGACTTTTTTAACTTACTCCAGCACGTGGGACTTATTCATACCTTCTGTATGGAGTAGGACCCTTGGTGGGCCTGTCATATCTAAAATACAAGCTCTGGTAATCCAAAAATTGGACCCCAGTATATCTCAGGCCAGGAAAGATGTCATCCATCATTAGTGAAAAAGAAAGGGGAAAAAATTACATAGGAAAAATATGTGCCTTAATCAAAATAAAAGACCCTCAACTTCCAAGGACTCCACAATCTCCACCCCTCTGTTTTGAGCTTTGCATAGTGATATTGTACAAATGGAGATGGTAGTAAAAGGCATTTCTCTGCCCACAAATGCCATACATGAGCTTCACTCTGACATTAGTGAGGTTAGGTGGCATTATAGCACACATTCAGGTGGCATTACAACTCCTCTGATAAGAACACAGAATCCATATATGACAATGCCATATGGACTCCCTCATGAACTTCTGGATCCATTAAAATTGAGGTTTAACCTGACCTTAGGCCTTTCCAGTCCGTGCCCATCCTCCGATTTTTATGTGTGATATGAGTAAAAGATCACAGTGCAGTCCCCAATATCCTTAAAATAGGACTTGGAAATTCAGGAAGAATGGTATTGGAGAAGTGATGGCTATGTCGTTACAATGTAGTAACACAAGGTCCAGGTTGACGTTTGCTCACTGATGTCCAATTTAATTGTCTTGTTGTGTTTCAAAAAGTGAGGATGTCCAACTTAGTATATAAAAGGCACAGAAATTTATAATTTTATATATGCCCTGTAGTTGATCCCTATATTCCCAAGAAAAGGGAGTTTTATTACAAAAAAATAGGATTATAGACCATTGATTTTGTGGAATACATGGATGTCTAAATGAAACAATGTCAAGGTGTGAAGGACTGCACAGTAAGCAAATATTTCCAGGTTTTACACAATCAAAGTATAGAAGAAAGATATTGGCATCCAGAAGAAAGGAAAACCTTGGGAATAGAAATGTATATCACATCCATTGTCTAAGGTGGTAGATTTATTTTTAAGAAAAATCTCCCTCGTCCATGGTCCCTAGAGATTTGGGTGCTAAGAAAAATCTCTTATCCAATTCAGGGTTGTAAGCCATTCTCAATGCCATCAAAAGCATTGATGACTTCTTTTTTTTGTTTTTTTTTTGTTTTTTTTTGTTTTTTTTTTTTTTACCTGTCATTTACCTATTTATTTTTCTTTTTATTAACTTGAGTATTTCTTATATACATTTCGAGTGTTATTCCCTTTCCCGGTTTCCGGGCAAACATCCCCCTCCCCCCTCCCCTTCCTTATGGGTGTTCCCCTCCCAACCCTCCCCCCATTGCCGCCCTCCCCCCATAGACTAGTTCACTGTGGGTTCAGTCTTAGCAGGACCCAGGGCTTCCCCTTCCACTGGTGCTCTTACTAGGATATTCATTGCTACCTATGGGTTTGGGGTCTCGAGCCCCTTCAAGCTCTTCCAGTTCTTTCTCTGATTCCTTCAATAGGGGACCTATTCTCAGTTCAGTGGTTTGCTGCTGGCATTCGCCTCTATATTTGCTGTATTCTGGCTGTGTCTCTCAGGAGCGATCTACATCCGGCTCCTGTCGGTCTGCACTTCTTTGCTTCATCCATCTTGTCTAATTGGGTGGCTGTATATGTATGGGCCACATGTGGGGCAGGCTCTGAATGGGTGTTCCTTCTGTCTCTGTTTTAATCTTTGCCTCTCCCTTCCCTGCCAAGGGTATTCTTTTTCCTCATTTAAAGAAGGAGTGAAGCATTCACATTTTGATCATCCGTCTTGAGTTTCGTTTGTTCTAGGGATCTAGGGTAATTCAAGCATTTGGGCTAATAGCCACTTATCAATGAGTGCATACCATGTATGTCTCCCAGATGCCCTTCAACAGAGGAATGCATTGATGACTTCTAGTGAAGCAGAGAGAAATATCTAGCTTCGGAATTGAGGTTGCCAAACGGTATTTCCGGTGACACATTAGAGACTGCAGGAAAGGGCCCCCACAGAAATTGATCAATTTGGGGAGAGCTAGTTAGCAGGTAGGCCATAGAACTTCCCAGTGACATCATCAGTAAGCCCTTCATTGGACAATCTATTGTATCTAAGAGATCCCTAGAATCTTCTGTGATTGTGTTGTGGTGACACCAACTGCCTTTGGGAAATTACTTCAGTTCCCTTTGGGTTCACAAACAGGCATGTTTTGCCAGCTGCTCAGGCTATTTTGGAAGGAGAGTGGAGATCAAGGAGAGACCACACCAAGGCAGAAGGAAGCTGACCTCCTGTCTACTAAAACAGGAAGGATGAAATCATTCTGGGGAAGGCTTGGTGAGTCCTGGGCAGAGTTGGGGAACTTCCTTGAGGAGGTAGGTTTGAGATGTGCCTTCTAAGAATAGGCCTTACAGCATGAGCCTTGGGATTTCTCAAAGGCAAAACAAGAGTCAGGAGTTCCTGATTATTAATTTGAGAGAAAGTCAGAAATTGGTAAGCCTTCAGTTTCTTTTCTAGAAGCTTTTTAATTGTTTGTGTCAATGAATGGCAGAGGAAGGCACTGTGAGATTAACAATGTGACCATCCATGGTTGGGAATTGAATCCCTTCGTCCTCTAGATTATTGTAGGTTACATAAGTCTCTGATAACAAGAACAAGGAAAGATGCACCCCTAGTCATGTGTTTAGGTCTTAGACACTTTGGGCTGGAACACATATGATTAGAGCTTGATGGTGCTAAACATTATGAACTCCAGGATTTATCTGCACCACATCTGATATGACATAACAATGTCCCACATGTTTATGTCTGAGTCAGGTTATACGTTTCAGGGCGAGGGGTTCTATAATAGTGAACTTGGCACATGTATGGCATTAGAGTTTGGAAAGAGGGACATAGCTTAAGAATCCAGCTCGAGGGCTGGAGAGATGGCTCAGTGGTTAAGAGCACCGACTGCTCTTCCAGAGGTCCTGAATTCAAATCCCAGCAACCACATGGTGGCTCACAACCATCTGTAAAGGGATCCGATGCCTTCTTCTGGTGTGTCTGAAGACAGCAACAGTGTACTCATATACAAAATAAATAAATAAATCTTAAAAAAAAAAAAGAATCCAGCTCAAAGAAAGCTTTTCTGCTGTTTCAGGCATTCACCCAGTCTCTACCATTTCCTCTTCCTCAACCTCCTTTTGGGATTCAGAATGCTCTTTACCTCCCATGGGCCATCAAATATGCAAATTCACTTGGGTTTATCTATCTACAGGTTTTGGTAGGAAGGCATCATCCCCAAATGTCATCAGTAAGCAAGAGAAGCGTCTAAAGGAACTGGAGGAACTCAAATTTGAAATCCAGAAGTGTAAATTCGAGAGGCATGCACTTTATCAAATCCTGGACCTTTATATCTATGATGATTGGGACTACAGGTAGCCCAGTAACCTGTCCACTGTATTGTGCTCTGTCTCTGCTAACCCAAGATTTCCTCATATCACGAGAGAGTTTCACCTCTCATCCTGGATTTTGAGGAGCCTTGGCAGGCATTGGCTTGTGAGATAAGCTAGGTGCTGTGTGTTTAGGGTCAACCTCCTTTTTACTTGACCCTGAGCTCCTTGGATAAGCATAAGTTCTGTCAATAGCTGGAAGGACCTGGTTAGACTTGATGCATCTAAGTGAGGGAATGAAATTCCTGCATGCCATCACTCATTTACTCTGATTTTGTTCACTATACACTGATTCTATGGCATCTCCATGGAAGTAGTTGGCATTCTAATTGTGTTTGTATATGGGTTGGTATGTATTTATATGAACGTATTTCTGGGTGTTTTGCTCAGGACCTGGAGACTGGGACCTTTGATGGGATCTGAGGATCTGTCTGATGGACAGTTTGCAGGTCATGATAGCGTGGAAGCCCACATGGACCAACAGAACTCTTTGCACCTTCTATTTACTTTGGTGGTAGATAGGACTCTCCTGAGGGAAGGAGGGGGGTTACAAATCCTCTTCCCTGTCTAAGTAGTTATGCCCTCTGGGAATTCATGTAACAATAGGAAGCAAGGTTTGAGAATCCCTGCTTTCAAAACAAAAGAAATGTCATCATAACTATCTGTTGGACCCAAGGCTGTGGCACAGACTGGAGGAAACTTCTTACAGAATTAGTCAATGCCTTCATGCTTACCTGGCCAACTCTTGACAGTCAGCTCCTTGGACCTGGTAACCTGGCTCTGTTGTCCTGTGCTCAGGATAATAAGTTTAATCAGCACAAATAGGACACAGTTCAAAGGAGCAAGTATGTGCCATAAATTGGCTTTAAGTAATCAAGTCAATAGTCTGATTTCAGGTAATCTTTTTTTGACTGATTTGAACTTCATTTATTTTTTGACTTTACTTTTTTTTTTTTTTTTTTTTTTAGCTATCAGGGACCGTTTATTGTGACCTAGAAATGGTGATTGTGGTAATAAATTCTGGACATTTGTTATTCCTAAACAGGCATTTCACAGGCTCCACCCACTCTAGTACAGAGGGGTCTTTGCAGAACCATATCTCCACAGCCTTTTAAAGAGTCCTTTTTTCAAAATAAATGTTTGCTGATTTGCGTAGAAATATTTCCTTGAAAGAATTGATGTTGTCTCACTGTTGTGGTTTTGCTCTGGTCTTTGTGTTTGCCACATTCTTCCCTCCCCACTCTTAAATTTGAATTTTTAATGGATATTTCTTATTTACATTTCACCTAATTCTGAAATCATGAATTCACACAGTTATTTGTTCCTTGGGCCATGCCCTAAGACAGGCCGGATCTCGAATTGCTAATACTTCAATCCAAACATGAGATGAGAATGATGGCTATGCAAATGGTGACCAACTCAATAAGTTATGCCATGGAGAGGTACAAGGAACTCATACAAGTGAATAGTTCCTACCAGTGAGTCCCTGACAGAGATGAGAACCCAGCACTAGGCAGGGAATGCTTCTGTCCTGTATGACTTTGAACAAAAGTCAGGGCTCTGGTTCTGTAGTGTCTGACTTTTAACAGGAAAGCCTGCCTCCTGGCACAGGGTCTTGGATTTGTAACTTTAGGACTCAGTGGTCCTACCTGTGAAGAGTTTAGAAGACCCTCCAATTGTTATTTTCCCCATTATCGATTGCTCCTCTACATAGAAAAGATTTGCACCATGATGGGAATATCAATCAACTCTCAACTTCTAGGACACTGACAGGTTCTCTGTGATCCATGAGATACACATGCAAAGATTGTATAGCTATTGGGTCTTCTATCATCCATCAGAGGGGATTTGCCCTCTACTTGCAGATGGTTTTAGCATACTATGGACATATGAGCACCCATATGGTCCAATTCTTCTACCTTGATGTAACATCTTAGTGTCAGGATTTTCAGAAGTACTTTGATTCACAGGGAATGTGGCCTCTGGATTTGGCCTCCTCTAATTGGTGCTAACTTGTATACTGTGGCTCTAGCCTGTTGGTGTCTGGAGATGAGGGCCCTTGAAGGGATGATTGTACTTGCAGGAGTGACAGGCAAATAGAAGCTTCCTGGGATTTGACATTTATTGTTTGTGGTTCAGCAACACGCACTGCCAGCTCCTGCGTGAATGGATTCAATTGAAGAACAATATAAGGATTTTGCTGAATGAGAACAGACAACTGCTGGTGGAGCAGACTAAACTGCCAGCATCCTATGAGAAAGCAAAGAGGTTCTGTGAGGAGGCCAGCAATTACATCTGTGTCCCCAGAGCCAAGCAACAGCAGGTAATGTTAGGCCTCAGGGACAGGTTGTCCTCATGTCTTATCATGAATTTAGACCAACCAATGTAACTGTCCATTACTGTTACATGTACTGACCTATGTCCCATCCAAGTGTTCATTTATGTGATCATTTACAAGGCTTTCTGTGGAGATAGCCCTTTTTCAAGAAACTGCATGTTTGGAAAGCAAATGCTCCTGCTCTTTGAGAATCTGCAGTTTATTAAGGGAGATAGGTTGATCACACATCACAGCACTACATGCCATTATGTGTGGAGAGTGCTATGTGGGAGCCACTCTTTAGACTTGCACAGGGCTTTGATGGATGAAGCAAAATCCTGGAGCTCATTTTCTTTACAGGGATCCTGTGAGATTCCAGGAAGGTAGTAGTTTGCGAGGAGGAGAGCCTGGTGGAAATGCTAAAGAAATGGTTCTCATTGTCTTCTTTTGGTGGATTTGTTCTTTCTCCCCCATTTTCCCTGTATATCAAGACCATCTCTTCATGCTTCGTAAATCTTAGGTACCAGACAGAGCCTGAGTAGCAGCATGTCAGTCCTGTTTTGTTTGAGGTTTCCTAGAGAGTTCATATCTTGTCCTTATACTCTGAAGCTGGTTGGAAGAGCAGGGATGTGGGTTCTCAAACTGAGAATTGGCATGAGAGATTTGAGACTTCAAGAACAAAGCTATCCATATATACCCCCATTCTCATCAAGAAGAGTGCAATCTAGGCCCTTTTATTCCTTTAGGGAAAAATAGCTGAGTAGAAATTCTTAAAATACCTTCTTTGAGTAGTCTATATTATGTTGTTCCTCAGCATGATGGAAACTTCATTGTTTTCTGCCAACTTATGATTTTTGGTATGTGTGTGTGTGTGTGTGTGTGTGTGTGTGTGTGTGTGCGTGAGAGAGAGAGAGAGAGAGAGAGAGAGAGAGAGAGAGAGAGAGAGAGAGAGAGAGAGAAAGAGAGTGTGTGTGAGTGTGTTTCTGTGTGTGTACATTGCTGTGGTGACCTACAATTTGTGGGTATATGGGGACGCCAGATAATGACATCTGATTTTGTCCAGTCATTCTCTAACTTAGACCTAACTTAGTCCTTTTAGCCTAGGTCTTTCAGCAAACCTTCAGCTTCCTGTTTTGTGCTGGCCAGCAGTCTTTGCATCACTTGTCCAGTTCCAGGTAGAGCCCTCTCTCTTATTTGTCAACACATTCTTTAGCCATTCAGCTATTTTAAAAATAAGGATTAGATTTCTTCACTTTACCTGAGTAGAGGTATCCTCCTTGAAGATTCTGGTTTGTCTTATTGGCTTCACCATGATCTTGCATGGAATCTTATAGTGCATCCCTCTGCTGACATTGTTTTCCTGACTATATCGTTTGCCTGTCATTCTTTCAGGCTAGATTCCCTCTCAGTCTTGTACAGAAAGTTGTAGTTCAGAAAAGTCACTGTAGTTTATTTCATTATTCTCCTTCTGACTGATATTGAGGTTGTTTTAATATCATGTGAACTATAATGTTATGAAAAGTTCCTGAAAACTGACTATGAGTCACTGTCTTCTTCTGATGCTTCCAAGGTCTTCTATGAAGGAAGCAGGTTAGTTTTAGTGAGGGGCCTATGATGAGTCAACATGAAGCTTACTGAAGGCTTTTCTTCAAATCCTCTCTCTGGGGAATTTGGTGTTGTGTTGTTTATGTTATCTGTGCAAAGTTTGTAACTCAGGTAGGACCAGCAAGTATCTGCATAGAAAGATTTTCTGAAGTGGATATAAGTACAGGCCAGGGCAGCACAGCCTGCTGGAGTCTAAGAGACTTGTACACATAATAGCTCCCACTAATTCCTCACTGAACCGGAAACCTGCTGGATAAAAACTTAGTTTTCCTTTGTGTGTGTGTATGGGGCAGTGTGTGTGTGTGTGTGTGTGTGTGTGTGTGTGTGTATTTGTGTGCATGTGTGTCAGTATATGTGTGTGTGTGTATCTGTGAGTGTAAGGGTGCATGTATGCTTGGGTGTGTGAGAGTGTGTGTGTTTATGTGTGTGTATGTGTGCGTGTTTGTGTGTGTGTCTATGTGTGTGTGTGAGAGAGTGTGTGAGGTTGTGTGTGTGTGTTTTTTTGTGGATGTATGTGAGTGTGTGTGTGTTTGTGTGTCTATGTCTGTGTGTGTATGTGTGAGTGTGTGTTTGTATGTGTGTGAGAGTGTGCATGTGTATGTGTGTGTATGTGTGTGTGTCTGTGTGTGAATGAGTGTATGAGTGTGTGAGTGAGTGTGTGTGTATGTCTGTGTATTTGTGTGTGTGTGTGTGTCAGTGTATATGTTTGTCTCTGTCTGTGAGAGGGTGCATGTGTGTTTGTGTCGGTGTCTGAAAGTGTGTGTGGGTATGTGTGTGAGTATGTGTGTGTGTTTATGTGTATATATGTATGTGTGTGTGTTTATGTGTTTTTATAAGTGTGTGTTCGTTTGTGTGTGTTTCTATGTGAGTGTGTGTGTGTGTCTGTGTGTCTAGCATTCGCCTCTATAATTGACATGGTTCATCTGTGCCTCCCAGTAGATCGCTATAGCAGGCTCCTGTCTTCATGCACTCCTTAGCTTCATGAATCTTATCTACTTTTGGTTGCAATATATATGTGTATATATGTATATGTGTGTATGAACACACACACACACACACACACACACACATATATATATATATATATGTGTGTGTGTGTGTGTGTGTGTGTATCTCCATCCATTCTATATACCCATGTGGGTCAGTCTCTGAATGATCATTTGTTCAGTGTCTGTTCCAACCTTTTGCTTCCATATCCCCACCTATGAATATATTTGTTCTCCCTTTTAACAAGGAATGAAGCATCCGCATTTCGGTGGTCCTGCCTCTTGAGAGGTGAATGCTAGCAGCAAACATTGAACTGAGACTGGCCTTCCCATTGGAGGAAATAGTGAAAGTACTGGAAGAGCTGAAGGGGTTTGCAACCCCATAAGAACAACAATGTCAACCAACTAGAGCTCCCAGGGACTAAACCATTACCCAAGGACTATACATGGACTGATCCATGGCTCCAGCTGCATATGTAGCAAAGGATGGCCTTGTTGGGCACCAATGGAAGGAGAGGCCTTTGGTCCTGCCAAGGATGTATCCCACACTGTAGGTGTATATGGGGGGGCAAATTGGGTGGAGAACACCATTATAGATGAAGGGGAGGGGGATGGGATAGAGGGCTTATGTCCAGGAACCAGGACAGGAAATAACACTTGAAGTGTAAATAAAGATATTCAGTAAATGACAAAAATACTGAAAAAATGAATTTGTGACCAATGGTGCTGGGTTAATTCCTCACAAGTTGATCAGATCTTGAAGAAGCTCAGATTGATAGATTTCTAGGGTAGGAGCGCCCAACATTCCCTGCTCAATAAAAATAGGGCTATGTATTCAGGCCCTTCTCAGCTTAAGAGATACAGGCTGTCCCTTCATAGATCATAGGAGACAGAACAAAACAAAACAAAACAAAACAACCAAAAGTTCAGAGCCTATACACTGGAAAAAGGAGGCTGGGTGTGGTCGTTGTTTGGCCTTGTCTACCTGGATGGTTAATCACAAGAGTTCCACTTTTCTGTATTTGAAATATGGAAATGAGCTGGAGAAATGAATCAGAAGTTAAGCACAGTGGCTGCTCTTTCAGAGGACCTGGTTTGGATCCCTAGTACCCACATGGCAGCTCTCAACACTCCATAACTCTAGTCCCAGGGATCTCATGCCCTCTTCTGATCTTTCTACACATCAGGCACACACATTAGTGCACAGATATACATTTAAGCAAAACAACTGTGGACATAAAAACAAAGAAACAAACAAATACAAGCGAATAAATAAATCTATGGAAACCATTATATCTCAACAGGACATAGGTTTGCTACAAACAATAAGTGAACTTTTTTTTGTCGTCTACTTGAATTTATTTCTACATTCTTAAATAAAAGATGAAAAGGAGGAGGAGGAGGAGGAGAAAGAAGAGGAGGAGGAGGAGGAGTTGGTGGAGGTGATGGTGGTTGTCTTGGTGGCCACAGAAGTTATTCATAAACACTGAACAGGAACTAAGACTCCAAATCGTGGGTACTCCTTGTACCCTCAGCCTCAGATCCCTGACAGACTCCCACCCTCTCGGGGTTCCTTTTCAACAAGACACCCAGATCAGCAGCAGAGGTACCTGGGGTCATCACTCAGATTGTGAACAATGGGATAGAAGGGAAAAGTTCAAAAATGGGAGCTGAGAAGGAGAAGGGATGAAGAAGAGAGATACTAGGCTCTAGAGGACAGAGTTGGGCCACAGGAGGGGAAAGTGAGCCAGTATGGGAGTGCCCCTCCTGACTGTTGTGGCCCATGCCCCCTGGACCCCACAGTACCCCATGGTTTGTTCTTCAGTCCACTCCACTATTCCTGAAGCCTCACAGGCCCAACTCCAAGTCCTCCAGCTCCTCCTCCAGAACCCTGTGCCATGTCAGCTTCTCCAGCTGTTCTCTGCTGAACTTCCCAGCCTGGAAGTGCTACTGCAGCTCCTCCACCTATCAGATTCTTCCTTAGGTGCTTGATCTTCTTGGCTTTCTCTGTGGTAGCAGCAGAATCGGGTGCATGGAAGGCAGCTAAAGATGTGGCTTGGGGGCCATGGTGAGCACTGGGTGTCTGGGCTGAGTGTCCCACAGACACCTTATCAAGGGTCCTGCTCAAGGCCTCTGCATCTTTCTCCTGTGGCTGGCTCCTCTTCTCCTTCCACTTCAGATTGCATTCGTCTGTCTTGGAGAGGCCTGCTTCACCACTGTGGCGTCAGGGCATTGCCCTGGGGGAAGTTCTGGTTTATTCTTGAAAAACTTCACATACTTGTTTTCATAGGCTAGGATTCTTGGAGCACGTATCCTTCTTTGACCCTCCGCTGCTTGTGCCTTGTCCGATCCGGTCTCTGTGTTGAGGCAGTGTAGTTGCCGCTGGTCTCGTCAGTTACATAGAGAGTCGCCATCGAACCCAAAACATGAATTTCTAGGGGTAATAAGTGGAATTGTCCTGCTTTTAAGCTCTTGATAAATGGCAGCATTCATTCCTTTTTAAAATTGCTTTTTAGGTGACCTGGGTTGGATCTGGAATTGTGTTGGCTCGTTTTGAGTTCGAGAACTCAAGTAGACTAGGCCTTTTATATGCATCATTGTTGCTGTCTAGTGGATGAGTTAGGTTCATTTTAAACCTAATGCAGGCACCACAGAGTGAGTTTGGAGAGGATATACTTAGGACAACTCCCTGGCCTCTGGGTTAAAAATTCTAGCTGTCTTCTAGATAACCCACTGTCTCTACAGGGAAACCTTGCTCAGGCTACCTTCTTAATTTCCACCACCTTATGTCACTGACATGACGGATGCCTGAAGAACACTTTTCTTCAGCCAGATCTGCTTCTTCCCAGGTGCCCCCTTGTTCTATGTGTAGAAGGCTCATTCATGTTCATTCCTTCCACAAACCCTGTGTATCCTTCAGAACACAGTTGAGTTCTTCCCAGCATATGGGAATAACACCAGACAATGGAGACTCTAGAGTCAGGAAAACATGTAAGAAGCCAGGACACTCAGATTGCATATGATCCTGATAACCAATGGGGAAGACTGGGTGATTAGACAGATAGCCACTTCTCTATTCAATATTTGAGAGCTCACATGCACTTCATAATTCAGGAAAGACTCTCCATGTATACCTGTAAATATCTCAGCTGATTACTACTAATTGCTGGTTTGCTCTGAGTTAACGTCTAATCCAGGAATACTTCAAGAGGAATATAAGGTTTGACGGCCTTTGCGTATTCAAACCCAGTTGCAGAAATACCAAGGAGGGAGAGTTACAGGAATATTAAATACAGAAGCCCCTAGCATGAATCTCAGGAACAAGGCAGCTGCCTAACCAGAGGAGCAAGCTTGAGCTTTGAAATGAAGGACTTTGCTCCCACCCACTCCTGGCTGGAGATGAGATGGAAGTTAGGACATTAATCTCAGATCTCTAGCTCCCAGAGCATAACACAGCTTCATGGTTCAGTTCTTTGTTAGCTGTTGTTTTCTTGCATGCTGCTTTTAGGATTATTTCTTTTAATTTTCTTTCCTTCTCTTTTCTCCCTTCCTTCCTTCCTTCCTTCCTTCCTTCCTTCCTTCCTTCCTTCCTTCCTTCCTTTCTTTCTTCCTTCCTTCCTTCCTTTCTTTTTTAAGACAGGGTTTTACTGTGGAGCTGTAGTTTTCCTGGAACTCAATCTTTTGACCAGTATGGCCTTGAACTCACAGGGATCTGCCTGCCTCTGTCCCACAAATGGTAGGATTAAACACAAGGCATGCACCATCACTGCCTGGCTAGAATTATTTCTTTATTTTGTATTTTTGACATCCTGATTGTATGTCACAGAGAATTTCTTCTCTGATTCTGTCTGTTTGGATTTCTCCATGGCTGTTATACTTGCAAGCTTAATTATTTCTATAAATTTGTGATGATTTCTGCTAGAATTTCACTGAAATATAAGTCTGTCTCATCCATTCGATGTTACTTTGGCTGTTCCCTGCTATACCCCATGAATTCTTAGGTTTGGAATCTTTATTGTGTCCCAGGATCTTTGGAATATTGTTTATGCTTCTTATTTTCCCTCTTGTCCTCTATGTCTGAGATTTGTTCTTGTGTATGATCTTATATCTTTTTTTTTCTTTTCTTTTTTTTGGAGGTGGGGGCTGAATCCAGTAATCTTATCTCTTAATGACAGTGTTTGTTGTGGTTTCTACCAGTTTGACCATCCTCTTCAAATATTTTTATTAGTTTAGTTTTCAAAGATTCAATCTCCTTCCAAAGTTTTTCCTCTATATTTTGAAATTCTACTACTGTTCTGTTAACTATTACGTTTACTTTTGAGGCTATCTGGACAAGTTTTCAGATATATTTCCTTAATTCATGAATGTATTTGACTCCTTATGATCATCAATTCTTTTGAATAGTAAGGCTGTAAATTCTTTCTTGGACATTTCAATTATTTCTGTATTGGATACTTTGGTTTCTGTAACTTAGATCTGCATGCAGTCCAGCTATGATGACTGGGGGAATTTGACTTTGATTTCAGATGAGTGACTTAGGCAATCTAGTCCTCGCTATGTGCCAACAGGATCAAGCATGGGGAAACACCTTAAGCACCAAGGTGACCAGATGGAGTCAAAAGTTTGGTCACCCCCAGATTCTACAAACCTGTTGGAGACTGGATACCCAATTTCAGACCAGATAGCCTGTCTACAATCAGGTGACTAAACACAGAGCTACAGGCCCAAAGTAACCTCTAGAACCATAGAAAGGGAGACTTGAGGCCTGGCAGTAACCTTTGGCAACTCAGACTTCAGGATTTCATACCCATATTGATGTCAGATAGCACTGGAAGCAAAATTGCAGTATTTCGAGGGAAACCTGAGCAATCTGGAACCAAACCTCAGGCCCTGTACTGACCTGGTCTGGAAATGTGGTCCTGTAGGAATTGGAAGTCTGGATCCAGGACTAAGTCCCACATAAGCTGGAGGCTCAGTCACAGGCACACTCTAGACATCAGACATTTCTGCAAAAAAAATAATTTTTCATCGGTTCATGTGGTGATAAACTCTGAGGCTGACTCCATATTTTCCCTTGAGTATCCACCAGGAGTGGTATATATGGATTATGATTGTGGTTTTGTTTTTAGTTCCTTCAGTAGCCTCCATATTAGTCTCTACAGCCATTATGATAATTCACATTCCTACCAGCAATGTAAACCTATAGTCATTTATTTCTGTATTAAAAACTAAAACCACAAATACTATTTGGATGTGTGACTGATATATATGTCAGGGGATATGTGTACCACAGGACAGAGTTAAGGGTTAAGGAGAGTCTGTATGGAATCGGTTCCTTTTCCCACCTTTATATTGGTTCTAAGAATTGAACCTGGGTCAACAGGCCAGGATCTAAGTTTCTTTACATACCGAATCATCCTTTTGCATGAGGCGACATGGAATTTCATTGGAGTTTCTGTTTGTATTCCCTTGGTGGCTAAAATCATATTTATTGGTTTTCTGTACATCTGTTTAGGAGTTGAAGGCTGGAATTGTGGCTTAGTGGTAGAATATTTACCCAGCATCCAGTTCTGGCTGCAGGCCCGAGTCATACACACACCCTCACACACACACACACACACACACACACACACACACACACACAATCACACACACACAGAAACACACAGAAACACACACACACAGAAACACACACACAGAAACACGCACACATGCTCACACATGAGAGACAGAGTCACAAAGACACAGAGAAACAGAAACTGATAGACAGACAGACAAATTTTTATTCAGATCATTTGCCCATCTACTAATTATATTGTTTATTAGCTATCATTGTTTTATTTTGGTTTTGTTTTTAGATAAGATCTTACTGTAAAGCCCTAGATGGTCTAAAACAAGCTATGTAAAGGGGATGGCCTAGACTTCACAGAGTTTGCCTGTTTATGCAGACACTGGTTAGGATTGGAATGTGCCACACTGTCCTTCCCTACTTTACTTCTTTATAGGATGGAGATTAATCTGGGTTAGATGAATGATTGAGCAAAGATATCCTCTCCAGAATACTTTGGGGTCTTAAGTTACCGAGTTTGATCCATTTTGAGTTGATTTGCATGGAGCAGGAGAGACAGGGATCTAGTGTTAATCTTCAATGTGTAGCTACTCAATTTGCCTGACATCACCTGTTTAAGAATACCTGTTCTCCAACACACCTTTATTAAGTAAGGATCAGATGGCTGTTACTACATGACTTATTTCTCAGTCCTCTCTTCTATTCCATTGACACATAATGCATGCGTTTAAATAAAATCCTGCCTTTTATTATCCTGACTCAGTCTAATTTTGAAATTAGGTAATGTGATACTGGGAGCATTTGTGGTCTTGATCAGGATTCCTCTGGCTATTCAAAAGAATCTTTTTTAACAATAAAAGAAGACCTTCAATATTGATCTCTAGCCTGTATATCAGTGCTTCTCACCCTTCCTAAATCTGTAGCCCTTTAATAGAGTCCTTGTGCTGTGGTGACCCCTAACTATAACATTACAAAGTGGTTGCAATCCACAAATTGCAAAACGTTACTCTAAACACACCGACACACTTGACCTCACTCTCCAGAAGGTATAAATGGACTCTCTCCATAACAAGTACATCACACACACAGACACACACACACACACACACACACATACACACACACTCACACACACACACACACTCACACACACACTCACACACACTCACACACACACACATACACACACACACGTGCGCGCACGCGTGCGCGTAAAGTCTTAAAATATCTGGTATAATTCAACAGTTCATCTGTCCCATCTTATCCTTGTTGGAGAATTTGGACACCATTTTTTTTTTACTACAGCTTCAATATCATTGGTTTTTAAAGGTATATATTTGGAACAAGGTTTTACTGTGCAGCCCTGGCTATCCAGGGACTCACTCTGTAGACTAGGCTTTCCTAAATCTCACAGAGATCTCTGGGCTTCTGCCTTCCAAATGCTGCGATTAAGGTATGTGTGTCACCAAGATCAATAACATTGTTTTTTACATTTCATTTAGGTGTTTTTATACCCTGCAAATGGTTATGAGTCATGAAGTGGGTGCTGAGACTTGAACTTGGGTGCTGTGGATGAGCAACTGGACCTCTTAATCACCAAGCTATCGCTCCAGTCCCTTACATGGTTTTTGGTCAAAAGAATAAGATATGAATTATATTTTTCTCTCTGAGTGGAAACATGACTGTCTGAATTATTCAAGGCCTATAATATAGATACATAGCATAGGCTCCTCCCATCAAATTAATTCAGATGGATTTGTCAATCACATGGACAGAAAACAAACTTCAAAAACTATAGCCTTGAAACATAAGTCATCTAAAGACCTTAAAAGGATACAAAGAATAACTATCCCTTCGATGAATTGATGTACTTATACATTCCAGGCGCCCCTCCCTTGATGCAGCTGCTTACAGATTGTCCCAGTTAGATTTATTTTTTCTTTTTGGTCACCTTGGCAAAAACCAGGATCAACAGGTAAGAAGGAACTTCTGTTGAAAAATTCTCCCCTTAAACGTGGCTATACAGAAGTCTGTGGAGGAATTTTCTTGAATGAGGGCTAATGCAGGAGGCCCCAGCAAATGTGTTGTTGTTGCTGTTGTTGCTGTTGTTGTTTTGTTGTTGTTGTTGTTGTTTTGCTTGTATTGTTTTGTAGACACCGTTTTGATAAAGAGTGGAGAGGCATGAGGTCAGCTTACATCAGATGATAAAGGAATAAGTGGGATCCAATGGGGAATTTAGGAAGGATTGTATCAAATTTAGTAAGTAGTTTTCTCCTCTGTGTCCCTGTGTCTGACAGGATGAGGTTGGTCCTTTTCCCCAGGTATACTGAGGGAACTATCTTCTCAACGACAGCCGCTTCTCAAATGCCAGCACAGCTCAGCAGTGAGGGGACAGAGACACAACTCCATTCTGCTGACCTTGGCAACTTGATGAGTTCCCTGGGAATTTTAGGAACTTTGACTAAGGACAATCCAGGATTCACAGCTTCAATATTGAAAAGAATTTTGGGATTAAACAGTTTATCAGAAGAGTTGGAGCCTTTTATTAAAGATATTTTTTATTATGCACATAATCATGAGGCTTAAGAGCATGAGGCATGCTCAGAAGAAAGTAAGATACAAGGGAGATTACAGATATGGGTTTGTAAAAGAGAGCAAAATGTACCGAGGTGTGGGAAGAGGCTGCCCAAGGGAGATGGAGCAATCATTGTGTGAGCATTAATCATATGGTCAATTTTGGTGGCTCTTGGGTGTCTGCTTCTGCAGAAAAGAAGCTGTTTCTGCAGAGAATATTTGACTGAGTAAAACTGCAGCCGTGTGGAGACTTTGGGAGGTTGCTGACCCAGAAGCTAATTCCCTTACTGGAAGCTAGCTTTAGCGTCTTGAAATCCGAGCCATTCCTTGCCCACTTCTATTACTGAAACGAGGAATGCCGAATGGCCGAGAAACACCTAAAGAAATGTTCAACATCTTTAGTCATAAGGGAAATGCAAATCAAAACAACCCTGAGATTTCACCTCACACCAGTGAGAATGGCTAAGATCAAAAACTCAGGTGACAGCAGATGCTGGCGAGGATGTGGAGAAAGAGGAACACTCCTCCATTGTTGGTGGGATTGCAGACTGGTAAAACCATTCTGGAAATCAGTCTGGAGGTTCCTCAGAAAATTGGACATTGAACTGCCTGAGGATCCAGGTATACCTCTCTTGGGCATATACCCAAAAGATGCCTCAACATATAAAAGAGACACGTGCTCTACTATGTTCATCGCAGCCTTATTTATAATAGCCAGAAAATGGAAAGAACCCAGATGCCCTTCAACAGAGGAATGGATACAGAAAATGTGGTACATCTACACAATGGAATATTACTCAGCTATCAAAAACAACGAGTTTATGAAATTCGTAGGCAAATGGTTGGAACTGGAAAATATCATCCTGAGTGAGCTAACCCAATCACAGAAAGACATACATGGTATGCACTCATTGATAAGTGGCTATTAGCCCAAATGCTTGAATTACCCTAGATCCCTAGAACAAACGAAACTCAAAACGGATGATCAAAATGTGAATGCTTCACTCCTTCTTTAAATGAGGAAAAAGAATACCCTTGGCAGGGAAGGGAGAGGCAAAGATTAAAACAGAGACTGAAGGAACACCCATTCAGAGCCTGCCCCACATGTGGCCCATACATATACAGCCACCCAATTAGACAAGATGGATGAAGCAAAGAAGTGCAGACCGACAGGAGCCGGATGTAGATCTCTCCTGAGAGACACAGCCAGAATACAGCAAATACAGAGGCGAATGCCAGCAGCAAACCACTGAACTGAGAATAGGTCCCCTATTGAAGGAATCAGAGAAAGAACTGCAAGAGCTTGAAGGGGCTCGAGACCCCAAAAGTACAACAATGCCAAGCAATCAGAGCTTCCAGGGACTAAGCCACTACCTAAAGACTATACATGGACTGACCCTGGACTCTGACCCCATAGGTAGCAATGAATATCCTAGTAAGAGCACCAGTGGAAGGGGAAGCCCTGGGTCCTGCTAAGACTGAACCCCCAGTGAACTAGTCTATGGGGGGAGGGCGGCAATGGGGGGAGGGTTGGGAGGGGAACACCCATAAGGGAGGGGAGGGGGGAGGGGGATGTTTGCCCGGAAACCGGGAAAGGGAATAACACTCGAAATGTATATAAGAAATACTCAAGTTAATAAAAAAAAAAAAAAGTAAAAACATTTGGCACCATTAACTGAGGAGATCCTTGCTTCTGCCAACTGAGAAGTTAAAGATGTCATCAGATAGACTCTTAGGCATATAGAAAAGCTTTCCCGTCTGGCTGCAACTACGTTCCTGGTGTACCTACTGATGTATTCTAAACTTGCTCTGATTTATGACTTTCTTTGTTTTGTAAACCTATTAAAGTTCAGGAAACTGCTTGTTAACCTGTGCTTCCAGGCCATAAGCCAATCAAGATGGAAAACAGCAACAAGAAACCACCCTGTCCTATTTCCTTAGAGCCGAGGGCTGTGCTGTGTTTTTGTCTCCTTGTTGTTTGGTTTAGTTGCATAGACAAAGGTTTCATCTCAAAACGTTGCTAAGAACCTACCTCACAAGCCCCATTTCTTTCTTCTTGGTGAGAGAGGTAGGTCGTGGTTCCAGAAGGATAGGATGGAATGACAGTCTGGTAAGGGAAGAGCATGCACTGCTGGGGTGAACAAGGAGCCTAGCTGAAGAGTCTTTCTGTAAAGTGTGGTTTCTGGTGAGATCCCACAGAACTGCAGAAAGTGGCTAGAAAGGGGGAAGGCCCTTAGTGATTGTCTGGAATTCTTGCTGTGCTGCTAGAGGAAGCTGAAATGTTCCAACAAGATTCATGACCCCCAGTATTCTGTGCCTTTCTATTCTGCCCCATGGCCCACCAAAGCCAAAAACACAGTTTAGATTGTTTGGTGCTTTAGGCCAAAATGGGACATTGATTAATGTGAAATTCTAATTTTCATTACAGATATGTTTAATTTATGTAGTAATATACCTAATTTATGAGAGTACTAAGAGCTAACATTTCTCAGTATTCACTATGGGTCAAATCGTCGCCTCAACTCGCATGAGTGTCCCATTCACAATGACAGCCTCCTCATAGGGAATGGGGTCAGTCCTCTCGCTTACAGAGGAAGGGAGACTTGACTAGCTAGTTTTGTGTCAACTTAATAGAAGCTAGAGTTATCTGAAAGGAGGAAAACTCAATTGAGAAAATGCCTCCATAACAACTGACTGTAAGGTATTTTCTCAATGACAGATATGGTAGGGCCCAGCCCACTGTGGCTGGGACCATCCCAGGACTGGTGGTGCTTGGGAGCTAAAAGGAAGCAGGCTGAGCAAGCCATGAGGAGCAAGTTAGCAAGCAGCAACCCTCTGTGGCCTCTACAGCAGCTTCTTCCTCCAGGTTCCTGCCCTGTTGAGTTCCTGTCCTGGCTTCCTTCAGTGATGCTATGAGGTTAAATCCCTTTCCTCCCCAGATTGCTCTCCTTGTGGTTTCAGCAAGGCAGTGGTAACCCTGACTAAAACAGTTTAGATCAGTACAGCCACGGTTGTTACCTCAGACTTTGTGTGCTTCCAGAATCCATGTTCTTAACCACACAGAATTCTGGGATAAAATTAACCACTGTGTATAAAACTTTCAACTCAAAGATAAGGAATATGGGAAGAGGCAGACAGCACAAAATGGCAAAAAACAGGAATTAGCAGACCTGGACTGTCCTCAGGAAAGTTGGGTCTTGATTCCCCTGAGAAACAGAAAGAAGCCTGAAGCAAGGAGGAATCAGAAAGGACCTAGGAAGCTCTTTCAGGAGCTTTGTAAGCTGACAGGTTTCTTGTGTGTAGGTTCTGCTGCCTTCCTTCACATTCCTTTCCATTTTCCTGAACCCATACCACTCTGCCCTGGAAGGATTTCAGTGGTAATCATTCTCTCTGAGAGTGCATGAACTCACTGGGCTGCTTCCAAGGGCAGCACAAGAAGAATTTACAATTTATCAGACACTGCTTTTTTCCTCTCTAAGAATAAAGAAAGAAAGAACAGAACAATGCAATATAGGTTAAGCGAAAGGTCTTAAGAGGTAATAATCAGTTTTATGTGAAGTATTTTCCTTAAATTGCCTTTTACAGAGTAGCAGGTGTCCCCCAAACTTCCCAGGGGCTCCTTAGAACATTTCTTTCTTTTCATTCTTCAGTTGGAGGTGAGGGAGGGTTGGGAAGCCACTGTGTCCACCTTCATTGTCCCTTCAGGGAGCCCAGCAGGAGGCTCTGCTCTCCAGAGTCAGCAGAAATGGCATGCATCTGAGCCAGGAGATGGAGACACTAATTCAGTGTGCTAGCTAGCTGGTGGCTTTAGGGTAAGTCTCCAGTCAAAAACCTTATGAGTAGGGCTCTGCAACAGGACAAGCTTGGGAGCCACTTGTTAAAGCAGAGAAGCCTACTGGAGGAAGGAACCATGTCACCAGTGCTTCATGGATCCCTTTCCTCCACAACGGAAAGACACTGGGGAGAAACATAACTTTCTTCTATGAAAAGGCATTTTTTTAAAAAGTTAAGCATAAGAAAAAATTAGACCAGCAACGTATAATGGAAATAAAATACAAATCACATTTGTGATTTCACATTTTCTAATAGCCCTATATTTTAAAAATAATAGGTCAAAAGAAATCAGCGAAATTTGAGGAATACATCATGGTTCTAGTCAATGCATTATCATTTAACATATGATCAGTATAGACATTACCAATGACGTCATTAACACTGATGTATTTCGTATTAAACTCTGTTTTCTAATATGCATTTTACACATGTTGGCACAAAACAAAGCTCTTGCATCCAAGGGGCTAAGAGTCAAATAAATGTGACCAGAAAGGTGGATTCAACTTGCTGGATATAAGATGAGAGAGAGAGAGAGAGAGAGAGAGAGAGAGAGAGAGAGAGAGAGAGAGAGAGAAGACAGAGGAATCTAGAAGAGTCCAGAGCAAAAAAAGAAAGCTGTAAACTGAACATTGCCAACAGACTGGACAGGGCCAGACTCTCTGCAGGAGCATAGAGAACAGAGAAAAGAGGGAGAATAGCAGGGTTGTAAGGAATTTGACTGGCTGGGGGCAGGGAGCCTGTGAACGCAGGAGGCTGGGATGCTGGCATGGACTCTGAAATGTGCACTAGTACCTGGGTACCAGTAACATTGAAGAAGCCTGGATCTCTCACAGGGTAATGAGGACCGCAGGTACCCATGTGTCCCTTCTCCTGGGTAAGAGGAACAGAAGCTAGTTTCACAAGTTCCAGAGGAATGCTGACTCTTATCTAACTGCCACAGGCTGAGCTCATTGGACTTCCCCTTGCGATTAGGGAACTTAAGTTTCCTATGGACCTGACACCAGGGGGATAGTAACATGATCTTTTATAATAATAAAAAAAGACAGTCTAGAATCAATTTACTAAGTGAATTAATAGGGAAATATAGGATAAGTCGGCTAATACCCCAGAAGGGAAATCTCTGGTACAGGTTTCAGATGCTGTGAGATGACATTTGCACCTTTAGGGTTGTTCTGATCTAAGTTACAACATCTCAAACATTTTACATAATAGTCACAAGAATGAGGGCCCACGGCTTGCCACAGAATGATACCCGGACTCATTGAGTGTTTTATTCTGCAGAAATCCAGCATGCTGGAGTCCCCCATTAGCAAGTCAGAGAAACTACCAATAAGTTTGCAGGCATGATTTAAAGTACATTAGGGAATTCTGGAGTAGGTGACTGTACTGGCTGGTTTGTGTGTCAACTTGACACAAGCTGAAGTAATCACAGAGAAAGGAGAATCAGTTGAGGAAATGTCTCCATGAGACCAATATGCAGGGCAGTGATCTCAACTAGTGATCAAGAGGGGAGGATCCAGCCCATTGTGGGTGGTGCTGTCCCTCACCAGGAGTTCTTGGGTTCTATAAGAGAGCAAGCTGAGCAAGCCAGGGGAGGGAGCGCAGTAAGTAACATCCCTCCATGACCTCTGCACCAGCTCCTGTTTCCTGACCTGCTTGAGTTTCAGTTCTGGCTTCCTTTGGTGATGAACAGCAATGTGGAAGTTTAAGACGAATAAACCCTTTCCTCCACAACTTGCTTCTTGTTCTTGATGTTTGTGGAGGAATAGGAATCTGACTAAGAGAGTGACCTCTATGTTAATGTCAGGTCCATCTCAACTTTATGGAAGTGTCAGGGCTGGAAACTTGTCAGGCAGGTCTGAAAACTGCTGGTGACCCTTAGTCCTTGCCTCAGACTAACTTCTTCGGCCTGGAATTGCCCAGTTCATGGAAACAGATGTTTAGACCTAGTCTCCTTAACTGCCAAGTTGAAGCCTGTTGTGGAATCAGCCTACCTTTCTCAACAGTGATATCAGGGAACATATAGGCATTGATAATAAGTAGCTATGAAGGAAGTAAATATAGGACAAGATCTAGAACATTTCATTGCTTAACAATTTCCACGTTCTAATCAGACTGTGATCTTTAACTCAGATGTGGCTTATGCTCTACAGTGGCTCCTGTTTTGCTGAGACAGAGCAGAAGCAGATGCCGATTACGGTCCTTGCAGGTGTGCATCTCCAGAAACTGACCTTCCTTCCATCCACTCTTTGGGGCTTTGGTAATTGAGTTTGCAGAAACAAATCAACGATTGGCAGAAATAAAGGAACAGAATTACTAATGTGCAAGTAGACAGCTGTCACGCTGAGCATGAAACTCAGAGACGAGCCCTGACGATTGTGGCTTAAGGATTCTTTATGAGGAGGACAGAAGTGAGGCCACACCAATTTCAGAGGAGGAGTCAGTGATTTATAGGGGACATGGGCCAGGCACATAGAAGTGACAGCATCTGGGAACACAGTCTGCCTGGGATCTATGGGTGCGAGTTCTCTTCTTGTCTCCTGCTTGTTATCCTTCAGGAAGATTATCCTTAGGAGCTTTACACAGATAAAGGAGCTTCAGAAATGATACCTAGTATTTATTTCAGGTGCAAAGGAGGACTGACTGCAAGCCAGAACTCCTGAAGCTGGTTTGTTAATTTAAAAAACAAACAAAAAACAGACAAACAAACAAAAACACCAGGCTTCACTTTGAAGTATTTGTGTTTTCTGAGTTCCAACACATTGCTTTACTCAGCTCTTAAGAACAAGATCCAGGATTTCTAGGAGCATGACATGTAGTTCCACATTACTTCAGCTTTTGCTCAAGTAAATAGCAAACACCTTGAGTACAGAGTCGTCCCTTAACCCAAGTCCTACAGTCAATGTCTGGGCACTGGGCACTCTAACAAGTTTGGATAAATGCCCACCAAATGTGTGTGTTCCTGTGCGTGTGCGTGTGCGTGTGCGTGCGTGCGTGCGTGCGTGCGTGTGTGTGTGTGTGTGTGTGTGTGTGTGTGTACATATACAACTAGCCACATTAGGAACAAACCAAATAATGAGACCCACTGACTCATCCAGCCAAGTCCATCTTCAGGCTCCTGCACAGGATTAGGCTTGAATACAGAGTGGTCAGGATGTGGTCCATCCCACCCATTGTTGATCCTGGCACTGTCTCAGTGGCACTCTCTCCTTGTGAAATCTCTTTCTAGGGAACAAGTTCCTTTCTTTCCTTCTTCTTCTTTTTTCCCCAAGGAGACTCCTTGGAAAAATGCAATTCCTTGGAACCTCTAGTCCCAGGGGCAAAAGGCACAAGGATGTCTCTCCTTAGAACATCTGATGCTACAATGGTGGTGATAATTTGCAGCCTGATTTGAATTATTCCCATGTTTGAAAGCAGTGTTTAGAATTTAGTGGGTGATTTATCTGTCTGTAGGGTTTATATAAATACTAATTACTAGTCTTTCATATTATTTGTTTTTCTTTTAATTTTTCTAAGAGAAGACATGATGAATCCATGGCTGGATTTGAACTCCTGATCTTTCTACTTCTGCTTCTGCCCAACTTCTATGTGCTTGCAAGTATTATAATGTGCTTTTAGTATTGCAGGGCATGCATGTGCCACCAGGCCTGGCTAGTCTGCTAGTTTTTATCCTATTCTATTTTAAATGTCTTATTTTTGAAGTGATCTCTATACATTTGTACCCAACCATCTATACAACTCCAGGAAAAGGTGCACCCCATATAATAAAGCCAATACTAATATATATCCATATCCATATATATATATCCATATATATATCCATCTATGTCTATATCTATATCTATATCTATATCCATATATATTTATATATATCAAAGAAAGACTTTCTCTGCTTTTCCTTCCTTCCTTCCATAGCCCAGGCTGACCTTGTCCTCCCTATCTAAGCCTCTCATGTGCTGGGATTGTAGGTGGATGCCATCACTCCCAGTCTTGATAGTTTTACCTTGAAAAGCTCTTGTAAGTTTATGAACTTTAAATGTCTGTTTTTGTTTCACATCAGACTTCTTGGGTTGGTTCAGAACACACTATCCAACACAGGACCCCTTAGCATTAGTAAAAACAGCAGCATAAGAAAAGTAATTCTCACCCTCCCTTCTTCCTTTCACAAACTATAACATCTAGGAAAAATTTCCTAGATTTCCCATTTTCCTTCTCCATACCGGATAATATGACCCTCATTTTAAGAGGCGACTTTCCTGTACTCAGGTGACAAGAGCACTCTACTCTTTTAATCTTAATCTCTTCCTTGTACTAAAAAGCCATAGATTATGTAATTTATGAACAACAGTTTAGGTAATTTAGCTCTCAACTCTAAAAGTTGGCCTCCAATGCTATTTCTCTATGACAGACCACTCTTCCTTATGACTGAGCACGAAACTGCACAAGTCAGGACAGGAGAGTTGGCTAAGTAGTTAAGAATGCTTGGTACAATTACAGAGCATGCAGGTCTGTAGGTTGATGGTATTATGCAGGTGAAGGTAGGCCAGAAAAAAACAAGGCCTGTCATTGGACAAAAAGGAAGGGAAGTGGGAACTCTTTTTAGAAGTGAAGGAGAAGCAGGGGAGGAGTCAGAGGGAGGGAAAGGACCTGGGAGAACATGGCAGCAGATGTTAAGATTCTTTTCTGTGTACAGATACAGGTTATAGTGAATATTTCCAAGGGATGGGTATGTATAGGACTTTGTGTTATCTAGATGGGCAAATTATCTTATCAATTCGATTAGAGGTTATTATGTGATGTGTTCTTTCATGTGGTGACTTAATTGAGTTCAAGAGAAGGTGTGATGGCAGGAAGCACCAAGCCTGCCACGAAATTGGTGGTGTATGCTTGGTGTGGAAACAACCTGCCTTGGGGACTTAATGGGTAGATAGATTGCGGCCGGTCTCAGAGAGTAGCCATCAGCAGTGTGAGATGGGATGGAGCTTAGCAGGTGACATATTTGCTGACTGAGATGAAAATAACCCAAAGATGCCACATGTGTTGATACTAGTGGGGAATAAAAGAAACCATTTTTATTTTTTATAATAACACAGGTTTGGTACCCAGCACTCACATGGTGACTTCCAAACATCTTAACTCCAGTTTCAGGGACATAATACCCTCTGAAGACACTCTTCTTCAGAGAGCCCCACCGTGACCACTCATCATAGTTTTCTCGAAACTCCTATCTAAGGGGACCTGCTTAATTCTGCTCTCCTAAGTCTACTTCCTTCTCTATATTCCCAGTGTTATCCAGTCTACTTTCCCCCACATGTCCCTGAACACTCCTCTCTCATCTATCCACACCCATTCCCTCACTTAGAGGATAGTACATGGTATAAACCTGATGAATATTTATTGACTGCATGAATTTATGCTATGAAAAATGAAGTATACTGTTAAAACTTCTAAAATAGTTTAAAAATATTTATTTTTTCCCCACACCTTCCATAAAAAAAACTTATGTCCAATTTTATTCAATCTTGTGGGAAAATTTGTCTTTTTTGACAAGGTGCCCTGATGTCTTTGGTTTTCTCCTGTATGTTTAAGGAATTTTATTTAGGGCATTAGCCTGAGGGCAACAGAAAAGTGACAGATGTGTTCTTTGTCCTCATTGTTGAGTGCTGCAGCCACCAGGCAATGTGTGGTGACCAAATACTCGAATACACCATGTAGCTCGTGCAAGTGAGAAGGAGAATTTTTTTATATTATTTCACTGTGATGGGTTTGCATTTCAATGGCTGCATGGCTAATGGCTTATACATGGGAGAGAGCAACTCAATCCTTAAATACTGTATATAAGCTGTTTTGTTACCAAACTGGCCGACAATCTCCTTCTTATTTAAGTGCAAGGATACCGGTTAAAATCACCTCCTATCTGGAATATGTGAAAGTTTTGCAGAAGAAATAACTGGTTGAGAATAAAATTATCAGCAGACATAAAGCTTTTAGTTAAATCAAGATGGTCAGTACTCTGAAGCAAGGCAGGGCAGATCCCCATCTCTTTTCCTCTCTTCGCTGCCAACCACAGCAGTGACAATAAATAATACCCATGCTCCTCTGCAAGCATGGTCATCATCAGTCTCATGGGCACAACCCCTAAGGCTGTCATCACCCCATTTCCCAGATGCAGAAAGTGAGGTTCCAAGAACACTACTTGGCAACAGCAGACCCAAGATGCTAAAAGTTTATGTGGTCCCAGGGACAGGCCGCATGTGCCATATCACTTCCCTTCCCACACCAAGATCCCAGATATTCTTAAAATAGATGAAAGATAATTTAAGAGCATCTCTTGCCAGCACTGCTTCTTGTACACATCAATGCTGTATACACACAAAAGACTAAGTGGATTCAAATCACAAAGCAAAACTGAATTCCACGTCATTCATTAAATTATTGAGCGTATTAAAAATGGAAGTGTGAGAGGGGCATTGGGACTCTAATTTTGCAGCACAAACACTTCCACCCACATGCCAACCTCTCATTATGGTTCTGGGAAGGGGGCACAGATGATATTCATAGCCTTCATTTCACTCAGCTCTTGCTAAAACTGTGAACATACTAAGTCATCACTGTAGTTCATAGCAACAAGGAATCCAGCCCACCCCATCAGGCTCTCCTCTACCAGTAGGGGAGCCCAGCACTTCATAATTCCACATTAATGAAGAGCAGACTCCGTCCTTGTTTCGATTTTGCATTTCATTTCCACAATAACTTGAAGAGCATGCGGAGTGGGGATCACGTGAGGAAATGTAAACAGTGCTCAGTTACCACAGCTCTGAAAGATATGTTCTTCCAACAATGTACATGACTACTGTATCAAGCCTCAGGGCCATGTCCTTGACCTGGTTACTCCCTGAACTAACACATGCATAAGATATACTTTTTCAAAAGCTGACTCCCTGAGTGTTCTCTAAACCTGCACACATGCAACTGGAGAAATGGCCAGAGGAATCTTACCAATACATACGACCTTTAAGTTGTCTTTCGAGTGTATATATGTTGTTCCCTAGTCTAGACATTCTGACTCTATCCTACACTTTCCTACATGACAGTGGCTGCTCTCCATCTTCCTCACTCTCCTTCCCTATCTGTGCCTTCAGCCATTGGCCTATTTCTCAGAGAAAACAGAAATGGTCAGAAAAGAAGCTTTCCAAACTCCTTCGGGCAAGTGTCCCATGGACCCCGTGTCCCCATCTGTATACAGTGCTGCCTTTATCTGAAGCCATTTCTTTCTCTTCTGTTAAACTTCCAGCCCATGAGTGCCAGGGTTAGTCTTGTGTTTGTCAGACTTATTGGTGGGACAAACTGTCTGTTAGAAATCATGTAAAGGAGGGAAATCTTTTGCTTTTGTTTCCTTGCTTGTGGTTTCAGTCCAGGTCAGCTGGTTCCTGTGGAGAGGCAGAATATCCTGGGAGGAAGCTAGGGTGGGAGGAAAGCTCCAATCGAGGAACAGCCAATTGACGTGGGGGCCAGGAACCAGAGTATAATCTTGACCTATCTCCCAACATCCTTTATCTGAATTGGAACCCACAGCCTCTGGAGAGCCACCCACATCCATGGTGAGCTGTTCCTTTCTAAGACCGCATCCCAGCCACTCAGAGGCATGCTTTACTAATCTCCTAGGTGCTTAATACCATCAATTCCATAAGCAAGAGCAGTCGTCACAATTCCCATTTTAAACACTATGTGCTACTTACCTTCTTATACAAACAAACACTTCTGTCAACCCCACTGCCACAGCTAATAACCCTTCTTCTCCTATCTTCTAGAGCAGAACTCCCTGGAAGATCCCTTTCTGTGTCCTATCCCCTTTTGCAATTCTCAGTTGACTCACTGTGTAACAAACTGCTTTTGTTCAAATTAGCTGTGACTGCTACATCCGGAAATCCAGTGGCTCTTAGTCCTGTTTTCTGTTTTGATACTGGCCGCTCCATTGTCTTGTATCTGCTCTCCATTTGGTCTTCAGGAACCCTGCTTTGCTGAGGAATCCTCAGTTTCCCCACTGTTCTCCCCTGGATTGAAGAGCCACACAGACTCTTGTTCGTCATCTCCTCTCTTCTCCCATTACCATGCATTTTCATGGCTTTAGCTACATGCTGGCATGCTGCCCTGTGTAATCCAAAGGCAGTGTCCCCAGACTCATAGCCAGTTGCTAATTTCCCCTGGGAATTCCAGTGTCTGGTAGATCTCTCAAAACTTAGCTTGTCCCAAACTAGCCAGGGACAATCCTGAAACTTGAACGACTCTGTCTTCTACTTTCAGAAGTCTAGAAGAAGACTTGTCTATGACAAGTCCAGCCTCCTGTTTACTAGGTCAAAGTCTTACCTGACCCCCTCTCCTTCTTTCTCTCATGTCCCAGGCAATGCACCACGGTCCACAGTGTTTGTGATCCAAGTGTGCTGAGCCTCTGTCCACTTTTCACCCTCTCTGCTCTTGCTCAGCCCCACCAGGTCCTCATTAGCTGACCTCAGCTGTGATGGCTTCCTGAGTATCTCCCTGCTCCTTGCGTTGCTCCACAGTAGTCGATTACAACAGTCAAAGTAGCTCCTGTAAGATGTCAGTCAGAGAGTGTTCCTTGTAATGTCATTTGCCTTAGTATAAAAGCTGGAGTCTTGGGTGATGGAGAGATGGCACAGCAGTTAAGAGCATTTGTGACTCTTCCAGGTGACCCATATTTGGTTCTTAGCCCTAATGTCAGGTGGCTCTCAACTGTCTATAACTCTGACTCCAGGTGATTTGATGCCTCTACCTTCCAGGAACCTGCACTAACATGCATGAATCCACACATAGACATGCAGACATAACTAGAAATAAAATAAATGTTCAAAAAAATCCAAGCCCCATTATCTTCCCCCAGCCCCAAAACCTCCCACCCAATCCACAGGCTTGCTCTACTCCACTGAGCTCCTTCATGTCTTCTGGACAGAGGGTCTCTAGAAGGCTCTAATGTATGGTGAGTGCTTAGGCCAGATTGATAAACACAGCCCACAAGGCACAGGACAGTCCTCTCTATGAAGAATTACCAGATCTAAAAGTTAAGAGTTAGGCAGAGACTTCATATAAACTGAAGCACAGACAAGAACTCCAGGCTAAGTTGGAGCCTGTGGCAGTTGACTAGATGGCTATTCCTGCTTCTGATGTCATAGTGAAAGTATTCAGCTGCTGGATTAAACACCTTTGTCACATAGCTGGCCATGCAACCGACTCCTATTGGAGATACTGGGAAGGATCTAGCTGCAGGCATTTTTTTCAACAGCTCAGCCCATGTCAGCACACAGGAACAGAATACAAAGGGGATTAGGCATGCTGTCCTTGCTCCCCCTTACTCTGATGAGACCCCCAGTCTATGGGACACTTCATATTCATCAAAGGAAAAATCCACCAAGATGAACTCTCAATCCTAAATGTCTATGCCCCAAATACAAGGGCACCTACATTCGTAAAGGAAACCTTACTAAAGCTCAAAACACACATTGCACCTCACACATTAATAGTAGGAGATATCAGCACCTCACTCTCATCAATGGACAGATCATGGAAACAGAACTTGAACAGAGATGTAGACAGACTAAGAGAAGTCATGAGCCAAATGGACTTAACAGATATTTATAGAACATTCTATCCTAAAGCAAAAGGATATACCTTCTTCTCAGCTCCTCATGGTACTTTCTCCAAAATTGACCATATAATTCGTCAAAAAACGGGGCTCAACAAGTAAAGAAAGATAGAAATAATCCCATGCGTGCTATCATACCACCACGGAGTAACGCTGGTCTTCAATAACAATAAGAGAAGAACGCCCACATATACGTGGAAGTTGAACAATGCTCTAATCAACAATAACCTTGTCAAGGAAGAAATAAAGAAAGAAATTAAAGACTTCTTAGAATTTAATGAAAATTAAGGTACAACATACAGAAACTTATGGGACACAGTGAAAGCTGTGCTAAGACGAAAACTGATAACTCTGAGTGCCTGCAGAAAGGAACAGGAGATAGCATATATCACCAGCTTCACAGCACACCTAAAAGCTCTAGAACAAAAAGAAGCAAATACACCCAGGAGGAGTAGATGGCAGGAAATAATCAAACTCAGCTGAAATCAACCAAGTAGAAACAAAAAGTACCATAGAAAGAATCAACAGAACCAAAAGTTGGTTCTTTGAGAATATCAACAAGATAAACCCTTAGCCAGACTAACGAGAGGACACAGAGAGTGTGTCCAAATTAACAAAATCAGAAATGAAAAGGGAGACATAACTAAAGAATCAGAGGAAATTCAAAAAATCATCAGATTTTAGTATAAAAGCCTATATATAACAAAACTTGAAAATCTGCAGGAAATGGACAGATACCAGGTACCGAAGTTAAATCAGGAACAGATAAACCAATTAAACAAGCCCATAACTCCTAAGGAAATAGAAGTAGTAATTAAAGTTCTCCCAACCAAAAAGAGCCTAGGTCCAGACGGGTTTAGTGCAGAATTCTATAAGACCTTCATAGAAGACCTCATACCAATACTATCCAAACTATTCCATAAAATTGAAACAGAAGGAGCACTACCGAATTCCTTCTATGAAGCCACAATTACTCTTATACCTAAACCACAAAAAGACTCAACAAAGAAAGAGAACTTCAGACCAATTTCCCTTATGAATATCGACTCAAAAATACTCAATAAAATTCTGTCAAACCGAATCCAAGAGCACATCAAAACAATCATCCACCATGATCAAGTAGGCTTCATCCCAGGCATGCAGGGATGGTTTAATATACGGAAAACCATCCACACCATCCATTAAAAAAACAAACTGAAAGAACAAAAGCACATGATCATTTCATTAGATTCTGAGAAAGCATTTGACAAAATTCAACACCCCTTCATGATAAAAGTCCTGGAAAGAATAGGAAATCAAGGCCCATATCTAAACATAGTAAAAGCAATATACAGCAAACCAGTTGCTAACATTAAAATAAATGGAGAGAAACTTGAAGCAATTCCACTAAAATCGGGGACTAGAAAAGGCTGCCTGCTCTCTCCCTACTTATTCAATATAGTTCTTGAAGTTCTAGCCAGAGCAATCAGACAACAAAAGGAGGTGAAGGGGATACAGATAGGAATTGAAGAAGTCAAAATATCACTATTTGCAGATGATATGACAGTATATATAAGTGATTCCAAAAGTTCCCACAGAGAACTACTAAAGCTGATAAACAACTTCAGCAAAGTGGCTGGGTATAAAATTAACTCAAATAAATCAGTAGCCTTCCTCTACACAAAAGAGAAACAAACTGAGAAAGAAATTAGGGAAATGACACCCTTCATAATAGACCCAAATAATATAACGTATCTTGGTGTGACTTTAACCAAGCAAGTAAAAGATCTGTACAATAAGAACTTCAAGACTCTGAAGAAAGAAATTGAAGAAGACCTCAGAAGATGGAAAGATCTCCCATGCTCATAGATTGGCAGGATTAATATAGTAAAAATGTCCATTTTACCAAAAGCGATCTATAGATTCAATGCAATCCCCATCAAAATACCAATCCAATTCTTCAAAGAGTTAGACAAAACAATCTGCACATTCATCTGGAATAACAAAAACCCAGGATAGCTAAAAATATCCTCAACAATAAAATACTTCAGGGGGAATCACTATCCCTGAACTCAAGCAGTATTACAGAGCAATCGTGATAAAAACTGCATGGTATTGGTACAGAAACAGACACATAGACCAATGGAACAGAATTGAAAACCCAGAAATGAACCCCCACACCTATGGGCACTTTGTTTTTCACAAAGGAGCCAAAACCATCCAATGGAATAAAGATAGCATTTTCAGAAATGGTGTTGGTTAAACTGGAGGTCAACATGTGGAAGGATGCAGATCGATCCATGCTTATCACCCTGTTCAAAGCTTAACTCCAAGTGGATCAAGGACTTCCACATCAAACCAGATACACTCAAACTAATAGAAGAAAAACTAGGGCAGCATCTCAAACACATGGGCACTGGAAATAATTTCCTGAACAAAACACCAATGGCTTATGCTCTAAGACCAAGAATCGACAAATGGGATCTCATAAAACTGCAAAGCTTCTGTAAGGCAAAGGACACTGTGCTTAGGACAAAATGGTAACCAACAGATTGGGAAAAGATCTTTACCAATTCTACAACAGATAGAGGGCTTATATCCAAAATATACAAAGAACTCAAGAAGTTAGAACACAGGGAACAAATAACCCTATTAAAAAATGGGGTTCAGAGCTAAACAAAGAATTCACAGCTGAGGAATGCCAAATGGCTGAGAAACACCACTCCAGTGAGAATGGCTAAGATCAAAAACTCAGGTGATAGCAAACGCTGGCGAGGATGTGGAGAAAGAGGAACCCTCCTCCATTGTTGGTGGGATTGCAGACTGGTACAACCATTCTGGAGGTTCCTCAGAAAACTAGACCTTGAACTACCTGAGGATCCAACTATACCTCTCTTGGGCATATACCCAAAAGATGCCCCAACATATAAAAAAGACACGTGCTCCACTATGTTCATAGCAGCCTTATTTATAGTAGCCAGAAGGTGGAAATAACCCAGATGCCCTTCAACAGAGGAATGGATAAAGAAAATGTGGTACATCTACACAATGGAATATTACTCAGCTATCAAAAACAATGACTTTATAAAATTCATAGGCAAATGTTTAGAACTGGAAAATATCATCCTGAGTGAGGTAACCCAATCACAGAAAAATACACAGGATATGCACTCATTGATATGTGGCTATTAGCCCAAATGCTTGAATTACCCTAGATGCCTAGAACACATGAAACTCAAGACAGATGATCAAAATGCAAATGCTTCACTCCTTCTTTAAAAGGGTAACAAGAATATCCTTGGTAGGGAATAGAGAATCAAAGATTAATACAGAGACAGAAGGAACAACAATTCAGAGCCTTCCTCACATGTGGCCCACACATATATAGCCACCCAATTAGACAAGATGGATAAAGCAAAGAAATGCAGGCCAACAGGAGCCGGATGTAGATCTCTCCTGAGAGACACAGCCAGAATACAGCAAATTCAGAGGCAAATGCCAGCAGCAAACCACTGAACTGAGAATAGGACCCCTGTTTAAGGAATCAGATAAAGAACTGGAAGAGCTTGAAGGGGCTTAAGACCCCATATGAAAAACAATGCCAAGCAACCAGAGCTTCCAGGGACTAAGCCACTATCTAAAGACTATACATGGACTGACCCTGGACTCTCACCTCATAGGTAGCAATGAATATCCTAGTAAGATCACCAGTGGAAGGGGACTGTAAAACAAACAATAAGATCAAACTCAGGAAAGGCAAAGAAACTAGGGCCTTCAGAGGAGGACAACGCTTCTAAAGCTGAACTTTATTCTAGTGGGAATCTTTCAGCCACCTAATAACCAAAATGTAAATGGATGGATTTGTGTTGCTTAGGCATCTAGGTTCAAAGCAGAAATAGAGAGACTATTTCCCCCTTTCTCCTATCTATGTAACAATCCATCACAGGCCTGGAGAACATTAAGAACATTGTATTCTTTGCCTGAAAGAAGTTTCCACAGCAGGTGACATCTGTTTAAAATAAACCAGGTGCTCGCCTTTGTTCTTCTGAGGTCTACAGTATTCATTGGGAAATCTCTCCACATCCTGTTAAGCTAACTCTTGAATGTCACACTTTTTACAAGCAAATATTCTTTTTGTAAAAAAAAAAGAGTCCTACTTACAATTATGTATATTCTAACTGGGCAATATGACTGGCAAAGGCCTTAATTGAGGATCATCATTCACACCTAGTGTATTATTAGGCCTTTCCTACACATTGGCATTTGTGAACATTGTACCATGGCCCTGTCATCTGCACAGCTTCTTGCAATTCCTGTGATTACAAAGGACTTGTGAAAGCTGAGGTGACAAAGAATGGCATTCCACTCACCTGAGGGACACATCCTTTGCTCACACTAATCTAAATCCAGAAGAAAGGCTTCCACATCTATCCACAGGAAACTGGTTAGCTGTTCTTATATTTTACTGAGATACAAAGTAGTTAAGAATGTGGCATGGGGAGGAAGGAAGGATTTCATTCAAATCCAGGAACACTCAGGAGCATGGCTCTGCTGATATTTTGAACTCTGGGGAATTCTACTCTGGGGAATTGGAAAAAAATTATGATTTCTTTTCAAATTTTAAGTGATCCTGTTTCTTGTACAGTTATCTTCTGCATAAAAAGCAGAAACCCTGATAACCTGAACTCGATTCCTTGAACCGATATAGAGGTGAGAGAATATCAACTCCATAACTTTTCTTGGACTTCCACAGGCACCAGGGTACATATCAATCCTCTTTGTGTGTGTGTGTCTTTCTGTCTCTCTGTCTCTCTCTCTCTTCTTACACATATACATACACATACACGTAAATGTACACACTCTTGCGCATGTACACACACACACACACACACACACACACACACACACACACTCATGCTCACACTAAATTACCCAAAATGTAAGCTCTCAGTTGGTCTTGACACCATGGCTTCTCTCTGCCATCATGGACTCTAACCTTCTGGAAACATCATCCTAATTTTAGTTTTAATGTGCTTTGGCCATGGTGTCTTTCAAAGCAATAAAGACATAAATAATACATACTGTCATAAATAATACATTCAGTCTTTAATGGATCAAATGTTGCTGTGTGGCCAGTTGTTAATGTATACTTTAACTCCACTGTGTCCCAGCAGCCCTAAGAAAGCAGTGCAACACAGATACCTACAGTGTCCAAAGATAAGAAATAGTCTGACAAGACTTCCTAAAAGCTGACTGGAAGCCAGTCTTCTCCTATCTGCCCTCAGAAGATGTTGAACTCTCAGCTTCTCCAGCCCCACATCTGTGTGGACACTGTCCTGCCCCCGCCCTGATGATAACGGACTGAACCTCTGAACCTGTAACCTGGCCCCACTTTTTCCTAAAAGCAGGAACCATAGAGGTTGGAAAGGAAAAAGACATTGGAGTACTTAGCACTCCTTGAAGGAGGAGATAGTGAAGATACACTACTTTACACCTATCCTGTGATCAAAAATTATTACACAGATCAATAAGGAGGCAACAGAGAATCATTGATAGAGTCTTTGTCTAGCACACACAAGGTCATGGTTACCAGCATCAGTACTCAAAAGAATGGAAAGAAGGGTGGGAAAATGAAGGAGGGTGTGGTTGAAACATTAGAAACTATAGCGTGTCAAATGACTATCTTTCCAGTACCTTCTTCTCCCTCAATGACCTGCTCCACCTCACACTGTACACAGTGTACTAATGAACGCTCATGAACAGATCATAAGCACAAAAACACACGTGTCAAACTATGCTTTGAAGTCAGAGTAAGTTATAATGTGGGTTGCCTCAAAAGGTATGGTTTCTAAAAGCAAAGATAGATCATCTTTGACTGGTCCTTTAGTTTTTATCTAATACCTGTCTGCAATTTTCATGTCCTCTTTACATGGGTACATGGGTATGTTACCTTCTTCATCTTCTAGATTTTCCCAGCATTCTCTGCTGACTTAACAGTCAGTCTGTAAGAGAGGGTGTGTGCTCCAGGCACTGTTTGTTGCCAGCCAAGGCAGGCTGGTGTGCACTTGTGTGTTTTTTCTTCACACTCAAGAGAGAGGAAAATGGACTCCCATTTTGGAGTGATTTCTTTAGAACTACCTGCAAAAGCAAAAAGACTCTTAAAAATCCCTCTGGTGCATTTGTATCTTTGGCCTTTTGCAAGAAGGGGAGAGAAGGAAGAGAAAGGACGACTGACTGAAAAGGTTGTTCTCATTCCCACTGCTGGCGAGGGGTTTGATTTCCTAAGTATTAATCAAAATCACTCTTGATTATAGCAAAAACAACCTTTGCTATAATTTTAATGAAGTTAATGAGAATATATGGTAATTCTGAGCAATCTTGCTCTAGAGATTAAAGAACAGCCTGCCAGGAAACATACGAATAAAGCTTTAGGACCAAAATGAATTTTTGTCCTGTTTTTGTGGTGGTGGATGTTTGTGTAAATCACTGGACTGTAGATAGGTATATCCATAGCACCAATCTTTATACAATTTTTTTTTAAATGACTTTCCTAAATCAGGTAATTTCATTCACACTTATTGAAGTTACCATTTCATATCTCTTTAATTACAGATAAGAGGCTACAGAAATAAACAGAAGTTGATACTCAAGAATATTGGAGGTATAAAGAATACAAATTTTATTCTGGCAAGTAGTTAATTATGAATTTCATTTACATTCATTTCGGTTGGACATATTTTGGGAAATCACATAGTATGTATGAATTATGGACATTACATACTATAGTATAATATTGTAAAATGTCTGAAGATACATTTATGAATCAATTATTTCCTTTAGTGATTTAAGTTAAATGAGTAAGACAAGAATCTGAGAAATTGTCACTGTAAATGGCACATTAACATTAAAGAAGAGGTGTGTAATGGAAATCATTGTTTAGGGATATATATCTGAATAGGCCTTGTGAACGAGGTTGAATTTGACCAGGGTATTCTAGGGCAATACTATTTTCATAGTGGTGAAATAAACAATTCACATGGATAGATACAATGAAAGCAAAATGGTACTCACTTGAGAAATGAGAGATCTGTAAGACTGAGATGTAAGTTTGTGAGGGACTTTTGTGTAAAATTTCATGGGTTCACATTGCATTGTTCTATTAAAACAAGTTTCTTGGTAAAATATAAGTATGGCAGATAACCAGATGTGGCAGACTCTGAATGGCCATTGCTTCAGTCTCTTCTCAAAACGCTATGTCCACTTACCTTCCTATGAATATCTTTATTTCCTCTCTTAAAGAGGACTACAGCATCTCCACTTTGGTCTTCCTTCTCCTTGATCTTAATGTGGTCTGTGGATTCTAGCCTGGGGAGTATGAGATATTGGGCTAATAACATATCACTGAGTATATATCATGTGTGATTTTTTTCTTTTCTTGTCTTTGTGATTGGGTTACCTTACCCATGATGCTACATCTCAAGATCACTGTCACAATGTTATTTATTGAACTTAGCTTGCTACTTCCCACCCTGTTGAACTTTTTCTGTTGAATGTCAAATATATTTTCTAGCTACAGGAACACTCTCACTTCCAAATCTTGGCTACTTTTAGGAATTCCAGGCCAATGATCTGACCAGCCTGGCCTCTGTACATAGAGAGAAGATTCAAGCTGTTGTAACGGAGACAAATGTGCACTGTGAAATATTTGTGTTAGACAGGTGTGGCAAGTACCTTTCCTTAATGAATAATGATTTAAGAGTACCAATCACTGGGTAAGCAGAGGGGACTTTCAGGTCAAATGGGGAAGAAGAGAGTGGGACAAATGGGATTTGATGCTTTTGGGATGGAGAGAGAGGTTAGGGTTAAAGATGTCACTAACTGGAGGCCTTAGATGAGCCACCATAGGATTTAATTTTTAGGATGTTTGTAATTGCAGCCAATGGTTGAGTTACCTGTTCTTTCTAAACTAATTTTGTATAGTGTTTTTCTACATTGGTATGGAATCCAACTGTTTTGAAGAGGGTGGTAAGGGCCATGCAGAATTTAGATCTGTGGGGCTGCTGTGATAGTGACCTACCAAGGGAACTTAGCAAGTTCAGGGAAGATATTTCAAGAGCTCTGGGCAAGAAATGGCTAGAAATATGAACAGCGTCTGAGACAAGAGAGCCCTAGGATTGTGGTCTCTACAAGGTGCTACATGGGGCCAGAGAAAAGCAAACTGGGATATTGCATGCATTTTTTCACTATTTCCCACTATAGACATGTTCAGTAATTTGGATGATTTAGTTAATGAAGAGCAAACATTAGACCTAGAAATCTACCATCATGAGGTACTGTAAACAACATCACTAATGAAAGGAAATGACATGCATTGTGGGGAAATTTATTTTTTTACATTAGTTATTTATTTGTTTATGTAGTCATTCATATATTCATTCCATCATTCAATTAAAAATTCAACATCAACCCCTTCTTCCTAGTCCCCATCTCACACTGTTTTTTACTCAATACCCACTCTCTTCTACCCATTCGCTCCATTCGACCTCTGAGAAGAAAGAGCCACCTTATTATCTCCCCACCCTGACATGTCAAATCAGCAGAGGATTGCACACATCCTCTACCACTGATACCAGACAAGAAAGCCTATTTAAAGGTATAGGATCTACAGGCAGTCTACAGAATCAGGGAGACTTTCCACTTCACTTGGGACCCAAATAAAGACCAAAATGCATGTCTACTACATTTATGGCAGTGGCCCAGGTTCTGTCCATGTATGATCTTTAGTTGGAGTTTACGTTTTTGAGTCTCCATAGGTAGAGGTATGTTGATGCTGCTGAACTTCCTGTGGAGTTTCTACCCACTCAGGTATCTCAATCTCTCCTCAAACTTTTCTACAAGACTCTGTGAGTATCTAATGGTTGGGAGTGAGTTGCTGTAACTATTTCCATCAGCTGCTAGGTGGATCCTGTCAGAAGACAGTTAAGCTATGATCCTCTCTGCAAGCATAAGAGAGTATCATAATGTCAGGAATTGATTCTTGCCCATGGGGTGCATCTGATTTGGGTTAGTCAATGGTTGGCCATTACATCAGTCTCTGCTCCACCACTGTTTCTGTATACAATGTAGGTAAGACACTTTCAGGATGTAACTTTTTTCTAGGTGGGTAAGTGTCCTTATCCCTAAAATGGAAGTCCTGTCTGCCTATAGGATGTGGCCATGTCAAGATACATACCGCTCACTGATAGGAAATCTGCTAGTGTCACTTCATAGACACTGCCCTCCACCCTTGCCCATTGCCAATTTTTATTCTCTCTCCCCTTCTTTCCCTTTGTTTGATGTACCTATTCTGTTACCCTTCCCACACCCTCTCCCACTGAGTTGCCCCTACTCCTCCACCCCCAATTTCAGTTTATTTCCCCTTCTGTTAAATATTCAAGCATGCTCCTCTGACTTTTTATTTTGGCTTCTTTGAGTCTGTAATTGCAGTGTGGTTATCCTGCCCTTTATGGCTAATATTCCCTTATAAGCAAGAATACACCATGCACTAAGAAGCATATTTCCTAGTCCATCAATTTGCTTTTGAATTTCATGACATCTTTGTTTCTAAACACTTTATACTATTGCATTTTATAAATAGACCAAATTTTCTTTATCCATTTATCAGCTGAGAGACATCTGGGGTGTTTCCAGCTCCTGGCCATCATAAATAAACATATATATATATATTTGTATATATATATTTATATATATGTATATATATGTATGTATATATACAAACATAATATAAACATATATCCACATATATGTATATATTAATATTCATATATCCAGAAGAGATATAGCTTGGTATGGAGGTACTGAGGTAAAATTGTTTCCAATTTTGTGAAAAATGGCCAAGTTGATTGGAGTACAGTAGTTTGTACGCCAATCACCTTGGAGGCGTTTACCCATACTATGTAAAATAAGTTTTAAAAAGTTATGTAGACACCGGCGGATCCCGGACCGCAGCAGCTCTCTGCTCCCAAAACCCGTGGGAGAGAGACCTCACCGCCTGATCAGGTGGGCACTCCTGAGGCTGCAGAGCGGAGGAGACCACCAACACTGCCCACCCCTGCCCACATCCCTGGCCCAAGAGGCAACTGTATAAGGCCTCTGGGTTCCCGTAGGGGAGGGCCCGGGAGCGGCAGGACCCCTGCGCCTGAGACACTGCCGGAACCTGAAGGAAACAGACCGGATAAACAGTTCTCTGCACCCAAATCCCGTGGGAGGGAGAGCTGAACCTTCAGAGAGGCGGACACGCCTGGGAAACCAGAAGAGACTGCACTCTGTGCACATCCAGGCGCCAGAGGAAAACACCAAACGCCATCTGGAACCCTGGTGCACGGAGGCTCCCGGAAAGAACGGCACAGATCTTCCCGGTTGCTGCCACAGCGGAGAGGACTTAGGCAGTACCCCACGAGCAAACTTGAGCCTTGGAACCACAGGTAGGACCAACTTTTCCCCTGCAAGAAACCTGCCTGGTGAACTCAAGACACAGGCCCACAGGAACAGCTGAAGACCTGTAGAGAGGAAAAACTACACGCCCGAAAGCAGAACACTCTGTCCCCATAACTGGCTGAAAGAAAACAGGAAAACAGGTCTACAGCACTCCTGACACACAGGTTATAGGACAGTCTAGCCACTGTCAGAAATAGCAGAACAAAGTAACACTAGAGATAATCTGATGGCGAGAGGCAAGCACAGGAACCCAAGCAACAGAAACCAAGACTACATGGCATCATCGGAGCCCAATTCTCCCACCAAAGCAAACACGGAATATCCAAACACACCAGAAAAGCAAGACCTAGTTTCAAAATCATATTTGATCATGATGCTGGAGGACTTCAAGAAAGACATAAAGAACTCCCTTAGAGAACAAGTAGAAGCCTACAGAGAGGAATCGCAAAAATCCCTGAAAGAATTCCAGGAAAACACAATCAAACAGTTGAAGGAATTAAAAATGGAAATAGAAGCAATCAAGAAAGAACACATGGAAACAACCCTGGACATAGAAAATCAAAAGAAAAGACAAGGAGCTGTAGATACAAGCTTCACCAACAGAATTCAAGAGATGGAAGAGAGAATCTCGGAAGCAGAAGATTCCATAGAAATCATTGACTCAACTGTCAAAGATAATGTAAAGCGGAAAAAGCTACTGGTCCAAAACATACAGGAAATCCAGGACTCAATGAGAAGATCAAACCTAAGGATAATAGGTATAGAAGAGAGTGAAGACTCCCAGCTCAAAGGACCAGTAAATATCTTCAACAAAATCATAGAAGAAAACTTCCCTAACCTAAAAAAAGAGATACATATAGGCATACAAGAAGCCTACAGAACTCCAAATAGATTGGACCAGAAAAGAAACACCTCCCGTCACATAATTGTCAAAACACCAAACGCACAAAATAAAGAAAGAATATTAAAAGCAGTAAGGGAAAAAGGTCAAGTAACATATAAAGGCAGACCTATCAGAATCACACCAGACTTTTCGCCAGAAACTATGAAGGCCAGAAGATCCTGGACAGATGTCATACAGACCCTAAGAGAACACAAATGCCAGCCCAGGTTACTGTATCCTGCAAAACTCTCAATTAACATATATGGAGAAACCAAGATATTCCATGACAAAACCAAATTTACACAATATCTTTCTACAAATCCAGCACTACAAAGGATAATAAAGGGTAAAGCCCAACATAAGGAGGCAAGCTATACCCTAGAAGCAAGAAACTAATCGTCTTGGCAACAAAACAAAGAGAATGAAAGCACACAAACATAACCTCACTTCCAAATATGAATATAACGGGAAGCAATAATCACTATTCCTTAATATCTCTCAATATCAATGGCCTCAACTCCCCAATAAAAAGACATAGATTAACAAACTGGATACGCAACGAGGACCCTGCATTCTGCTGCCTACAGGAAACACACCTCAGAGACAAAGACAGACATTACCTCAGAGTGAAAGGCTGGAAAACAATTTTCCAAGCAAATGGTCAGAAGAAGCAAGCTGGAGTAGCCATTCTAATATCAAATAAAATCAATTTTCAACTAAAAGTCATCAAAAAAGATAAGGAAGGACACTTCATATTCATCAAAGGAAAAATCCACCAAGATGAAGTCTCAATCCTAAATATCTATGCCCCAAATACAAGGGCACCTACATATGTAAAAGAAAACTTACTAAAGCTCAAAACACACATTTCACCTCACACAATAATAGTGGGAGATTTCAACACCCCACTCTCATCAATGGACAGATCATGGAAACAGAAATTAAACAGAGATGTAGACAGACTAAGAGAAGTCATGAGCCAAATGGACTTAACGGATATTTATAGAACATTCTATCCTAAAGCAAAAGGATATACCTTCTTCTCAGCTCCTCATGGTACTTTCTCCAAAATTGACCATATAATTGGTCAAAAAACGGGCCTCAACAGGTACAGAAAGATAGAAATAATCCCATGCGTGCTATCGGACCACCACGGCCTAAAACTGGTCTTCAATAACAATAAGGGAAGAATGCCCACATATACGTGGAAATTGAACAATGCTCTACTCAATGATAACCTGGTCAAGGAAGAAATAAAGAAAGAAATTAAAAACTTTTTAGAATTTAATGAAAATGAAGGTACAACATACCCAAACTTATGGGACACAATGAAAGCTGTGCTAAGAGGAAAACTCATAGCGCTGAGTGCCTGCAGAAAGAAACAGGAAAGAGCATATGTCAGCAGCTTGACAGCACACCTAAAAGCTCTAGAACAAAAAGAAGCAAATACACCCAGGAGGAGTAGAAGGCAGGAAATAATCAAACTCAGAGCTGAAATCAACCAAGTAGAAACAAAAAGGACCATAGAAAGAATCAACAGAACCAAAAGTTGGTTCTTTGAGAAAATCAACAAGATAGATAAACCCTTAGCCAGACTAACGAGAGGACACAGAGAGTGCGTCCAAATTAACAAAATCAGAAATGAAAAGGGAGACATAACTACAGATTCAGAGGAAATTAAAAAAATCATCAGATCTTACTATAAAAACCTGTATTCAACAAAACTTGAAAATCTTCAGGAAATGGACAATTTCCTAGACAGATACCAGGTATCGAAGTTAAATCAGGAACAGATAAACCAGTTAAACAACCCCATAACTCCTAAGGAAATAGAAGCAGTCATTAAAGGTCTCCCAACCAAAAAGAGCCCAGGTCCAGACGGGTTCAGTGCAGAATTCTATCAAACCTTCATAGAAGACCTTATACCAATATTATCCAAACTATTCCACAAAATTGAAACAGATGGAGCCCTACCGAATTCCTTCTATGAAGCCACAATTACTCTTATACCTAAACCACACAAAGACACAACAAAGAAAGAGAACTTCAGACCAATTTCACTTATGAATATCGACGCAAAAATACTCAATAAAATTCTGGCAAACCGAATTCAAGAGCACAACAAAACAATCATCCACCATGATCAAGTAGGCTTCATCCCAGGCATGCAGGGATGGTTTAATATAAGGAAAACCATCAACGTGATCCATCATATAAACAAAGTGAAAGAACAGAACCACATGATCATTTCATTAGATGCTGAGAAAGCATTTGACAAAATTCAACACCCCTTCATGATAAAAGTCCTGGAAAGAATAGGTATTCAAGGCCCATACCTAAACATAGTAAAAGCCATATACAGCAAACCAGTTGCTAACATTAAACTAAATGGAGAGAAACTTGAAGCAATCCCACTAAAATCAGGGACTAGACAAGGCTGCCCACTCTCTCCCTACTTATTCAATATAGTTCTTGAAGTTCTAGCCAGAGCAATCAGACAACAAAAGGAAATCAAGGGGATACAGATCGGAAAAGAAGAGGTCAAAATATCACTATTTGCAGACGACATGATAGTATATTTAAGTGATCCCAAAAGTTCCACCAGAGAACTACTAAAGCTGATAAACAACTTCAGCAAAGTGGCTGGGTATAAAATTAACTCAAATAAATCAGTTGCCTTCCTCTATAAAAAAGAGAAACAAGCCGAGAAAGAAATTAGGGAAACGATACCCTTCATAATAGACCCAAATAATATAAAGTACCTCGGTGTGACTTTAACCAAGCAAGTAAAAGATCTGTACAATAAGAACTTCAAGACACTGAGGAAAGAAATTGAAGAAGACCTCAGAAGATGGAAAGATCTCCCATGCTCATGGATTGGCAGGATTAATATAGTAAAAATGGCCATTTTACCAAAAGCAATCTACAGATTCAATGCAATCCCCATCAAAATACCAATCCAATTCTTCAAAGAGTTAGACAGAACAATTTGCAAATTCATCTGGAATAACAAAAAACCCAGGATAGCTAAAGCTATCCTCAACAATAAAAGGACTTCAGGGGGAATCACTATCCCTGAACTCAAGCAGTATTACAGAGCAATAGTGATAAAAACAGCATGGTATTGGTACAGAGACAGACAGATAGACCAATGGAATAGAATTGAAGACCCAGAAATGAACCCACACACCTACGGTCACTTGATTTTTGACAAAGGAGCCAAAACCATCCAATGGAAAAAAGATAGCATTTTCAGCAAATGGTGCTGGTTCAACTGGAGGGCAACATGTAGAAGAATGCAGATCGATCCATGCTTATCACCCTGTACAAAGCTTAAGTCCAAGTGGATCAAGGACCTCCACATCAAACCAGACACACTCAAACTAATAGAAGAAAAACTAGGGAAGCATCTGGAACACATGGGCACTGGAAAAAATTTCCTGAACAAAACACCAATGGCTTATGCTCTAAGATCAAGAATCGACAAATGGGATCTCATAAAACTGCAAAGCTTCTGTAAGGCAAAGGACACTGTGGTTAGGACAAAACGGCAACCAACAGATTGGGAAAAGATCTTTACCAATCCTATAACAGATAGAGGCCTTATATCCAAAATATACAAAGAACTCAAGAAGTTAGACCGCAGGGAAACAAATAACCCTATTAAAAAATGGGGTTCAGAGCTAAACAAAGAATTCACAGCTGAGGAATGCCGAATGGCTGAGAAACACCTAAAGAAATGTTCAACATCTTTAGTCATAAGGGAAATGCAAATCAAAACAACCCTGAGATTTCACCTCACACCAGTGAGAATGGCTAAGATCAAAAACTCAGGTGACAGCAGATGCTGGCAAGGATGTGGAGAAAGAGGAACACTCCTCCATTGTTGGTGGGATTGCAGACTGGTAAAACCATTCTGGAAATCAGTCTGGAGGTTCCTCAGAAAATTGGACAATGATCTGCCTGAGGATCCAGCCATACCTCTCTTGGGCATATACCCAAAAGATGCCTCAACATATAAAAGAGACACGTGCTCCACTATGTTCATCGCAGCCTTATTTATAATAGCCAGAAAATGGAAAGAACCCAGATGCCCTTCAACAGAGGAATGGATACAGAAAATGTGGTACATCTACACAATGGAATATTACTCAGCTATCAACAACAACGAGTTTATGAAATTCGTAGGCAAATGGTTGGAACTGGAAAATATCATCCTGAGTGAGCTAACCCACTCACAGAAAGACATACATGGTATGCACTCATTGATAAGTGGCTATTAGCCCAAATGCTTGAATTACCCTAGATCCCTAGAACAAAGGAAACTCAAGACGGATGATCAAAATGTGAATGCTTCACTCCTTCTTTAAATGAGGAAAAAGAATACCCTTGGCAGGGAAGGGAGAGGCAAAGATTAAAACAGAGACTGAAGGAACACCCATTCAGAGCCTGCCCCACATGTGGCCCATACATTTACAGCCACCCAATTAGACAAGATGGATGAAGCAAAGAAGTGCAGACCAACAGGAGCCGGATGTAGATCGCTCCTGAGAGACACAGCCAGAATACAGCAAATACAGAGGCGAATGCCAGCAGCAAACCACTGAACTGAGAATAGGTCCCCCGTTGAAGGAATCAGAGAAAGAACTGGAAGAGCTTGAAGGTGCTCGAGACCCCAAAAGTACAACAATGTCAAGCAACCAGAGCTTCCAGGGACTAAGCCACTACCTAAAGACTATACATGGACTGACTCTGGACTCTGTCCCCATAGGTAGCAATGAATATCCTAGTAAGAGCACCAGTGGAAGGGGAAGCCCTGGGTCCTGCTAAGACTGAACCCCCAGTGAACTAGACTATGCGGGGAGGGTGGCAATGGGGGGAGGTTTGGGAGGGGAACACCCATAAGGAAGAGGAGGGGGGAGGGTGATGTTTGTCCGGAAACCGGGAAAGGGAATAACACTTGAAATGTATATAAGAAATACTCAAGTTAATAAAAAAAAAAGTTATGTAACAGATAATGAAATTATATCCATTGTGTAAATACCACAACTGAATTATTATAAAGGCTAATAAAACATGTTTTAAATGTAGAATGTACTTTTGATCAATTATAGTCATTTATATGGTCAGAGGAAGTGACAGCTCTTGTGCAATCCAGATTAACATGGGTCACTGATTTTTTTTTTATCTTTACTAACTTGAGTATTTATTTTTTTTTAAATTAACTTGAGTATTTCTTATTTACATTTCGAGTGTTATTCCCTTTCCCGGTTGGTTTCCGGGCCAATCTCCCCCTAAGCCCCCCCTTCCCTTCTTTATGGGTGTTCCCCTCCCTATTGCCGCCCTCCCCCCAACAATCACGTTCACTGTGGGTTTAATCTTAGCAGGACCAAGGGCTTCCCCTTCCACTGGTGCTCTTACTAGGCTATTCATTGCTACCTATGAGGTCAGAGTCCAGGGTCAGTCCATGTGTAGTCTTTAGGTAGTGACTTAGTCCCTGGAAGCTCTGGTTGCTTGGCATTTTTGTTCATATGGGGTATCGAGACCCTACAAGCTCTTCCAGTTCTTTTTTTGATTCCTTCAATAGGAGTACTGTTCTCAGTTCAGTGGTTTGCTGCTGGCATTCGCCTCTGTATTTGCTGTACTCTGATAAACATTGATTTATCAGATATCTTACAAAACATTTTGCCCTAAAACAAAAGCTTACACCATGTTCTCATCACCTCCTACTACTATACAAAAACTGACCTTGTAATCAGACATAAAACAAACCTCAACAGATACAAAACATTGAATTAATCCCATGGATTCTATTGGACCAGCATAGGCTAAGGATGTTTTTCGGAATAACAAAAATATCAAAAAGCCCACATGTACAAGGAAGCTGAACAACTATCTATTTAATGTTTGCTTGGTCAGAGAAGAAAGAAAGAAAGAAAGAAAGAAAGAAAGAAAGAAAGAAAGAAAGAAAGAAAGGAAGGAAGGAAGGAAGGAAGGAAGAAAGAAAGAAAGAAAGAAAGAAAGAAAGAAAGAAAGAAAAAAGAAAGAAAGAAGGAAAGAAAGGAAGGAAGGAAGGAAGGAAGGAAGGAAGAAAGAAAGAAAGAAAGAAAGAAAGAAAGAAAGAAAGAAAGAAAGAAAGAAAGAAAGGGAGAGAATTGGAAAGACTTCTAGAGTTTAATGAAAATGGAAGCACAACATATGAGATAGAATGAAAAATTCAGGTGAAAGTAGATGCTGGAGAGGATGTGGAGAAAGGAACATTTCTCCATTGTAGGTAAAAATTTTCAATCTGGTACAACCACGATCAAAAACAGTCTGCTGGTTCCTCAGAATACTGGACATAGGACTTTCTGAAGACCCAGCTATACCACTTCTGGGCATATACCAAAAGATGCTCCAACATAAAACCAGGACAAATATTTCACTATGTTCATAACATTATTTACTACAGCCAGAAATTGGAAACAACTCATGAGTTCTGCACTGAAGGAATGGATACAAAAATGGTGGTACACAATGGAATACTACCTAGATATTAAAAGCAATGACTGTGTAAATGTTGCAGACAGATAAATGGAATGAGAAAATATCATACCTGAATGAGGTGACCAATTCACAAAAGAACACAAATGGTATGTACTCATTGATAAGTTGTGTTAGGCAAAAAGCTCAGAATGCCCAAAATACAACTCACAGACAATATGAAAAAGAAGATTGAAGACCGAAATGTGGACATCATCAATTTACAGTCTTATATTTGATATTTATAGGATCTAGTATGAATTTTGTGTCAAATTAAACATCCAGAAGAGTAATTAGATATCCAGAACAGTTTTTAATCTTACTAACAATAGAACAATTCTGTAAAACCGTTTTTAGTAAAGCATTTCTGAATTAACGCAAACATTCAAATACATAACTTTTGAAGTTCATACTTCAGTTTGAACTTCATAGATTTTAAATTAAAATTTCTTCATTTTTAAAAGTATCCTTTTTTGGTTTTTGTTTTTTTGCTTTTTGTTTTCTTTTTTTAGTTTTTTTAATGTAATGTTTGAAATTTACATTTCAAATATCATTCTTTTTCTTGGTTTCCCAGACATAAGCCCCCTATGCCATTCCCCTCCTCTTCTTCTGTAAGGGTGTTCCCTTCCCCGTACACCTCCCCCTTCCTGCCCTACCGAACATTGCCCAATACTGGTTGTCCCAACCTTGGCAGGACAAAGGGCTTCTTCCATTGGTGCCCCAACAAGGCTATTCTCTGCTACATATGCAGTTGGAGCCCATGGTCAGCCCATCTGTAGTCTTTTGTTAGTGGTTTACTCCTTGGCAGCTGTTTGGTTGGTATTTCTGTTCTTATGAAGCTGCAAGACCCTTCAGCTCTCTCAATCCTTTCTCTAATTCCTCCACCAAGAACCCCATTCTCAGTTCAGTGGTTTGCTGCTAGCATTCTCCTCTGTTTCTGACATGCTTTGTCTGTGTCTCTCAGGAGAAATCTATATCTGGTTCCTGTCAGCATGCACTTCCTAGCTTTATCCATCTTACCTAGATTTGCTGGCTGTCTATATATGGGCCCCAGGAGGGGCAGTCTCTGAGTGGCCATCCCTTCAGTCTCTGCTCTAAACTTTGCCGCCCTATCACCTCCTATGCGTATTCTTGCTGCCCGTTTAAAGAAGTGGTGGACGTATGTGAGTATTGGTCATCCTTTTTCTTGAGCTTCATGTGGTCTGTAGATTGGATCTTGGGTATTTCGAGCTTTTGGGCTAATACCCACCTGTCATTTAGTGCATACCATGTGTGCTTTTCTCTGATTGGGTTACGACACTCAGGATGATATTTTCTAGTTCCATCCATTTCCCTGTGAATTTCATGAAGTCATTGTTTTTGATAGCTGAGTAGTACTCCATTGTGTATATCCACCACATTTTCTGTATACATTCTTCTGTTGAAGGGCATCTGTGCTCTTTCCAGCTTTGGGCTATTATAAATAAGGCTGCTATGAACTCAGTGGTGCATATGTCCTTGTTATATGTTGGAGCATCTTTTGGGTATATGCACAGTAGTGGTTTAGCTGGGTCCTCAGGTAGTACTAAGTCTAATTTTCCAAGGAACTGCCAGAATGACTTCCAAAGAGGTTGTACCAGCTTGCAATCCCACCAACAATGGAGGAGAGTTTCTCTTTCTTGACATCCTTCTCAGCATCTGCTGTCACCTGAGATTTTGATCTTAGCCATTCTGACTGGTGGAATCTCACAGTTCTTTGGAATTGCATTTCGCAGATGACTAAGGATGTTGATCAATTTTCATTTGACTCTCAGTCTTTGTTTAGCTCTGTACACCATTTTGTAATAGGGTTATATGATTCTATGGAGTGTACCTTCTTGACAAATTTATGTATACTGGATATTACCGTCTATTAAATGCAGGGATGGTAAAGATCTTTTCCTAATCTGCTGGTTGCTCTTTGGTTCTATTACAGTGTCCTTTGCCTTACAGAATTTGGCAGTTTTATGAGGTCCCACTTTTGATTCTTAATCTAAGGGCATGAGCCATTTGTGTTTGTTCAGAAAAATTTCCCCTTTACATATGTGTTCAAGAGTCTTGCCACTTTCTCTTCTGTTAGTATCAGTTTATCTGGTTTTAGGTGGAGGTCTTTGATCCACTTATGTTGGGCTTTGTATAAAGAGATAAGAATGAGTCAAATTGTATTCTTCTACAGGCTGACCTACTGTTAAATCAGCACCACTTTTTGAAACTATGTCTTTTTTCCACTGGATGGTTTTAGCTTATTTGTCAAAGTTTAAGTGCCCATAGGTTTGTGGGTTCATTTCTGGGTCTTCAAGTATATTCCATTGATCTACCATCTCCTTTCTATACCAACGCCATGCAGTTTTTACCAGGATTGCTCTACAATGCTAGGACAGGGATGGTGATTCCTGAAGAATTCTTTTATTATCGAGAATATTTTTCAGTATCCTGGGTTTTGGTTATTCCAAATGAATTTGCAAATTGCTCTTTCTAGCTCTATAAAGAATTGAGTTGGAAATTTGATGGGAATTCCACTGAATCTGTGCATTGATTTTGGAAAGATGGCCACTTTCACTATATTAATCCTGCAAATACACGAGCATGGGACATCTTTCCAGCTTTGAGATCTTCAATTTATTTCTTCAGAGACTTGAAATTCTTGTCATACAGACTTTCACTTACTTGGTTAGTGTCCCACTAAAGTATTTTACATTATTTGTGACTATTGTGAAGGATGTTGTTTCCCTAATTGCTTCCTCAGTCTTGTTATTCATTGAGTATAGGAAGGCTGCAGGTTTGTTTGAATTAATTTTATATCCAACAACTTTGCTGAACTTATTTGTCAGATATAGTTGTTCTTTAGTGAAATATTTTTGGTCACTTAGGTATACTATCATATCTTCTGCAAATTGTGATATTTTGATTACTTCAATTCCAATTTGTGTCCGTTTGAACTCCTTTCCCTTTCTGATTGCTCTGGCTAGGACTTCGAGGACTATATTGAATGAGTAGGGAAAGAGTGGAAGCCTTGTCTAGTCCCTGAGTTTAGTGGGATTGCTTCAAGTTTTCTCCATTTAGTTTGATGTTGGCTACTGGTTTGCTGTATATGGCTTTTACTATGTTTAGCTATGGGCCTTGAATTCCTATTCTTTCCAGGACTTTTATCATGAAGGGGTGTTGAATTTTGTCAAATGCTTTCTCAGCATCTAATGAAATGACCATGTGGTTTTTCTTTGAGTTTGTTTCAATAAGGGATTATGTTGATGGATTTCCATATACTGAACCATCCCTGCATCCCTGAGATGAAGCCTACTTGATCATCGTGAATGATTGCTTTAATGTGTTCTTGAATTCAGTCTTGAAAAATTATATAGAGTACTTTTACATCAATATTCATAAGGGAAACTGTTCTGAAGTTCTCTAACTTGGTTGTATATTTCTGTGGTTTGAGTACAAGTGTAATCGTGGCTTCATAGAATGATTCGGTAGTGTTCCTTTTGCTTCTATTTTGTGTAATACTTTAGAATATTGTCCTTAAGTATTTTTGTAGGTCTACTCTTTATTTTTAAATATAAATTTGTCATGGGATCTAAATATTTTCTTATATATCTTACATTCTGAGGTTTATTATTATGTGATTCTAGTTTCTTTTTATTTATGCAATGGATGTTTCACCATTCCTATAATGAAGGATGGCTTCCCTAATCAATATGTTAAGGAATCCTGTTATTGATGGGATGCACCCTGTCTTGCTCTTTCACTGAAGTTAATGTTCACTATAAGTAAGAGGAATTACAAAACCTAGCAGTAGAGTCTTCAAACTTAGGCTGATTTTCTTTCTTTATCTACAGAATATTATACCTGGACCAATCCCCAGAGGGTTAGAGGCCTTTAGATTCAACAGTTAGTTTTAGGATAGTCAGTAGTGTTTAGAAAAAGTATCTCAAAATCCCCCTAACTGAAGAATTCCTTGAAAGGCAATGAAAACAAAAACAAAAAATCAAACAAAAACAAAGTAGTATGTGAAGTCTGGGGGTAACACTATCCACCAGAGATAGAAATAATGCAAAGTATTAATGACTTTTATCTTGAGTATGTGGTTGAGGCCTAGAAATTTACAAGGTACCACAAAGTTTGTTTGATTAGTTGATTGAAATTCTAAATTAAAGTGTATAACATACAACAAGGAAAGTTATTTTTTTCTCAGCACTTTGGATCATATGCGGTTATGGGACAAGGTCTAGAACTGCAATACACCAATAACATGGTCTTACTTGATCAAAAACATTTTGTATGTTGATTGCTAGTTGATGTTTGCAGTTATGGTTGCTATAGGTATACACACATAATTTTGATGTGATTCGAAGAACTTTTGCACATAAACATGTTTGGGACAAATGTAAATTCCTATGATCAATATAAAATCTAGAGAAATTTATCAAAAACTAGGAGCAATCGTTCTTCTAAGAAATGTAAAGAAATTCATAACAGGTATTGATATATTGCACAGAAAAACTAAACCTTTTTTTTAGAGTAATGTAGCGAAGAAAGGTGAGAAAAATGTCTCCTTTCCTGTTTCTAGGTTCCTTCTAGCAGACAATAGGAGCCAAAATGCAGAATATGCCTGCCAGAAAGCAAGGTAGACTGCATGCTTGTGTACTTTCCTCACTCTCTAACTAATACAATAGTTAGCTTGCCTTCCCACCTTGCTGCTAAATTCTCCATACATCTCAAGCGGAAACCTATGGCACAAGCTTGACTATGTCTACCAGAAGACATGGAGTCTTCTTTGCTTAAGGTACTCTATTTTCTCTCTAGTTCCTCAGCCCTAAAGACATTCTTCCCTCCCTCTTCTTCACTCATGTCCAAGTTTCCAACTCAGATTACAGATAAACCCTGCTGTCACCAAAATACATGCTACCAAACAGAATTCCAAGTCTGCTCCTGCCAAAAGATTTCCTCCACTCTCAGATTTTTTTCACACTCTCTCCTCAACAACTCCTCTTTTGATGCTTTGTCCTAGTTTGTAGCTCAGGGAGAAAGTCCCCATAGTCAAAAGGCCACACTAGTCACCAAAACTCCAGTAAAAGCTTCCTGCCCAGTGTCCCTCCACTTTCTTTGTGTACAACCACAGTAGGCCTGGTTGGTTGATATTGTAGTTATTCCAGTGTAGTTGAAAACCCCTTTAGCTCCTTCAGTCCTTTCCTGAATAGCTGCGCTGGGTACCCAAGCTCAGTCTAATGTTTGGCGAGGAGCACCCACATCTGTATTTGTTAGCCTCTGACAGAGCCTTTCTGGAGACAGTTATACTAGGCTCCTATCTGCAAGCATTTCTTGGCATCAGCAATAGTGTTTGCATTTGGTTTCTTTAAATGGAAGAAGGACCCAAGGGGGGGGGGCAGACTTTGGATGATGTGTTCTTCAGTATGTGCTCCACTCTTTGTAGCCATACTTCTTTTCAATAGGAGCCATTCTAAGCTAAAAATTTGGAGATGAGAGGTGTCCCAATCCCCCAACTTGGGGCCTTGCCTAACCTCTTTTTATGGTTTCTAGAAGTTTTTCCTTATATTTGTTGAGCATTTTAACAAATTTGATCTGCTTCGGGTCCTCAGAGCCAATTGCTTTCGTGAAATCTGGGACTTGTTGGTGGCCACTGCCCATTACTCTTCACCCATTGCTACACACATTTGTTTAAATTCCTAACCCTCTGTATATTATTCTCATCTATTCACATACCTGATTCTGGCCCCATTTTTCCCCATTCCCTCCTTTCTTTCTCCCAAATCCTTTCTACCCTCTATCTTCTGTAAAGATGTTGCTCCATTTGCAAAGAAGAACAGAAACATCCACACTGTGGTCTTCCTCCTCTTGAGCTTCATGTGGTCTGTGGATTATATAATGGGTATTACAGAGCTTTTAGGCCAATAACCACTTATCCGTAGTACATACCATGTATGTTCTTTGGTGACTGGTTTCCTTGCTTATGATATTTTCTAGTTCCATCCATTTGCACAAGAATTTCAAGAAGTCTGTTTATAATAGCTGAAAAGAACTGTGTGGTATAAAAGGACAACACTTTCTGTATCCATTTCTCTGTTGAAGGGCATCTGGGCTCTTTTTACATTCTGGCTATTAAAAATAAGGCTGCTATGAACATAATGTACTGTATGTTCTTGTTATATGGTGGAACATTTTTTTCCGTTTTTTTCTTTATTAACTTGAGTATTTCTTATTTACATTTCGAATGTTATTCCCTTTCCCAGTTTCTGGGCCAACATCACCCTAACCCCTCCCGCCCCCCATCCTCCCCCCAATTACCGCCCTCCCCCCAGCAGTCTAGTTCACTGGGGGTTCAGTCTTGGCAGGACCAAGGGCTTCCCCTTCCACTGGTGCTCTTACTAGGCTATTTATTGCTACCTATGGGGTCAGAGTCCAGGGTCAGTCCATGTATAGTCTTTGGGTAGTGGCTTAGTCCCTGGAAGTTGGCATTGTTGTTCATATGGGGTCTCCAGCCCCTTCAAGCTGTTCCAGTCCTTTCTCCGATTCCTTCTATGGGGGTCCTGTTCTCAGTTCAGTGGTTTGCTGCTGGCATTCGCCTTTGTATTTGCTGTATTCTGGCTGTTCTCTCAGGAGAGATCTACATCCGGTTCCTGACAGCCTGCGCTTCTTTGCTTCATCCATCTTGTCTAATTGGGTGGCTGTATATGTATGGGCCACATGTGGGGCAGGCTCTGAATGGGTGTTCCTTCTGTCTCTGTTTTAATCTTTGCCTCCCTATTCCCTGCCAAGGGTATTCTTGTTCACCTTATAAAGAAGGAGTGAAGCATTCACATTTTGATCATCTGTCTTGAGTTTCATGTGTTCTGTGCATCTAGGGTAATTCGAGCATTTGGGCTAATAGCCACTTATCAATGAGTGCATACCATGTATGTTTTTCTGTGATTGGGTTACCTCACTCAGGGTGATATTTTCCAGTTCCCTCCATTTGCCTATGAATTTCATAAAGTCATTGTTTTTGATAGCTGAGTAATATTCCATTGTGCAGATATACCATATTTTCTGTATCCACTCCTCTGTTGAAGGGCATCTGGGTTCTTCCCAGCTTCTGGCTATTATAAATAAGACTGCTATGAACATAGTGGAACATGAGTCTATTTTATATGTTGGGGCATCTTTTGGGTATATGCCCAAGAGTGGTATAGTTGTATCCTCAGGCAGTTCAATGTCCAATTTTCTGAGGAACCTCCAGACTGATTTCCAGAATGGTTGTACCAGTCTGCCATCCCACCAACAAGGGAGGAGTGTTCCTCTTTCTCCACATCCTCACCAGCATTTGCTGTCGCCTGAGTTTTTTTTTTCTTTTTTTCGGAGTTGGGGACCGAACCCAGGGCCTTGCACTTGCTAGGCAAGTGCTCTACCGCTGAGCTAAATCCCCAACCCCGTCACCTGAGTTTTTGATCTTAGCCATTCTCACTGGTATGAGGTGAAATCTCAGGCTTGTTTTGATTTGGATTTCCCTTATGACTAAAGATGTTGAACATTTCTTCAGGTGTTTATCAGCCATTTGGCATTCCTCAGCTGTGAATTCTTTGTGTAGCTCTGACCCCATTTTTTAATACGGTTATTTGTCTCTCTGCGGTCTAACTTCTTGAGTTCTTTGTATATTTTGGATATAAGCCCTCTATCTGTTGTAGGATTGGTAAAGATCTTTTCCCAATGTGTTGGTTGCCATTTTGTCCTAACCACAGTGTCCTTTGCCTTACATAAACTTTGCAGTTTTATGAGATCCCATTTCTCGATTCTTGACCTTAGAGCAAAATCCATTGGTGTTTTGTTCAGGAAATTTTTTTTCTATTAGTTTGAGTGTATCTGGCTTGATGTGGAGGTCCTTGATCCACTTGGACTTAAGCTTTGTACAGGGTGATAAGCATGGATCGATCTGCATTCTTCTACATGTTGACCTCCAGTAAACCAGCACCATTTGCTGAAAATGCTATCTTTTTTCCATTGGATGGTTTTGGCTCCTTTGTCAAAAATCAAGTGTCCATAGGTGTGTGGGTTCATTTCTGCATCTTCAATTCTATTCCATTGGTCTATCTTCCTGTCTCTGTAACAATACCATGCAGTTTTTATCACTATTACTCTGTAATACTGCTTGAGTTCAGGGATAGTGATTCCCCCTGAAGCCCTTTTATTGTTGAGGATAGTTTTAGCTATCCTGGGTTTTTTGTTATTCCAGATGAATTTGCAAATTGTTCTGTCTAACTCTTTGAAGAATTGAATTGGTATTTTGATGGGGATTGCATTGAATCTATTGATCGCTTTTGGTAAAATGGCCATTTTTACTATACTAATCCTGCCAATCTATGAGCATGGGAGATCTGTCCATTTTCTGATGTCTTCTTCAATTTCTTTCTTCAGAGTCTTGAAGTTCTTATTGTACATATCTTTTACTTGCTGGGTGAAAGTCAGACCGAGGTACTTTATATTATTTGGGACTATTATGTAGGGTATCATTTCCCTAATTTCTTTCTCGGCTTGTTTCTCTTTTGTGTAGAGGAAGGCTACAGATTTATTTGAGTTAATTTTATACCCAGCCACTCTGCTGAAGTTGTTTATCAGTTTTAGTAGTTGTCTGGTGGAACTTTTGGGTTCACTTAAATATACTATCATATCATCTGCAAATACTGATATTTTGACTTCTTCTTTTCCAATCTGTATCCCCTTGATCTCCTTGTGTTGTTTGATTGCTCTGCCTAGAACTTAAAACTATATTGATTAAGTAGGGAGAGAGTAGGCAGCCTTGTCTAGTCCCTGATTTTAGTGGTATTGCTTCAAGTTTCTCTCCATTTAGTTTAATGTTAGCGACTGGTTTGCTATATATGGCTTTTACTATGTTTAGGTATGGCCCTTGAATTCCTATTCTTTCTAGGACTTTTGTCATGAAGGGGTGTTGAATTTTCTCAAATGCTTTCTCAGCATCTAATGAAATGATCATGTGGTTTTGTTCTTTCAGTTTGTTTATATAATGGATTACGTTGATGATTTTCCATATATTAAACCATCCCTGCATGCCTTGGATGAAGCCTACTTGATCATGGTGGATGATTGTTTTGATGTTCTCTTGGATTCAGTTTGACAGAATTTTATTGAGTATATTTGCATCGATATTCATAAGGGAAATTGGTCTGAAGTTCTCTTTGTTTGCTGTGTCTTTTTGTGGTTTAGGTATAAGAGTAATTGTGGCTTCATAGAAGGAATTTGGTAGTGCTCCATCTGTTTCAATTTTGTGGAATAGTTTGGATAGTATTGGTATGAGGTCTTCTATGAAGGACTGATAGAATTCTGCACTGAACCCGTCTGGACCTGGCCCTTTTTGGTTGGGAGACATTTAATGACTGCTTCTATTTCCTTAGGAGTTATGGGGTTGTTTAACTAGTTTATCTGTTCCTGATTTAACTTCGGAACCTGGTATCTGTCTAGGAAATTGTCCATTTCCTCCAGATTTTCAAGTTTTGTTGAATATAGGCTTTTATAGTAAGATCTGATGATTTTTTGAATTTCCTCTGAATCTGTAGTTATGTCTCCCTTTTCATTTCTGATTTTGTTTATTTGGACACACTCTCTGTGTCCTCTCGTTAGTCTGGCTAAGGGTTTATCTATCTTGTTGATTTTCTCAAAGAACCAACTTTTGGTTCTGTTGATTCTTTCTATGGTCCTTTTTGTTTCTACTTGGTTGATTTCAACTCTGAGTTTGATTATTTCCTGCCTTCTACTCCTCCTGGGTTTATTTGCTTCTTTTTGTTCTAGAGCTTTTAGGTGTGCTGGCAAGCTGCTGACATATGCTCTTTCCTGTTTCTTTCTGCAAGCACTCAGCGCTATGGGTTTTCCTCTTAGCACAGCTTTCATTGTGTCCCATAAGTTTGGGTATGTTGTACCTTCATTTTCATTAAATTCTAAGCAGTTTTTAATTTCTTTCTTTATTTCTTCCTTGACCAGGTTATCATTGAGTAGGGTATTGTTCAATTTCCATGTGTATGTGGGCATTCTTCCCTTATTGTTATTGAAGACCAGTTTTAGGCCGTGGTGGTCTGATAGCACGCGTGATTATTTCTATCTTTCTGCTCCTGTTGAGGCCCGTTTTTGGACCAATTATATGGTCAATTTTGGAGAAAGTACCATGAGGAGCTGAGAAGAAGGTATATCCTTTTGCTTTAGGATAAATGATCTATAAATATCGGTTAAGTCCATTTGGCTCATGACTTCCCTTAGTCTGTCTATGTCTCTGTTTAATTTCTGTTTCCATGATCTGTCCATTGATGAGAATGGGGTGTTGAAATCTCCTACTATTATTGTGTGAGGTGCAATGTGTGTTTTGAGCTTTAGTACGGTTTCTTTTACGTATGTAGGTGCCCTTGTATTTGGGGCATAGATATTTAGGATTGAGAGTTCATCTTGGTGGATTTTTCCTTTGATGAATAAGAAGTGTCCTTCCTTATCTTTTTTGATGACTTTTAGTTCAAAATTGATTTTATTTGATATTAGAATGGCTACTCCAGCTTGCTTCTTCTGACCATTTGCTTGGAAAGTTGTTTTCCAGCCTTTCACTCTGAGGTAGTGTCTGTCTTTTTCTCTGAGGTGTGTTTCCTGTAGGCAGCAGAATACATGGTCCTCGTTGCATATCCAGTTTGTTACTCTGTGTCTCTTTATTGGGGAGTTTAGGCCATTGATGTTGAGAGATATTAAGGAATAGTGATTATTGCTTCCTGTTATATTCATATTTGGATGTGAGGTTATGTTTCTGTGCTTTTCTTCTCTTTGTTTTGTTGCCAAGATGATTAGTTTCTTGCTGCTTCTAGGGTATAGCTTGCCTCCTTATGTTGGGCTTTACCATTTATTATCTTTTGTAGTGCTGGATTTGTAGAAAGATATTGTGTAAATTTGGTTTTGTCATGGAATATCTTGGTTTCTCCATCTATGTTAATTGAGAGTTTTGCAGGAAATAGTAACCTGGGCTGGCATTTTTGTTCTCTTAGGGTCTGTATGACATCAGTCCAGGTTCTTCCGGCTTTCATAGTTTCTGGCGAGAAGTCTGGTGTGATTCTGAAAGGTCTGCCTTTATATGTTACTTGACCTTTTTCCCTTACTGCTTTTAATATTCTTTCTTTATTTTGTGTGTTTGGTGTTTTGACTATTATGTGACGGGAGGTGTTTCTTTTCTGGTCCAATCTATTTGGAGTTCTGTAGGCTTCTTGTATGCCTATGGGTATCTCTTTTTTTAGGTTAGGGAAGTTTTCTTCTATGATTTTGTTGAAGATATTTACTGGTCCTTTGAGCTGGGAGTCTTCACTCTCTTCTATACCTATTATCCTTAGATTTGATCTTCTCATTGAGTCCTGGATTTCCTGTATGTTTTGGACCAGTAGCTTTTTCTGCTTTACATTATCTTTGACAGTTGAGTCAATGATTTCTATGCAATCTTCTGCTCCTGAGATTCTCTCTTCCATCTCTTGTATTCTGTTGGTGAAGCTCATATCTACAGCTCCTTGTCTCTTCTTTTGGTTTTCTATATCCAGGGTTGTTTCCATGTGTTCTTTCTTGATTGCTTCTATTTCCATTTTTAATTCCTTCAACTGTTTGATTGTGTTTTCCTGGAATTCTTTCAGGGATTTTTGTGTCCCCTCTCTATGGGCTTCTATTTGTTTATTTATGTTTTCCTGGAATTCTTTCAGGGATTTTTGTGTCTCCTTTCTATGGGCTTCTACTTGTTTATTTATGTTTTCCTGGAATTCTTTCAGGCATTTTTGCGATTCCTCTCTGTAGGCTTCTACTTGTTCTCTAAGGGAGTTCTTCACGTCTTTCTTGAAGTCCTCCAGCATCATGATCAAATATGATTCTGAAACTAGATCTTGCTTTTCTGGTGTGTTTGGATATTCCATGTTTGTTTTGTTGGGAGATTTGGGCTCCGATGGTGCCATGTAGTCTTGGTTTCTGTTGCTTGGATGCCTGCGCTTGCCTCTCACCATCAGATTATCTCTAGTGTTACTTTGTTCTGCTATTTCTGACAGTGGCTAGACTGCCCTATAAGCTTGTGTGGCAGGAGTGCTGTAGACCTGTTTTCCTGTTTTCTTTCAGCCTGTTATGGGGACAGAGTGTTCTGCTTTCGGGCGTGTAGTTTTTCCTCTCTACAGGTCTTCAGCTGTTCCTGTGGGCCTATGTTTTGAGTTCACCAGGCAGGTCACTTGCAGCAGAAAAGTTGGTCTTACCTGTGGTCCCGAGGCTCAAGTTCGCTCGCGGGGTGCTGCCCATGAGCTCTCTGCGGAGGCAGCAACCAGAAAGATCTGCGCCGCCGTTTCCGGGAGCTTCAGTGCACCAGGGTTCCAGATGGCGTTTGGTGTTTTGCTCTGGCGTCCGAGATGTGTGTGCAGAGTGCAGTCTCTTCTGGTTTCCCAGGCTTGTCTGCCTCTCTGAAGGTTTAGCTCTCCCTCCCACGGGATTTGAATATTTCTTTTTTATTGAATATTTTATGTATTTACCTTCCAAGTATAATTCTGTTTTCAGCCTCCCCCAAACCTCCTCACCCCTTTTGGCCTGCTTTTATCAAGATGTTCCCACTATCCACCACCCACTCCCAACTCAATGCTCTAGCATTCCAATACATGGGGAAATGAAGCCTTCGCAGAACCAAGGGTTTTTCCTTCTATTCATTGAAGACAAGGCCATGCTCTACTACATATGCAGAAGGAGTCCTTGGTTTATCATTTTGTACTCATTTGTTGGTAATTTTCACCGTGGGACGTCTGAAGAGGGTCTGTTGGTTGATAGTTTTATTATTCATAAGGAGTTGCAAACCCTTTCAGCTAATCAGTTCTTTCTCTAACTCTTCCATTGTAGTTGCCATGTCCAGTACAAAGTTTAGCTCTGAGCATCCTCGTCTGTTGATAGCGATGCCCTTGAAGCCCTCCATTGTTGATGTTAGAATTAAGTATGACTAGGTTCATGGAAAATCCCCAGCCAGCTCCAGAAGACTAATACAAATCTGGTGGTCAAGAAAAATAATCATATGATAAAGTTGTCCTGCTGACTAATAATATGATAAACCTGTGACCGTTCTGCCATCCTGTCAACATCAACCAATTCCCTGACCACACGAATACTGTGTCCTTGGCCTGCATAAATGTTTCTTACTTCCACCTTCCCTCTCTTACCCATGTTATGGTATAAATTCAGCCTTGGGGAAAAATAAAGTTGTCGCCTTGATCAGACTCTTGTCTTGGCATCCTTCTTCGCATCTTTTGTCCCCCATTCTCTTCCAGGTACACCCAATACCCATCGTTTACACTCATCTGTATCAGTAAGGCTCTGGCAGAGTCTCTCAGGAGATAGCCATATCAGGCTCCTTTCAGCAAACACTTCTAGGCATCAGCAATAGTGACTGAATATAGTGACTGCCTATGGCATGTATCCCCAAGTGGGGCAATCTCCGAAGGAACTTTATTTCAGCCCCTGCTACAGTCTGTGTCAATGTAAATTTTCCCATGAGTAATTTGGTCACCCTTCTAAGAAGAACTGAAGCATCCACATTGTGGTATTTTTTCTTTAGCTTCATGTGGTCTGTGGATTGTATCTTGGATAATTTGAGCTTTTGGGTTAATATCCCCTTATAAGTGAATGCATCCCCATGTGTGCTCTTTTGTGACTTTGTTACCTCACTTAGCATGATATTTTCTAGTTTCGTTGATTGACCTAAAATTTTTATGTAGTCATTGCTTTTATTAGCTGAGTAGTACTCATTTGTGTAAATATACAACATTTTCTATATCCATTCCTTTGCTCAGGACATCTCAGTTCTTTCCAGCTTCTGACTATTATAAATAAGGCTGCTATGAACATAGTGGTGCATGTGTCCTTGTTATACAATAGAACATCTTTTGGGTATATGCCCAGAACTAGTACAGTTGGGTCCTCAGGTAGAACTAGGTACAATTTTCTGAGGAAAATCCAGACTGATTTTTAAATGAGCTGTAGCAGCTTGCAATTCCACAAAAAAATGGAGGAGTGTTTCTTTTTCTGCACATCCTGTAGAGCAGCTACTGTTACCTGAGTTTTTGGTCTTAGCCATTCAGGCAGGTGTGAAGTGGAATCACAAGGTTGTTTTGATTTGCATTTCCCTGATGACTAACGATGTTGAACATTTCTTTAGGCCCTTCTCAAATATACATCATTTGAGCATTCTCTGTATAGCTCTGAAATCCAATTTTAATTGGGTTAATTGTTTCTCCAGAGAAAAAATTCTTGAGTTCTTTGTATATATTAGAAATTAGAATTATATTGGATGTAGGATTGGTGAAGATCATTTCCCAATTTGTTGGCTGCTGTTTTGAGCTCTTGAATGTGTCTTTAGTTTTACAGAACTTTTCATTTTTATGAGGTTCCCTTTGTACATTCTTGATCTTAGAGTATAAGCCATTGCTCTTCTGTTTGGGAAAAATTCCCCAGTGCCCATGTGTTCTAGGCTGTTCTCCACTTTCTCTTCTAGTAGTCTGGCTGTATCTGGTTTTATGTGGAGGTCCTTGATTCAGTTGTATTTGTGCTTTGTACAAGGTGATATGTAGATCAGTTTGCATTCTTCTAGATGATGACCACCAGTTGAAACAGCACTATTTGTTGAAAATTCTTTCTTTTTTCCACTGGACGGTTTTAGCTTCTTTATCAAAATCAAGTGACCATAGGTGTGTGGGTTCATTTCTGTGTCTTCAATTCTATTCCATGTAATTTAACTGCTTTTTTCTGTACCAGTGCCATTTGGTTTCCCTCACTATAGTTCTGTAGTAGAGCTTGAAGTCAGAGATAGCAATTCCCACAGATTTTTTTTTTAAGATTTATTCATTTATTATATATAAGTACACTGTAGCTGTCTTCAGATACACCAGAAGAGGGCATCGGATCTCTTTACAGATGGTTGTGAGCCACCATGTGGTTGCTGGGAATTGAACTCAGGACCTCTGGAAGAGTAGTCGGGTGCTCTTAGCCGCTGAGCCATCTCTCCAGCCTTTTTCTTTCTTTTTTTTTTATTGTTGAGAATGGTTTTAGCTGTGCTGGGTTTTTTGGATTACCAATTAATTTTGAGAATTGGCTTTCTATCTCTGTGAAGAATTGAGTTGGCATTTTGATGGGGATTATATTTAATCTGTTGATTGTTTTTGTTAAATTGTCCACTTTTAATATGTTAATTATGCCAATTCATGGACATGGGTGATCGATCTTTCTTCTCAAAACTTCTTTGATTTCTCTTTTAGAGACTTGAAGTTCTTGTCATACAGATCTTTCACTTTCTTGGCTAGAGTTACACCAAAACAGTTTATATTATGTATGACTATTTTGGTGTGTGTGTTATTTCCCTAACTTCTTTCTCTGCACATTTTTCTTTTGAAGAGAAGAAGGCTGCTGACTTGTTTGAGTTAATTTTTATATCCAGACAGTTTGCTGAAGCTGTTTATCAGCAGTTGGAGTTTTCAGGTGGAATTTTTGTAGTCACATATTATTATATCAACCACAAATAGTGATATTGTGTCTTCGAGCTTTCCAACTTGTATTGCTGTGACTGCCTTTTGTTATATACTTGGTAAGGCTAGACTTTTGAGTACAATATTGAATAAATAGGAAAAGAATGAGCATCCTTTCTTGTTTCTGATTGCAGTGGGATTGTTACAAATTTTATCCATTTAATTTAATGTTGACCCTTTGTTGGCTGCATATTGGTTTTACTTAGGTATAAACCTTTAATTTCTTATCTTTTGAAGAATTTTAATATGAAAAGGCATTTTTGTCAAAGGCTTTTTCAGAATCTAATGAGTTGTTCATATATTTTTCTTTGTATTTCTTTATAAAGCAAATTAATTTGCCATATTTCCACATATTGAAACAACTATTGATCCCTGGGATGAAGTTTACAGGGTGAATGATTGTTTTGATGTGTTTTTAGATTTGGATTGAAAAAAATTAATTACTTTCACATCAATACTCATAAGGGAAATTAGTGTGAAGTTGTCTTTCTTGGATCTTGGTGTGGTTTAGGCATTAGCTTCTGGGCAGTGTTCCTTCCTTTCTATTTTGTGGAATGATTTCAGAAGTATTGATATAAGATGTTCTTTGAAAGTCTTTGAGAATCCTGCACTAAAACCTTCTGGCCCTAGGATTTTTTTTTTTTTTTTTTTTTTTTTGGTTGAGAGACTTTTATGACAGCTTCTTTTTGTCTAGGGGTTATGGGAAAGTTTAGATGGCTTATCTGATCCTGATTTAACTTTGATACCTTTTATTTATCTAGAAATTTTGCATCCATCCTAAATTTTTAGTTTTGTTGAGTTTAGACTTCTGTTGTAAGGTCTTATTTGAATTTCCTCTTTTCTTTTCTAAATATGTTATTTGGATAGTGTCTTTGTGCTCTCTATTTAGCTTAGCAAAGGGTTTCTTTATCTTCTTTATTTTCTCAAAGAACCAGCTACTAGTTTTGTTGATTATAAAAAATCTCTTTGTTTCTACTTGTTTGATTCTATTCCTGAGTTTGAATATTTCCTGCAATCTACTCTTCTTGAGTATATTTGTTTCTTTTGTTTCTAGAACTTTCAGATATGCTTTTAAGCTACTAGTGTATGATTTCTCAAATTTCTTTATGGAAGCAGAGATGGGTTTTCCTCTTGGCTCTGCTTACATTTTGTTTTAATTGTGTTATAAATTGTAAAAAAAATAATTTATTTCTTCGTCGAGTTGAGGCTTACCTTCTGTGCATATGTGAAATTTAATTCTGTTGTTGTGGATGTTGTTATTGTTGTTGTTGTTCTTGTTCTTTTGGTTATTATATAAGACCAGCCTTAGTCAGTGAAGATCCAATACAATGCATTGGATAGTTTCGATATATTTTTATGTATTGAGGCTTATTTTGCATCTGATTATATGGTTCATTTTTGATAAAATACTTTGAAATGCTGAGAATGGGGTGCCCTTGCATTTGGGTCATAGATATTCAGAACTGAGAGTTCATGGTAAAATTTTTTTTTGAGTAGTATGAAGTGAATTTCTTCATCATTTTTTAAAACTTTTGGTTGAAATTCAATTTTATTTGATATTAGAGTGGCTACTCCAGTTTTTTCCTTGGGACCACTTCCTTGGAAGTATTTTTCAGACATTAGCTGTGAAGTAATATGAGTTTTTGTCACTGAGGTGTGTTTCTTATATGCGGAAATCTGTTGGGTTCTATTTACATATTCACTCTGGTAGTCTATGTCCTTTCATTGAGGAATTGTGTTCACTGATTTTGAGAGATATTAAAGATCAATGATTGTTTTTGTTTTGTTTTGTTTTGTTTTCATTTTTGTGGTGAGAGGTGGAATAATGTTTGTGTGGTTCTCTTCTTTTGGGTTTGTTGTGAGAATATTAATTTCTTGGTTTTTCTTGTGTGACATTTTCTGCCTTGGGTTAGAGTTTTTCTTCTATTATCATCTGCAGGGTTGGCTTAATGGATATAAATTGTTTATAATTGGTTATGAAATGTCATATATTGCTTTCTCCATCTATAGCAATTGAGAGATTTGCTAAGCATCATAGCCTGGCACTTGTGTTTGTTTATAGACTTCCTGATACCTGTGAAAGTTCTGGCTTTTTGAGAATCCTGGTATCATTTTATAGGTTGACTTTATACGTTATTTGGCCTTGTTCCCTTAAGTCATTTAATATTCTTTCTTTGTTCTGCGCATTTAGTGTTTTGATTATTATAACATAGGAGTAATTTCTTTTCTGGTCCAATGTATCTGGTATTTTTTATGCTTCTTTTAAGTTTATGGCCACTGCTTTTTCAGGTTAGGAAAGCTTTCTTCTATGATTTTATTTCAGATGTTTTCTGTCTCTTTAAATTTAGAATCCTCACTCTCTTCTATTACTACTATTCTTAGATACTGTTTTGTTCATTGTATCCTGCATATCCTGGATATTTGAATTAGGAGCTTTTTGCACTTTCTATTTTCTTGGACTATTGTGTCAATATTTTCTATGGTATCTTCTATTCCTTAGATTCTTTCTTGTATCTCTTGTATTCTGTCAATATTGCTTGCATCTATAACTGCTAATTTCTTTTCTATGCTTTTCATCTTGTGGGTTGTCACCCTTTTTTATTTCTTCATGGTTTCTATTTTCATTTTTAGATCCTGGATATTTTGTTCAGTTTCTTACCTTGTTGGATCATATTTCCCTACATTTTAAAAGTGATTTATACATTTCCTGTATAAGGACTTCTACATGTATACCTATTTTTTCCTATATTTCTTTAACGGAATCATTTATGATCTCCTTAAGGTCCTCTATCATCTTTAGGAAATGATATTTCAGGTAAGAATCTTACTTTCCACATGCTTTTGCTCATCCAGGGATACTGGATAGGGGAACTGGTGAAATTGGTATCTGATGCTTATGTTCTTTTGCTTGCCCCTTGCCATCAGGTTCCAACTGGATATAACTAGCATGTTGGCTCTGACTGTCCATTCAGTGATCCTCCTTATAATGGACCTCCCAGAGGCAGTCTGCCTCTGTTTATGACCTCCAGAGTGTCATTCTCTTGCTGGGTATTATTGGGGAGAATAGTGGTTATAGTACCGAATTTGAGTCCAGGCACAGTTGTAGGTAGACTGGAAGGATGATCTGTTTCTGCGAGGGCAATAAGTCCTGCATTTACAGGGCTCTGTGAGGGTACCAATAAGGTTAGATATTGTGTTGGGCAGGGTGATCTCACCTGTTAGCTTCATCATGATGGTCCTCCTGGGAGTCATCCTGTCTCTCAGGGATGACTCCCGGGAGGCCTGTTGTTATCAGGGAGAGCCAAATGAGATAAAGAAGCCAAATCCACTGCCTTCTCAGCCCCTAGCAAGGCCAACAATCTTGGACAGTGGGAGCTGGAGCATGAGATCTAAGCCCAGCAGAGATGCAGGATGAAAGGCAGGTTTGGTCTTCTTATAGTGTTCAATTTCCTGGATGAGTTGTGGTAGAAACATTTCAGATTCAGCATTTTCTATGTCAAATTTTTCAATTTCTTCTATTATGTCTCATATGCCCAAGATTCTCTCTTTTTCTCCCTTGCACTATGTTTGTATTGCTTGTGTATGTATTTGCTCTTCTTTATTATAGGTTTTCCATTTTATATCCAGAATTGGCTCAGTTTTTGTTTTCTCTATTACTTCTCACTACATTTTCAGGTCTTGAATAACTTTGTTCATTTATTTTACATCTCTGATTGTTTTTATTATACTTTCTAATATCTATTCATTTCACTTTAAAAGTCTACCCATGTTCGGTTATAGTTTCCTGTATTTAATTAAGAAATTATTTCTCTCCACTCAGAAACCTTTATTAGTTTCATAAGATTAGATTTAATTTTTATATTGTTGTAGTTGTTGTTATTCAAGTGTTTTAGACTACTGAGGGTTGTAATAGAAAAATAGCTGTGCTCTGGCAGTCCTGATGAAAGCATGCTCGTTCTGTCCTAGAAAGCAGCAGGAAATTCAGTGCATAGGAATGGGTTGGGAAGTGGGGGAGGGTGGTTGCTGTTGGCTTTATATATTTAGGATTGTGTTGACCAGTGTTTCCTGGAAGAGTCCAGAGTGGCCACAGCAGACCTAATGATGGTTGGCCTTGCTAGGGGTGGAGCAGGCAGAAGATTTTGGCTTTTTGATCCCATCTCCTTGTCCCCAGGGTCAAGCAGTCACCCCAGAAGTGGAGTGTCTTTTAATTGTTCTTGTTCTTGCTCTTCTTCTTGTTCTTGTTCTCATTGTTGATGTTGTTGTTGTTGTTGTTGTTGTTGTTGTTGTTGTTCTTCTTCTTCTTCTTCTTCTTCTTCATCTGCTTCTGCTTCTTCTTTTCTACTTCTTCTTTTCCTCCTCCTCCTTCTTCTTGTTTTTCTTCCTCCTCCTTTTCTTGTTCTTCTTTTTCTTCTTTTCTCAACCTTCCTGATTTCTTCCTCTTCTATTTTTTCTTCCTTTTCTTCCCTTTCTTCTACTTTTCTTCTTCTTCTTCTTCTTCTTCTTCTTCTTCTTCTTCTTCTTCTTCTTCTTCTTCTTCTTCTTCTTCTTCTTCTTGTTCTTTTTATGGTTCTTCTTGGTTTTGGTCTTGTGCTAGGTCTTGTTCTTTTCTTGTGTTTCTTTTAATTATTCTTCTTCTTGTTCTTCTTGTTCTTCTTCTTCTTGTTGTTCTACTTCTTCCTCTTCCTCTTCCTCCTTCTCCTTCCTCCTTCTTCTTCTTGTTCTCCTCCTCCCTTCCTCCTTCTTGTCCTTCTTCTCCTACTTCTTCTTCTCCTCCTCCTCCTTTTCTTTGTCTTTCTCTTATCCTTTTGTTCTTTTTCTTGTTCTTTTTGTTCTGTTGTTGTTGTTCTTTTTCTTCTTCTTCTTCTTCCTCTCTTCTTCCTTTTCTTTTCTTTTTCTTCTTCGTCTTCTTCTCCTTCTCCTTCCTCCTTTTCCATCTTCTCTTCCTCTTCCTCCTATTGCTCCCACTCTCCATCTCAATCTTAACTCCGTTCCCCTTCCTTTTCTCCTTCCTCGCCCTTCCCCTATCCCCTTCTTTTTCTTTTTCTTCTTGTTTTTCTTCTTGTTCTTTTTCTTCTTCTTCCTGTTCCTGTTCCTGTTCCTGTTCCTCCTCCTCCTCCTCCTCCTCCTCCTCTTCTTCTTCTACTTCTTCTTCTTCTTCTTCTTCTTCTTCTTCTTCTTCTTCTTCTTCTTCTTCTTCTTCTTCTTCTTCTTCTTCTTCTGGATATATCATCCTTAGTGACGTAACCCAATTATAGTAAACCACACATCGTATGCACTCATTGAAAAGTAGATATAAGCCCAAATGCTTGAATTACCCAAGATGCACAGAACACATGAACCTCAAGAAGGAGGACAAAACTTCTTCTTTAAAAGGGTAACAAGAATACCCTTAGGAGGGGATAAAGAGGCAAAGTTTAGAACAGAGACTGAAGGAACACCCATTCAGAGCCTGCCCTACATGTGGCCCATACATATACAGCCACCAAACCTGATAAGATGCATGTATCAAAGCGGTGCAGCCTGACAGGGACAAGATGTTTATCTCTCCTGAGATACCCAGTCATAACTTGTCACATAGGCAAATGCCAGCCACAAACCACTGAACTGTGAATGGGACCCCTGTTGAAGGAATCATGGAAAGGACTGAAAGAGATGAAGGGGCTTGAGACCCCATATGAACAACAATGCCAACCAACCAGAGTTTCCAGGGACTAATCCACTACCCATGGACTGACCCTGGCCTCCAAATTCATAGGTAGCAATGAATATCCTAGTAGAGGCACCAGTGGAAGGGGAAGCCCTTGGACATGCGAATGCTGGACCCCCCAGTGAATGTGATTGTTGGGTGGATGGCAGTAATAGGGGCACGATTGGGAGGGGACCACACACATGGAAGGGGAGGGTGAGAGGTTATTGGGATATTGGCCTGGAAACTGGGAAAGGGAATAACATTTGAAATGTAAATAAGAAATATACAATTTAATAAAGATGGACAAAACAATAAGAATCAAAAAAATTAATGGAACATTTAAGAAACGCCCTGCATAAGGGACCAGGGTGTGTGTGTGTGTGTGTGTGTGTGTGTGTGTGTGTGTGTGTGTGTGTTTGTGTGTGACTGATAGGTAAGTATAGGCCCTAATCTAAGGAATACAATGAAAAATGAAGTTCAACTGTTAAGAAACACCTTGTGTAAAGGACTGCTGTAAGTATATGTGTGAGCCCGATAGTAATATGCCCTTAGGAAATAATGTATGTGACCTAAATAGGATTGGCCAAAGGAACCTTAAAGAACCACCTCTCGTCACTGCAAAACATTAACTCCTGGAATCCATCTCATTTACAGTGACACTGAGTCTACCAACCCAGCTGCCTATTGGTGAACAAGAGGAATCCATAGAGCAGATTGAATTTCAGCAAGCAGAAGCACAGTTTGGTCACAGAACTTAACAAATATGCCAAAATGACTATGGACCAGACCAGAGGTTCCTAAGGAATGAGTATTGTGTGAATGTGATTATATGTCCTCATCAACTGGGCAAATAAAGAACTACATCCTTTTACCTTACTTTGGGAAGGAGGCATCTCATGTGCCCTACCTCATGACAGTTGGGGAAGCCTGCTGGATCGGTCTTCATAGTTCCTAAGACAGAAAGTAGAAAACTAAACTGGAGCCTGGCTAGACATATACTGCTAAACGTGGTCTATCATATTAGTGGCAATATAATTTGGATATTCTCTTACTTGTGACTTAGAACTCTCATTCATCATGCACTTTCTTGTGTATCTTGAATTTTGAATTACTTGAGTCTAAGGGATGCTACGAAGCCAACCCGAACCTGAGTCACGGGAAGAGAGTAGGTCAATAGAGCAGCAGTAGGCCAAATTTCTTGAGCCTCTAAAGTTGAGATGAAGAGAAGTGGAGAGCTAGATCCAACAGCCCATGGCTGAATGACACCATGATACCAATAGACCTAGGTCCTGGGAAGAAGAGGTCATTGGTGCCAACATAGCTCAGAAGGATAAGGGTAGAAACCCCTTGCCTGATGAAAGAGTGGCTACAGAAAGGAGAGTGAGACAGGCAGATAAATTATTCAAAAACTTATAAAAAAGCGCATCCAAAATTAATTTTATTGGATATCTGAAAAAGGAGGAAGTCTGTACCACACTGCCAAAATACTGACCCAATGAATTGAATTAAAAGTCTCATCAATAGTTTTTAAAAAGATAAAAATAGAGGATGAGGAAACCTCTGACTTAGTGGAAAGGGCTTGGCAGTATACTAACCATATAATTAAAAAGAAAACTAAGTGCGAGAAGGTTAAAATGGACATACTCCTAACAACACCACAGCAGGTGGAACCTATAATGAAAGAGCAGCACAAAATGAAGTCCTCAGTATACTTATGTAAAGTATAGTCAATTAAGACAAAGACAGACCTAGGGGAAAAAGCTAGCCATAAATATTACCAAGAAATTGAAGTACTCTAACCACTTTAAAGATGCCCTGGAATCTCATGATAGAGGAATAGTCACCTCATTACCAGTAACAACTTCCCTATTCTAAACACCAATATGGGGATCAGGGCAGACCAAACCTACAGATGCAATACTTGAAAATTAGAGCATACAACTCACAGGAATTAAATGAGCTAAGGAAATATTATGCACAAAATGTCAGGAAGGATGTGTCTTATATAGCAAAACTGTGAGAGAGGGAGCAGACACCATATCATTTTCAGATAAGGAAATGTGTAAAATTAGTAATATGGTGGAAAATCCCACCATGTTCAAAGGACTGGAGCACATATTGGAAAGCTCCCTAGGAGATATGCACTCACTGATCGATTGGATAACTGCAGCTTGGAGACGTATTTCCTTCTTTAGATTTACCTCAATTTGAGGTGTCAGTTAAGTGGCATATCCTGCAGGAAGCAATAAAATTAGCAAGAAAACTAGGAGTACTTCATTATATCTATAACCAGGTGTCTTCCACTCAAGCAGCACCAATGTTGCCCCAGTTTATGAACATCCTGTTAAAAGGAGTTCCAAAACATCTCAGAATGACACTATCTGGATCATTGCAAGGATGGCAGACCATGGCAAACATCATATGCCTCTTAAAAGCAAACAGAGACTTAGACTCAGAGAAAGTAGTATCTCTAACTATTAAGGGTAGAAAGGTGGATAGAATAAGGAGAGTTAAAAATATTAGACTGTTTGGAAAAACAAATACCTACCTCCAGATTAGACCAGGATCAAACAGATCATTTAATACCACAAGATGCCTCTTTGAACAAACTCCTAGAAGTCTTTTTTTAGGGCTGACAGGGCCAAATGGCTGAGTACCTACAAACATAAGATAAAAAAAACAAAAAACAAACAAACAAACAAACAAACAAACAAACAAAAACCAAGAGCTGATCGCAGGACCAAGACCTTGGAACAAGCTCCCATTCAGGAACAGGCTGAGATGCCATCCCACATTCAAACCCTTCAGGTCTCAGGGTTGCCACATCCAAAACCCAAAATAGCACTACCAATTCTGCTTACCAATGGCACCACTAAGATGGTAAAATGGCTACTGGACACTGTTAGTGAAATACATGTTTATACCTAAGGTGAAGCACAAATTTTAAGCACAGGAAAAGTGTTAGGCCATATAGAAGTAGAAACAATTGGAGGAAGAGTTACAACCTTCATAACCAAATTAACATTACAAGTTTAAGATAAAAATTATGAATTGGACTTCACTTTATCTAGTTCCCCCAAGAATATTTTAGGACTACTATTTTAGGAATAATCACCTCATTACCAGTAACAACTTCCCTATTCTAAACACCAATATGGGGAGCAGGGCAGACCAAACCTACAGATGCAATACATGAAAATTAGAGCATACAACTCACAGGAATTAAATGAGCTAAGGAAATATTATGCACAAAATGTCAGGAAGGATGTGTCTTATATAGCAAAACTGTGAGAGAAGGGAGCAGACACCATATTATTATTTGTGTATTTTAGGAATACAGAAATTGTTACCAAATTTTTTAAATTACAAGAGAATACCAAGGATAGCCACAGTTAAAATCTCAAAGATAGAATTTCCCAAAACACCACCCTCCTTCACATCACAATACCCCATAAAAGGGGAGATGGAGGAAGTAAAAGAGACCATAGTATCTTTACTGAACGAAAATCTCACAGAACCACACATAGCTTCAAGTATACTAGCCCTATTTGGGCAGTTAAAAAACCAAACGGCAAATGGAGATTAAGAATAGACTACAGAAACATAAATAATCCTACACAACAAATGCAAGGACAATTAACAGATGTAGGAGACATATTTCTAAGAATAAGATAAGAGGCAACATAAATGACTAGCCACTGTAGATTTAACAGACAAATACTTTGGAATTCATTTACACCCTAATTCTAGGGAAATAACTACATTTTCATGGGCAGGAAAATAATACCAATTTACAAGGGTTCTATAAGGATATAAGAACCATCCAATGATAGCACATAATGAATGCAATTTGATGGCATTAGAGTCATTTCGAACACCACAGTAAGTCAGCATCTTTTCGTATGTAGATAACCTCTTACTAATATCAAATGAGATACAGATACTATAGAAAACAATGGCTGACTTAATAGCAGACTTAACAAATGAAGGATGGACCATTAATAAGGATAAGGTGAAGGAAACAGCAGAGGAAGTAAAATACCTCAGGATCCACTAAGGGACAATCCTACCACCTGAAGTAATTAATAAAATAAAACATTTACAAAGACCACTAAATAAAACAGAAACACAACATCTCATAGTCCTATTTGGATATTGGAGACAATACACAAACTATTTATAATTGTTGCTCCAGCCACTATATAACATAGTGAAAAATACATCTGGCTTCACTTGGGGACCACCACAGTAAAGACCATATTAGAATACATAGAGCAGTATAGTAATTTAAACTATATTAATACAGGTGATACAGTAGTAATGCATATCCAGTTTATGAAAGGCATGGAAATTGGAATGTTTTTGTAAAGCAGCCTCAAATCAAACCAGTTGGATTTTATTGCAAATCCTTCCCTTGGTCAGATACCAAGTATTCACTGTTTGTAAACACTGTTTATCAAGCACTCCAAAGCTCCTGCAGTATCCTAAGAGGAAACCCAGTATTTCTCTGATCCACTGTACACGTTCTAGAATGGGGAAAGGCACTAGAAAAAGGATGGACATGTCTACCCATGGAAGGGTACCCTTCAGTGGAAATGGTACCTTTCAGAGATCCTTCGAGGAGCAAACCTGACTGCAGAAGGGATGGTAGCAATGGTGTCAGAGCACATACTGGCATCACTCAATGAGAGCCGAATACCCATCACACTCAACAATCCCTCTCCCCAGCAACAGATATTCATAGGATAATAGGTGTCAGGTCAATACATCCCCTCCCTGGTTATTGCCTTGTTTGTTGATGGCTCAGCCACTAATAAAAAGAACCTGGTGTGCTGAAAAGTAGCATCTTTCAGGCTAGAAGACAAATGGTGAAAATAGAGGAAGGAAAAAGCATATCAGCCCAGCATATGGGATTAATAGCCTTTCTGACAGCTGGACAGCCCCTTGATCATGGAAAGGATATACACCTTTCCACAGATCCTTAGTGTCTATCTAGTGGTATAACAATTTGGTCAGGGAAATGGAGACTGTCTAATTGGAAAAATCATGGTAAAGACCTTTGGTCTAAAGATGCCAGAAAAGAATTACCACATATAGTCAAAGACATTAAAATAACACTATATTAGGTAGATGCTGATCAAAATGGAGATGACCTGCAAACCAAATAAAAAATGAGGTAGATAGTTTAGCAAACTTGGTACTGAAACTCAAATCCCAATATCAAAGAGAAAATATAGGACCCACAGAACTTAAGGTCAAAAGACAGTTGGTTAAACAACATTCTCATACACAAAAGAACATTACAAAAAAAGAAATAGGGCAGATACAGTAATTGTTTGGACACACAGGCACCTCTGCACCATACCAGTGGTTCATTCAAATCAACATTGCAGTAATTTGGAATAAGATCAAAAATGCCATATAGGAAAGTGAAGGAAGCCCTGGTACTAAAACCAGTTTTACATACAACTACAAAAGGATAGAAACACACAGATTACATGTCCATCACACACTGAAAAGTGATTTCATAGGACCATTTAATTAATTCAAACAGCAATATGTTTGCACCATAGTAGATATCTGCACAGGATTAGGTACGGCCAAATCGGGATCCAAGCCAGAACAAAAATGAATTATTTTAATTTTGTGGTCATGGATCTCAGTCTGTAGAATACCTTAACTAATCCAAAGTGATCAGCGAACCCGTTTTACATTTAAGATTGTACAGAGACTAGCTAAAAACCTAACATACAAACCCACAGCAGCAGGCAGCATTGAGATTCAATGGAATACTAAAGGTAAAATAATGATGCATAAAGACAGACCATTGACAGAAGCATTAACAAAGGCTATCTTTGAACTCAACAACATACCTAGAATAGATAATAAAAGCCCAAAAGAAGAAGTCCTCAGCATGAAAACAGATATAGATTACCTAAACAGAAGAACACAGGAATATAAGTCAAACTTATACTTGCATCTGCAGGCAAAAGAACAAATTGAATCACACAGAAATCATAGCCCCCAGAACTGGAAACACTGTGTGGACCACAGACACCAAGGGAAGATTACAGCTAACCAAACTGGAGGACTTAATACATGCTAGTAGGCAAAGAGTGTTGGTGGCATGCATGTGTGTTTGTGTGTGTGTGTGTCTGTACATGTATGTATGTATGTGTGTGTGTGTGTATGAGTGTGTGGGGGTTGAAAGAGAGAGAGAGAGAGCACTTTTTTATAGAAAAACCCTGAATGCCATCATTTTCCTAGGAATTGTTCCAGTAATCAATCTGGAATTAAACTTTTATGCAAAATTATATAACATTAATGATGCTATGAGGCTTATTGCCAATTATATAATTTGCTGGTTACATACAGAGGTACAGATCAAGAGTTTATCATTACTCTTCTGCTTCTACATTTATTAGTAATTTCTACTATCTTTTTGCTTGTTAAATTGTGAATTGTTGGTTATATTATATTGCTGAATTTATGAAATAAGTACATATTATGTATTTACTTATCCGGAATTACCTGTTTCAAAATTCCAGTATGGGGAAAAGAATAGCAGTACAACCAGGAGTGCCAAAACTCATGCTCATGTTTCCAATCACACTCCTGCTGGTACACCCAGGGTCACTAGTGATAGCCATCAGCACTGGGAATATCATTAACCCTGCTACACATGGTGCAAAATCCACCACCATTATCCCTAGACCACAATTATCATGGCCTCCCAATAGACCTAATATTTTAGACCCACTGTATAGGATACCTTGATGGTGGATGGATGATAGAATATGGGCAACATTTCAATTGAGAATTAATAACTTATGGATGAAGTATGCTCATTCCTTCAATTACTATTGGTACAAAGGGTACAGACATGGGAGACAACAACTAGCATGGTATCACCCCAGTGAGACATACAGGTAAGATGAAAAGAATGGATATAATACAAATATGTATGAAAGAACCCAAGGAAATGCCACTGTTATTAAGTATGGCCCAACATTTCAAGTGTTAGAGCTATGTTTAATAAGTGCATGCATAATTCTAAATATTACAATATTTAGAAGAAACATATCCATGTTAGCAAAACAGTCACCAAATAACTTTGGATCTAAGAGAGAAAGTATAACCTTAGAACCAATAGGAATATATTTTACATTAAAATTGCAAAATATAACTTAATATAATGAGCATCATTACAAGAAGATATGTAATGTAGAATTTAAACTATTAGATACATTTGAGATACAGCAGTAAATGGCACATGAATGGAATTCCCTGTACCCTTGGATAACAGGAAATTAAACCACTGTCAGCTTTCCAGCAAGGAACATATCTGCAAGATTCAGCTCCATGCCACCATGTATCCCTTGCATGAGTGATTGGATAAATATACCTAGCTTAATTACACAGGGCTAAATAATATTAGATATGAAAAACACAACCTGACAGCAACTCAAACAATGGCAGTACTCTGCCCATATGTTTTGGACAGGCTGTCACCCAAACACTGCATCAAAGCACTGGAAAATATGGTGTGATGGAGGAACACATGGGCAATTACAGGAAATAGTGCAAGGACAATACATCATTCAGGCCTAACATATTACGTTAGTTACATAGTGCCATATCCTCAATACCAGGATTGGCAAATGTCAATAACAGGACTGGACAGTACAGAAACACAAAACAAGTCCGATGTTATGACCAGATGACTGGAATAGGATCATATATCTACACATGCCATTACAAGATTGCCACAAATCAGAACACTCACATAACACTCCTTGCTTAGTTGACATAAGAGGATTTAATATTACCACAAATTATGCTGGAATCTATAAAACTAGTATAATCATGACAACATATTCCCCACTGGGAAGTTTAAATCTAGTACCTGGATCAGCCACAATAAAAGAAGCCCCTTTTGTAGTACCAGATACAACTTTACCAGTAGAAATTAGACTATGAAATAGAATTTGGAAAATCTGGAGTTCTATATCATTACAAGCATTTAAATCACCAAAATTATATTGTGGAGAAATAGATAATATTAATTATCAGTAAAGCAGCCTAAATAAATTTAGTAGAAAGTCCTTACAAGCACTTGCAGTAGGAGAATTTATGGAAGGCACCATTATACAAGGTTTAATGGGTGGACCTGTAGCAGAAACAGTCACAGCCCCTATCAAAGCAAGAATGATTAATATAAAGAAAAATAATAATACATCAGTTCAGGCACTCCACACGCTTTCAAGAAGCCTGGACCCACTCCACACTATAGTAAACACCATGAATACAGAAATGCAAGTATTCAGAAATCAATTTAAACAAGAATATAACAGAACTCGAAATCTTATAACATAAAACCGTAATCTGATAATGTGTCAAATGTACATAGTAATCTTGTGATTGAAGAAATAGAGTTGGACATCCTATAAAGCACATGACTTGTGAGAAGAACCACAGACTTCAAACACTGTAAGTCCAGGAAAAAGGAACATTTTGCTCAGAATGCATATGTGATGTACACTTAATACACGTAATTCTGGATAGTTTATACCCAGATTACCATAACAAAGCTATACCTCAAAAACTACGCAATAAATTCATAATATCTGTCAACCACTTTTTATGGTCAGCTGTCAGCACTACAAATGGCTTAATTTACATAACACTTGAGGATACAATAAAACTAGGAGAAAACACATATGTCTACGCATACTTACAAGACATGAAAATGCAACACACATCTTTTGCCATGTTCAGGTTATCAACAAAACATGGGGAATTATAATTTCATGTTATGCACCAACACCAAAGATAACTAGATGCAGATGGCTAAATGAATCCGATTTGAACACTTCTGAAGCATAATTCAAAATAACAGGGGGATGCTACCTAATGAAATATGACTCACAAGTTACAAAGGATAACACCAGTATTATGGCCCTATTTATTTGATTTATTGAAAACACGTTATTTTGTTTCAGACAGACCAGTTGCTTTTGAATTAAAAATGGAACAGTTTCATGTAAAAGATGAACTAAATCCTAGAGATTAAAACTTAAAATGAGAAAAAAACCTGAAATCTCTAGAAGTCAAAATTAGGAAGGAGCTCATTGTTCTGGGCAACAGCCAGAGCATAGTATACAATCTAGCTGGCTTATTGGAAGGAAATAGTATAATCAATAAAAATGGAAACAAACAAAACCTAGTGTAACCTGTGGGACACCATCTGCAGATTAGCACATCTAGACTTTGTTTGTACCCCAGTGTACTCATGGGAATATTGGGTTAAAAAAGAATATTTTGGTTCTTTGTATTTCTGATTTTTTTCTTTATAATACTAAAGATATTTTTAGTTTGTTTTAAAAGCAATTATGGAACATAAAAGAAAATCAAGAGGAAAAGGCTCCAGACAGAAATATGATCTTGGAACTGTAGCCAAAGCCAATAATTTCATTAGAAGTATATTCTAGGCAAATGCTTTATTATTTGAAATTTGATTTGATAGAGTAAGAACAATTAAGTTGTATGAGTCAAAGTGATTGTGTGTTTTGTATAAGGCCATATTCTATTTGTTTGGTTTTTTTTGAGATTTGATTTAGAAGTCAGATTATTTACTTTGTTTCATCATTGCTTTTATCATATCCCCACCTTATGGGGCTGTGGAGCCTTTGGGAATAAACAGACCTATTATTGCTCTGGTTTTAGCAAAGCTCCAGAGTATGGAATGTATGTAATACATTGAAAAATAATATTTAACGTTTAGTAAATGTCCTGTATAAGGGACAGCTATAAGTGTGTGTGTGTTTGTGTGTGTGTGTGTGTGTGTGTGTGTGTGACCCCAATAGCTAAGGATAAGCCCTAATGTAAAGAATACAATGAAATATAAAATGTAACATTTAAGAAATGCCTTGTATAAGGTATTGCTCTCTGTGTGTGAACCTGATAAGAATGTTCCACAAAGGAGTAATGTATGCACACCAAATATGATTGGCCAAAAGTATCTTAAAAACCCTGGTCTGTCCATGACAAAATACAATTCCAGAGTCCTATGGGGATACCTTCACTCTGAGAAGGAATTTTCCCAGAGTCATTGAATCCACCAACCCAGACCCACCAATCCATAGGAATCCAATCAGGGGTTCTAGTTCAGAGAGGCACAAAGGCACATCTCAGTACTTATCTGATCACAGAACTATGGGCCAGGACAGAGGTTAGTGAGGAAAGAATGTTGTGTGGATGCGGTCCTATGTTCCCATCTACTGGACAAATAAAGAACTACATCCTACTACCTTCTAAGTCCAAGGCTTCCTTCAAGCCTCCCGTGATCCCCTTTTCATGACGTAGATGCAGATATTCACAGGCAACCATTGGACAAAGCCTGGGGATCTCACTGAAAGAGTTATGGAAAAGCCTGAAGCAGGTGAAGTGGATTGGAACCCAATATGAAAATCAACAGTATCAATTAACAAGAGCCCTCAGAGCTCCTAGGGATTAAACTACCAACTAAAGAGTATATATGTTCCTGATCATAGCTCGTGCTAAATAAAGAGTAGAGCATGTGTAGAAATAACTGACTCATCGGCCATCTCTGGGAAGGATGGAAATTGGTCCTGTAGAAACTTGACGTCCCACAGAAGGGCAATGCTAGAGCAGTGAAGTGGAAATAGGTAGGTAGATGGAGAAGCACTCTCTTACAAACAAGAGGATGAGGATGGCATGGGAGTTCACGGTGGAGAGACGAATTATGGGGATGTCATTTAAAATGTAAACAAATAAAAAGACTAATATATACAGAGATGTTAACAGATGTCTCCATAAGGACTAGATATTCATTACCTATAACATAGGTTCATTGAACGTTGAAATACATAACTGTTGTGACTTACTTTTAAGTTGAAATTTCATATTGATAAACCCAGTCAAATATTTTATCTTTCTGTTCTGGCACCTATAATAAGAAATTACTTACCTTTCTAAAACAATTTAAAGGAAATTAGGATTTCTAGTCCATTAGGCGTCCATACAGTGCCTCAAATGACCCTTAATTTTAGCTGTAACTCTCTCTATTCCCTCCTTTGTCACCCTCTTCTCTGTCTCTTCACATTTGAAATTCCTGTTTCTAGCATGGAATGTCTGCAATTCATAAATAAATTTCTTTTTCCCCAAATTATAACAGTCTGTCCTACTTCTCTGATCTCTACAAGACACTAAACATATTTTACACAGATGGAAGAATTAATGGCTAACATCCACATTTAAGTGAATGTGTTCCCCATTTGACTTTTTATGTCTGGAGTACCTCATGCAGAATGAACTTTACAAGATTCATTCATTGTTCTGAAAATTTCACGCTTCCTTTTTGCCTTTTGTAGCTGTTAAGCAGTACCTCACTAAATGCACCATATTTTCTTTATACAGTCATCCATTAGGGGACGACTTGAATATTTCCAAATTCTGACTATTATAGTGGAGTTTCAGTGAACATGGATTGAGCGATGGTCTCTATACTAGGATGTATCAATATGTGGATATAAGACCAGGAGTTGTACCTTAAGGTATATCTTCTTCCTGAAGAACCATCATACTGATTTCCAAAGTTGCTATAGTAGGTTGCAGTTCCACCAGGAGAATAAAAATGTTCCCATTGCTCCATAACCCAGTCAACGTGAGTTTTCACATGTGTCATTAACCTTAGTCATATTGACAGGTGTGAAATGAAATCTCACAATAATTTTGATTTGCACTTCTGTGATGTACAAAGATGATAAATATTTCTTATGTATTTCACAGTTATTTGAATTTCTTCTATTATGAATGTTACCCTTAGTTATATAGCACATTTTACTTATTTTTCTTGATGTATAGTGTTGTAATTTTTCAAATATATTTACGTATTAGCCCACTTTTGGATGTACACCTGGAAATAATGTTTACATTTTTTAAAGAGTCACTTTAAAAATTTATTAATGACAAATTAGATGATGCTTTCTCACTGAACTCAGAGAATTGTCAGACATGTTGTAGTTAACAGAATTCATTAAAGTCACTTTATAAAACATTCCTATAAAATAAAACATTTTCTACGTTCATAATATTAACAAACATACTTTAAATTTTTATTATTTGAGAATTTTCACCAATATATTTTGATGGGAATCCTCCCATTTCTTCCAGATTCACGATTCTCTATATTTTTGCATCCTACAATTGTTTTTCTTCTGATTAAATTATTGTTTAATTATCTCATAATAAACCCTTACAGAAAATTGCTCAACCATCGACCAGAAGACACTGACTCTTCATAATATTTCAGTTATGAATAGGAGCTCTTGTGACTTTCCACTGCATTCTTGACTGTTGACTGTCTTGAAACTGTGCATGTAACCACAGCTGCTATATGTCATGAGGGCAGCACTCCTCATATCCAGAAGTCACTGATTTCATTGAATCCTCTGTGACTTCAGGCACCTACTTTCTCTCTGCCCCACATTTCATGACGGCCTTAAGCATTGTGGAAGCGATATAATATATATCTCCAACTTGTCCTGGCTGAAATCAATAGAACACAAACAAAAATATTAAGAATCAATGAAAGGAAGAGTTGGTTCTTTGAAAATATCAACAAGATTGTCATAACTTCTGGTCTAGGTAAGAAAAGCCGGGAGTTAATAAAACTGAAAAGCTGGCAAAGGAAAGAAAAGCCGGGAATTAATAAAACTAAAGAAAAAACACAAGCCTTTTGAAATTTACGTTCCACAAAATTAACATATTCTTTTAAAGTATTGATGATTTACTGGATGTATATGGTAAACCAATATTAAGTCAAAACTCGTTGCGTAATTTAAGTAGTACCATACTACCCAATTACATAAAGTCAGGCATTTAAAATCTCCCATCTAAGAGATTACAGGAGAGCATGTATTTTGTTTTACCCATGGATCAGACATTTAATGTGCATTTAATGTTTCTTGGACTATTACATAAAAGAGAAGAGAAGGATTTCATACAATAAAATTCTTTTTTTGAATCATGTATTACCCAACAATTGAGAAAGAAAAAAAAGGAGGGGGGAGTGAGGAAGGGAGGGAGAGAGAGAAAGATAGAGAGAGAGATAGATAGATTGAGAGATTACAGACGATACAGAAAGAAAGGAGGAGAGAGTATTATGACCCATTTCCACCTATTCACATATATTCTGAATTAAATTTGTGAGAAAAATCTAAAAAAGAAATGGTTCTGTGTAGGCTGTCTAGCTGAAAGTCTGCCCCAATCAGAAGATGGAGTTTTTTTTCTGAGATTTTTTGTAATGATTCCCCAAGGTCTGGGTAGAAAGTAACAATCCAAGACTGGACATAAACCACTATGTTATAATTGTGCAACAAATGAGTGCTGCTATCATTTTTCAGGATAATGAAATAGCCAATGAATGTACAATAAAAAGAGAGTATTTAGTTTTACCCTGAGGAACTCTCTGGAATGAATCACTTTTCATTGTGAATGAGCATAGAACCTCTGATTACAGGACTGCCCATGAGCTAAGAGAAATACATAAGAATATTGCAACCATCTGCCCCACACATCCAAATCCATGTGTTCTCATGGTCTCAGTCCTTAAGAGAAATAGGTGTAGTCTGTCTGGGACCTAAATCATGAAATTTTCAGTCAGTGTAGGTTAAATTTTTCAAAACCTAATATTTTAAGTGTTTTCAATGACTTAGAGACACCTTTTAGCCCCAAATCAAAGGGTAGGAAAGAAAATAAAACACAGGTAAACAGGCAAGGGGATATGGATCTGTTTATAAATATTTCTTTGCGGTCAATACAAATCTCCTTTGTCAGGATACCAGTTCAGTAGAATCAGGACACCAAAAATAAAACAGCAGAAACAGAATGCGCCAGTCATTGTGAGCAATAGAATCAGCTGAGACAGGAGGAGAAGTGCTCTGTCTTGCCTCATAAATGTAAATATAAGGGAAGACAAGGACCAAGGAAGCTTTTCCACTCTACCTATTCAAGCACCCCATTACTGTCCATGAGTCCTATTTATACTTCTTCCAAACATATCATGTTCTCTCCAGGGCCTGACCTCAGAAAAACACCATATAATTTATGCTAAGGAAAAAGCATGAAGCTGCGCACTCCAGACAGTTCTACTTTAAGCGACCCTTAGGCAAAATTGATTAAATTACATTTTGAGTGACAGAATCAGAGGTTGGTTAAAGTGTGCAATTTACTTAGAACAGATATTCCCAAGGATTTACATTTTCTTCAGCTCTCTTTGATGAGACACTAATTACTGACTTCCTGCCCTATTATCATGAGTTTCATGACCCAACTCTTGTAGTATGTACATGGTCTCCTCCTATTTTTGATCCTGAACAATTTTATAAATGAGCCTTGGAGGAACTGCTGCAAGAGGTATAGGCAATGGTCTACAGAGTCAGCTTAGAAAGTTCATTGTCCATCAAGGGATAACTGTATTACATACCAACTGAGAGGAAGCAAGGGAGCTCAGCAAAGGATTCCAGATATCCTACAGACGCCATACTAAGAGACAGGTTTGACTAATTCCATGTGGTTAGGTATTGCAGACCCTGAATAATAGGGCTTACAGATATTGCAAAGCCTCTACACACCAGCACAAATGAGGGGACTGATCCCTTAATCAGGAATTAACTGTACAAAATGTGCTTAGGACTTTTAACAGAGGTGATTTTTGATCAAAACCTACCATTTCCAGACGCTTCTAAACCCCTTTACCTGTTTGTCTATAAAACAAACAGAACTGCAAATTATGTTTAAACAAATACTTTTAGTGCCACGGAATTGCCCAAGATTGTGCATGCACAAACTACTGGAACCTATAAGTCCAGCGTGGCCCATTTGTCTAAGAGCTATAGTGACTGCTACTGTTAGTGAAAGAAGCAGAATGGTTGAGTCTGGTCAGAATCTTAAACTCATATCACCCCATAGAGTTGTGTCTGTCTTCAAAGGGACATGGGTAACCCTGGTTGTTTAATGCGTTTGTGAACATAGCAATTCCTTCTCAGGAAATCTCCTGGAGTCTGGTTTGAAAAACATACTGACATCAATCCTTCTAACTTCTAGCATTTAGGACCTAAGGATACTTCTCAACAGTGATTATATGAGTTTATAACCTTGGTCCAACATATCTGTCTATACCTAATGGACACTCACCCCATGAAAAATTCTTTAGGGTTGGAAGCAGCATCATTAAACATAGAACCACATACATATGGTCTCCAGCAGTTATTTTAATGAAATTATTTGGACCCAAGCCTTAAAACCAGGAATCTCTGCCTAGAGTGCAGAAATTATCACTCTGAATTAGATAGTCAAAATATCAAAGGGAAAGTCTATAATCACATAGCTGGAAAATCACTATGCTATTATTACAGCACATAGGTATGCTATAATATACAGGGAAAGAGTAATCCTCACTGCATACTTCATAAATAATTGCAGTTATCCTATTCTAGCAACTGAACTGCATATCTAAAAGCTCCTGGAAAAAAAGCAGACACAAACACACGAAAGAAAAGAAGGGAGGAATTACTGAAACTCAGTGCTGAAATCGTTCAAATAGGAATACAGAGAAAAAATGCAAAGCATAAAAAAACCCGTTTTTTTCAAAAATCAACAAATAGATAAAACCATAGTGAAGTAAACTATTGACAAGATATGGCATCCAAAGTAACAAAGTCAGCAATGAAAAGGGAGGAAATAATAACAAAAAATGAGGAAATTAAAAAAAATCATGTTTTATTGGAATACCTATACTTCACAGAACTGGAAAATCTAGAAAATATATGATTTTATAGACAGATGACATATACCAAAGTTAAATCAAGTTAACTTTGATAAATTTCATAAACTATCTAACCACTCCCAAAACATCTAAGGAAATAGGAGTGGTCACTAAAACGCTCCCAACCAAAAAAACCCAGCACATATGAGGACACTAATTCCCTAATCTGGAAGGAGACTGTACAAGATGCGTTTGAGACGTGAAAGACAGGCAATTTAGATTCAATCCTATCACTTCCAGATATCTAGAAACATTTTCATTCACATGTCTGTGAAAGAAAAGTTACCGCAAAGAGTATGTTCCCACTCACTTTAATGAAATGTGAACATTGTTTAGTATACCTGCCCAAATTAAGGAACTCTTCAGCCACAGGCTGGCACATTTGCCTAAAACTATGGTTACTACCATTATTGTGAAAGAAGCAGAGATTTAACGCTGAGTCTGAATCTTAAACTCACATAATCCCATGACATTGAGGCTCTCCTCAACGGAGCACCAGAACCTTGCATTTTTATTACATGTGTGAAACAGTAGCAGGTTCTACTCCTGAACCAACCTGGAGTATGGTTGGAAAACCCCACTGCCAACAATCCTGATAATGTCTTACCTGATGTTGACACAAACATGCTCATAAATGATTGTATGAGGAACCCAACAAAGTGTAAGTAATCTATCTAGACAAAATGGAAACTCCCACATTCTATGAAAGGTTCTGATGCAATGTTCCACATGGATAGTAACACCTTCATTTAACATGGAACCAGGTAAAAAGAGTTTTTGGCAGTTATTGAAAATGAAATGATTTGGATACAAGATTTAGAGACTGAGTACATGGTGAAAATGAAGACGTGTCATCACATAACAGGAAAGTCATTATGCTTTTGATAGTGTTTGGACTTGCTATAATCTATAGGGAGAGAGGTCTCCTCACAGCTTCCAGAAGGTCATTAAAAGTAAAGAATAACTTTTGGCTTTCCTAGTAAATATTTATCTTCCTCCATGTGTTCCTTGGTTTCAAAGCTGAGAGTATCAACGTAATGTCTACCTTGGGGCCAGAGGTTAAAAGGGCACTGAACTGTCTGCCCCAAAGTGGCCCAAAGAATAGTGGGATGTACTGACATTCTGCTGACATACTGTGTCCCCATGTTGCATGAGAGTCCATGGTATAACCATGAGAAAATTGAAGATGTAAAAAAAATTAAAGGCGAACTTGCGCCCATAGGTTGGTGGTGGACATTATAGAAAAGAATAGCTCTGTCAGAAATTAGTGTCAGAACTGTGGTAACTAACCTTTACCAGTCTCCCTGACTGGAGATCACAATACTGAGTTGCTCACACTAAGATATGTTGTAGCTAGACTTGATAGGCTGGCCCTGTATTTCAAAGCAATCTCTCATGTTTGTAGTAATGTAAATCAAAATCAGTGATACTTCTTTCAGAAGTAGGCATTTATGAGGGGAAAAAAGTATGGTCAAGTCTGGGAAACTAAATTCACTGATACCTGCTGGAGAGAGGAAGCTAAGATTACATGATTTTTTTTTTTTTTAGTAAAGCCTTTTGTGTGGGAAGCTGCCTTTTCCAAAACACTGAACATTCCCCAAAAAATAGCTAAAATTTCCTCCAGATACTGTTTCAAACTTTTAATGACTCCCTCAAGATTGTTTCTTGCAATAGCTGAATATTCATAATCAAAACTAGCCAATTAAAGGTGAATGAACAATGTATGGAAGAAAACCGTCAATGTGCATGCAGACTTTAAAACTTTGGACACGTGCAAATAAACAAAAGGACATTACTTAAACAGTAACAAACACCCTAACCCTATTCACTGAATTATCTCAGAGATCTACTGGGCTTTTGACATCCTCAATATACCCCCAGTCCCCATTTTGTGCTTTGTCATTTTGATGCTGTTCAAGGGAGTAATCAAAGGTAATGAAAACAATGTTGAAACGGTTTACATGATTCTATCCCTCCTGTGTGATTAGGCAGGATTTTACCATGGCTTCTGCAGACCCTTGGCAAGAAGGCAGAAGGCCGAGATGACAGTGTCTAAGGGACTCCTTCAGGCACCTAAGAACCCATGAAAATCGAGGTTTTACTAGATCTGAGGCCTTTTCATCCTCTATCTATCCTTGTTAGCTACATTATGAATACAGGATCATGGTCTAAGCCCCAACTACCTCGGGCCTGGGCCTGGGAATTCAGGAAGGTAGATAATGGTGAATGCATAGCTGATGAGGCCACAGAGCAGCAATTGTCAGTGCCTGTTCAACTCTCTTCACTGATGTCTCCATTAATCCTGTGGTTGTATGTGAGATTGTTAGGATGTGGGCCTTTACCTTTTAAGAATTGACAGAATGATAACAATTTGATATTTGCCCTATGCCTGATCACCTATATTGCCAGGATAAGGGAGTTTTCATTGTACAAAATGGGATCATAAGACAGAGATTTCATGAAAACCCATGGTGAATATATTGAAAGCATACCCCCTCTCAAGAAATGCTCAGTGAAAAAAATATACTTAATCTAGAGTAAATTTAAAGGTGTAGGGAAAAATATCAGCCTCTGGGAAACAGCAAAAACTGTGGGAATTGTACTGAATGTCACTTGAATGGACCCTTGGGATAGACATTTCAGGGTGAAGAATCTCCATAATTCAAAAACTTTAGATCTTTGGGACTTAACACAGATCTGATACCCATATCAAAGCCTTAACCAACTCTCCTTATGCTAAAAAATTGAATTATGATGAAGTATATTTAACTCTTTAGCTTTGGAAGTAGAGTGTATCAATAGATATCCCCTGGATCAAAAGTGGGTCTCTGGAAAAGGCACTCCAGAGACTGGACAGTCTGGGTAGAGTTAGTTAGCAAGTAGGTTATGGCATTTCCCAGTGACACCTCAGTAGCCACTTACTGGACATTTTCTTGTATCCAGGAGAACCATAGAATGTTCTGTGATGTACCCAGTGCTGTGATGTCACTAACTGCCTGTGGACAATAACCTCAGAACCTATTGGGTTCACAAGCAGAATGTTGTCCAGGCTGTTCAGTGTATTTCTGACGGAGAATCAAACACATGCAAAGACCAGTCCAAGCCTTCTCTCGGGATGTACAAAGAGAAGGAAGAAATAGCCCTGGGGTATGTCCAGTTTGTCCTAGGCAGGTGTGTAAGGGAGCTTCCAGGAGGATGTATGCTTGAGACGGTCTTCCAAGAGCAGGACTTAAGTTTTGGAGCCTCGGTCTTCCTAAATCTCTCCCCCCCCCCCAGACTCCACAGCTTCTGATGAATAGTTTGGCAGAGAGCCAGGAATTGATATGTGTCAAGTGGCTGTCCTTGGAGATATTTAATGTCATGGGAGTGTCAAAGACTATCAGGAGGAGTTTCTGTGAGAATAACAGTGACCCTCTCAGTCCCCCCTCTTGAAGCACATCATTCTCAGCAGTGTCCTTTAGCATACATGAGTATTTGAGGCCAAGAGGAATACTTTCCTTGGCCATGTATCAAGATGTCAGTTAATTTGAACTTGAACACACATGATTAGGTAATAGGGATGTTAACCAATTTGGACACCAGGCCTTACCTGTATCACATCAGACATTAGCCGAGAATGTACTGCAATTCTTCTTGTTTGGGCCATCTTTTGCATTTCAGGGCAGTGGAAGGGCAGTTGGGATTGTGCTATATGTTTATGATGGCATATGTGATCATATGGTTATGATGGTTGGGAATAGGCACACAGGTGAAAATTAAGCTTAAAGATAGCATTCCTGCTCTATCAGGGATTCACTGTGTCTCTAGATCTCTTCATCTTCAGACTTCTATTTAAGATTAAGCATGGTATTTCCTGGTCCTGTGCCCTCATATATGCCAGTTTACTTGTGTTTATCTACCTACAGAGTTTGTTCTGAAGACATCATCACAACCTTCCACTACCACTGATGAGGAAAAGAGAATGAAGTGTTTGGAGAAGTTAAAAATTGTTCTCCACAAGATTTAAAATGAGAGAGGAACTCTAGGAAATCCCTTCCCATTAGCCACGCAAAGATCTAAGTAACAGCTCTGACGACTCACATTTTTTGTTGACAGTCCTGAGATGTCTGTTCAGCCAATATTTCCTCACATCACAGGAAACTACTAGTCCAGGGTATCCTAATCGTCAAAATCATTTTCCTGATTCCATCTTAAACACAGAATGTTAAATTCACATAGGATTGAGACGGGGGCCAAGGTATTTTGATTCCTCCAAGAGTAAATCATACCCTTTGGCCTGAATCACAATCTGGGAATAAGAATATAAGTGTGTGAGATCTGATTATGTACTTTAAGAAGCCTGGACGGTTGTTGACTTGTGGAAATTTTTGGGTGCTGTGTTTATGACCAATCATTGTTGTAATTGACATTGAGGTGCTTTGGGTTCAATTGGTGCTGTGAATAGCTGGAGGAGCCTAATCCCACTCTCTGCCTCTCAGTGTGTGACTGGATTGGCAACAGGTTATCATTGGTTTTGTCTGATTTTGTTCATTGTATTTGAAATAATGCCACATCATTGTAGTTTTGGCATTCTAAGTGTGTTGTGCGTGTGTGCGTGTGCGTGTGTGTGTGTTTGTGTGTGTGTGTGTGTGTGTGTGTGTGTGTGTGTGTGAATGTGTTTGTGTGTATCCCTTAAGATCTGAGATTCTATGGCCTTGACTTGGCCTGAGAATTAGCCTGACTCAATGTCCATGGCATGATAGTCATCAGTCTGAGGGCCTCACTTTGAGCAGAACAGCATTTGACCTCTGCTCACCTTGGAAGCACATTGGAATCTCTTGGTGTGTGTTATAAATTATTTTCCCTGTAAATACTGATTATGTTTCTTTGGTGTTTTGTGTAACAATAGATTCTACAATTGAGAATTCTTACCTAAGAAAAGGAGAATAATCTTCACAGGTTTAAGTTGGAGCCTGGACTGTGGCAGAGGTTCCTGAAATCTTCTCGGCAAGCTAGTCTATTCCTTCAAGATCACACAGGGAGCTCAAGTCGATCAGATCCCTCCTTTTGTTTGCTGGCTCTGCTGTCCCTGTGTCCATAATAATAAGCTTAATCAGTACCAAATGGATCCAGTACCAAGGAGCAAGGATGTGTCATGTCCTAGCCTGGGGTTGTTCAGGATCCAGTCATAATTCATATAATCCTTGAATCCTTAGTTCAGAAAGTTATTTGATCCTTGGACAATGCCCTACAACAGAATGAATTTTGGGTCCAAAATATTCATGATGCAACACCAGCAAGTGATGATTGACCTACAGAAAATGTGCTGACAGATCAATAAAAGGTGGTACAAATCTAATCAACTCATATGAGAAAATCAGTGTTACTGGTGAATAACTTACAGGATTTTGACACCAGTACTAGTCACCGAATGTGACAGCCCATTCGTGTCTTTGAACTAAAGTGGAGATCAGGTTCTATACTGTTTGACGTGTACCAGGAAGCCTGGCTCTAAGGCATGGTCTAGGAATTTTACCTGTTTTAGTTAGTTTGACCAAATGTAGAGGGGCTCTGAATTTCTCCAATCATTGTCCTTCCCAACTTGGGATCCTATAGATAGAAAATGTGTGCCCCATGATGGAGTTATCAATCAATTTTGATGCTCTGGGGACCTGACTAACTATATATATATATATATATGCATTATGTCCTCTTTTGGGACAAATTTGAATCCTTGGTATTAGGCTTTTGAGAAGTACCCTGTGTCTTCAGGAATTTGCTCCATGGCTAACATGGACTTGGACTACAGTCTGGGACTGTGTTTGGGTCAGGGCCTTAGACTGAGTAATGTACTTTGAGAGTGGGAGAAAAATGTATCCTTGCTGGGATTCACAATTTTTTGTTTTTGGCTCAGCCTCAGGCACTGCCTGCTCCTAAGTGAGGCTATTCCGATGAAGCACAGTATAAAGAGAGCATGGGATGAGAACAGAGAGCTTCTGTGGGATCAGTTTGCACTGGAAGCATCCATTAAGGAAACAACCTGGTTCTGTGTGGAAGTCAATATGAAAATCTATGATGTATGTTCCAGGGAGGATCAGGTATGATGAATGAAGCATCTGGGGTAGGTTTTCCTGTAATCTAACAAAAAACCAAGTCAAACCAATTCAACCATTCTCCAACTTATCCAGACACTCTTATGTCACATCAAGCTGTTCATATCTTTGATCATTTCCAAAACTTTCTCTGGTGTTAGCCTCATGGAAGAAACTGGAGGATTGACAGCCAAATCCTCCTCATCAACTGTATACTACATTTACTTAGGAGAGATACAATGATCACACATTGCGCACTTACATGCCATTATGCTAGAGGCATGCTATGTGCTAGCATAATTTGTAGTGCACAGAATTGATTAAAGCCTAGTGAAATTGCCTAAAGAATGGTTATCATTTTCCATTTGATAGGGCTTCTGTCCTCTCATGTCTTTTCCCCCTACATTGCAAGATGGTCCTTTCTGTGTACGAAGATCCTGGTTCATAGTGATAGAGCTTGAGAAGCAGCCTATCAGTCCTGTTTTATGTAAGTGTTCTAGAGTTCTTTCCTATAGCTTATATCCTGGAGCTGACTGGATGAGGAGGGATGTGAGAAAGGCTTTTCTGAGGTGAGGGTTTGTGTGACTGGAGACAAAATTTTCTCTGAAGCAGAAAGAACTGGTCACTGAACAAAATGCCTTCACTGAGAAGATGCAGCATTATTTCAGTGTCACTGACATGAGGTTAGAGCAAAGGATGGGATGACTCAAGTAGATTACCTGTACTGTAAACTGTCTCTTTGGGTGTCTGATTTGCTACATAGTTATCAGCATCTGTTTGCTACCAGCAGCTCAGAATATTGTTCTGTTCCAGTTTAAAAGAATTTCTGTCCTTGAAATATATGTGATCCCTAGAGATTATGGCTATTGTGCACTGATCCCTCCAGTTTGAGCTCTCTAGTATTGTCTGAGCCCATTGCTTGTAAGTCTCCCCAGAAACAGGTTTACAGTGGCCATAAGCAAAGGAGTGATATTTTCCTTTTCTGCACGAGCATCACCTTTCAAGTTCAATGCCTCCCACTGGGAAGATTTCCATGCAGCATATGTTTGGTGATTATAATATCACTTGAATGTTCATATATTTCTTGAGATATGGTTTCTGCGGTTCTTCTCAAATATAGAGGTTGTCAAGTGTAACCTATGCAGACTCCTGCACTCGTGACATAACAACAGCCTTCACTTCAGTGGTGGCCATTCTTTCAAGAAGGCCTTCATTTGTTTTTATCTCCTGAGCTGATAATTAGACAGTGCAACTTGATTTTTAAATTGTAATATGTATGAACATTTGGAGAAATGTGATTTTTCACACTTCAGTTTCCAGCAGTTTTTAAAAGTTGAAATAATAAACAGACCCGAGTGATTTCTTACCCTTCTCTATTGGGTATGAGATAATGGCCTAAGCTGAAAGATCATACTGGATTGTCCTGCTGAATAGTGCTGCTGTAGGTTGGATAACTGACGTGGCAGGTCCTCACCAGATCTTTATATCTTCCTCCCCTACTTCTGAAATACTCCAGCAGAAGATTGAACAGGGCACAGTTCAGGACTACAGCTCTCAGTGAAAAAACTGTAAACCAGGAGCCCTGAGTGTGCAAAGAATGTCAACAACTCCCCCATCTCAGTCTTAATAACCATGGCAATCTTGGACTTACCCGCAATGTCACCTGTTTATATTCATCTTGAAGAGATTGTTACCATCTTGCCTGCCTTTCTGCTATGTTTGCAAGGCCAGGAACAGGCTGCAAGTGCATGTTGCAAATTATTCAACAATTGGATGCTGCTTAACTTACCTGTTTTGCTTGGGTCTTGGTTTGAAGTTTGATTGCTTTATTTGGTTTTGATTATTTTCATTTAAAATTTTGTCATTTGTTAATTTTTGTAATTAATTTGCTATATTCTTTAGAATATATACACTGAAATCTTTCACTCCCACTTTAAGATGTTGTTGAATAAAATAATGTGTGCTTATGAATAAAAATGTGACCTTGAACCCTTCACTCATAAGTACCTCCTGTATATTCATGTGTGGTTCTCCATCCTCTAACAGCACAAGTATCAGGCAACAAAGGTTTTCTGCAAATCTCCTGCAGCTTAGGCATCATAATCAGTTTGTAGCCAGTCAGAGCTGCACAGAAAACTGCTCTCAATGAGCATAGTATGTCATACTCTGTGGATCCCAACTTCATGATGAAAAAGGATTCTTGCTGTATCCTTGTGCTCATAAAATTAGTTATCCTTATAATATATTACTGTGTGGATATTCATGTTGGACAAAGAAAGGAGATACTCAGTAGTAATTCTCTAATACATATCAGGAAATAAAAACAGTCAGTTAAGGAGCATAAATGAAATCAGGAAACACAGAGTTGTATAGCTCTGGTTTTCATCAAATATAACATTAGCTACAACAAGAGAACAAAGATAATGAATTCCAACACACTTGGAGAGACTAATATTTTGATTATTATTGGTAGTGGTTTAGTTCTTGTTATTTTTGATGATGATAACTTTGTTCCTAGGCCTTCTCAATATATTTGATTGCTTCTTGTTTTGGGGGGCATAGATGCCAGCAGAGGTACTGGATTGCTCCTACAAATGAAGTGACAGAGGTCAGTAAATTGCCATTTAGTTCCTCTGCGATTCAAATGATTTTTTAATAAATTTTATTTTCTTAGATATGTTTTTATTTATTTACATTTTAAATGTTTTGCCCTTTTCCGGTTTACTACCCATAACCCCCCTATCACGTATCCCCTCCCCCTTCTATGAGGGTGTTCCCCCACCAAATCACCCACCCCTTTCCACCTCCCTGCCCTAAAATTGCACTAGACTGCAGGATCCAGCGTTGGCAGGATCATGGGCTTCACCTCTAATTTGTGCCCAAAAAGGCCATCCTCTGCTCCATAGGCCCCTGACGCATTGGTCTATTCTTGTGTAATTTGGATGGTAGTTTATTCCCTAGGAGCTCTGGTTGGTGGGTATTGTCCTTACTAGGATTCAAACCCCTTCAGATCCTTCAGTCCTTAGTTTAACTCCTCCAATGGGGACCTAATTCTTAGTTCAATGGTTAGCTATAAACGTCTGACTCTGTATTTGTCATGATCTGGCAGAGCCTCTCAGAAGACATCAAAATCCGACACCTGTCAGCTTGTATTTCTTGGTACCCCATTAGAGAAATTGGTGTGATGGTTTTATGGATATATATATATATATATATATATATATATATATATATATATATTCATTCCTGGATTCTCAGGTTGACCAGTCTGTGAATGGCCATTCCTTTAGTCTCTGCTCAAAACTTTGTCTTCATATCCCCTCCTATGAGGTAAAATATCAGGGTTGTATTGATTTGCATTTCATTGATGACTAAGGATGTTGACTATATCTTTAGGTGCTTCTCAGCTATTGCATGAATAACGTTTAAAATAGTAAATGTTTGCAACTCATAACCAATGTCTTTTCTTTTTTCCCATTTTATTATGTATTTTCTTTATCTATATTTCAGATGTTATCCCCCTTCCATATTTGCTCTCTGGAATCCCTCTATCGAATCCGCCCTCCTCCTGCCTTCACTAGACCATCAAGGCTTCACAGCAAAAAGGGCTTCTATTCCCATTGATGCTCAACACAGCCATCCTCTGCTAAATATAAACTGAAGTTACAGGTCCCTCCACATGGATTCTTTTGTTGGTGGATTAGTCCCTGGGAGCTCTGGCGTACCTGGTTGACTGATTTTGTTGTTCTTCCTATGGGGTTGCAAACACCCTAAGCTATTAGTTATTTTTCTAACTCTTCAATTGGGGATCCTGTTTTCACTCCAACAGTTGGCTGTGAGCATCGGCCTCTGTATTTGCTAAGTTCTGTCAGAATCTGTTAGGAAACAGCATATAAGACTTCTGTCAGCATACACTTCTTGTCATCTGCAACAGTGTCTGAGTTTAGTGATTGACTGATCCACCAGGTGGGTTAGTCTCTGGATGCCCTTTCCTTCAGTCTCTTCTCTGCATTTTGTCTCCATAATTCCTCCTGTGAGTATTTTGTTCCCCCTTCTAAAAAGTACTAAAGCACCCAAATTTTGTCTTTGTTCTTCTTGAGCTTCATGTGGTCTATAAAGTGTATCTCAGGTATTAGCCTTTGGGCTGATACCCACTTTTCAGTGAGTATATAGCATGTGTGCTCTTTTGTAATTGGGTTTCCTCACACAGGGTAATTTTTAGTTCTGTCCATTTGCCTAAGAATTTCATAATTTCATTGTTTTTAATAGCTGAGTAGTACTCGATTGTGTAATTATACCACATCTTCTGTATCCACTCCTCTGTTCAAGGACACATGGGTTCTTTCCAGATTCTGGCTATTATAAATAAGACTTGTTTGAACATAGTGGAACATTTTTCTTTCATATATATATATTGGAGCATCATTTGGGTAAATGCCCAGGGGTGGTATAGCTGGGTTCTCAGGTAGTACTATGCTCAATTTATTACAGCCAAGGAAACAGATCAGCAGCTTCACTTCTGCTCTGAATTTCCCTCCAGTTGGAAGGTATCACTGTAGGTCTGCTACAGGAAAAGCCATAGGCTAGAAGCAGACTTGAAAACCCACAGACAAAATACACAGACTCCTGCCAGTGTCACTCAGACTTGCAAACACTAGGGATAAGAGGCAAGCACAAGATCTTAAGCAACAGAAGCCAACATAGGTGGATATCTTCATAATCCAGTTCTCCAACCACAGCAAACCCTGAATACACCAACACAACTGAAAATCAGAAAGCTGACCTAAAATTATCTCATGAAGATAATAGAGTCCTTGAAGGAGGATATAAATAACTCACTGAAAGAAATACATGAAAACACAGGTAAACAGGTAGAAGCCATTAAAGAAGAAACAATAAAATACAGGAAAACAAAAGCAAACAGGGGAAGGGATTGCATAAAGAGGTCCAACACCTAAAAGTAGCAGTTGAAACAAAAAAGAAACACAAATGGAAACAAACCTGGAAATGAAAACCTATGAAAGAGATCCAGAATTACAGATATAAGTATCCCCAAAAGAAGGCAGCAGATAGAGTCTCAAGTATAGAAGAGAGTGTAGAAGAGATTGACAAACTTATCAAAGAAAATTTAAAATTTAAAAATCTTCTATCTCAAAACATCCAGGAAATTCAGGACACAATGAAAAAATAACAAATCTAAGAATAATTGGAATAGAGGAGATTGAAGATTCTTAACTCAAAGAACCTGAAAATATCTTCAACAAAATCATACAAGAGAACTTTGCCAACCTAAAAAGAAATGGAGTACCAAAAAGGGACAAAAAGCCCATAGATATACCATACAAATGGTACCAGAAAGGAAATTCCTCTTGCCATATAATAATCAAAACACTAAATGCACAGAATAAAGAAAGAATAGTAAAAGCTGCAAGGGAAAAGGCCAAGTAACATACAAAGGTAGACCTATCAGAACTACAACAGATTTCTCAACAGAGACTATGAAAGCCAGAAGAGTCAGATCAGAGGTCATACAGACTCTAAGAGAACACAAATGTCAAGCTACTATACTCAGCAAAACTATCAATCAACATAGATGGAGAAACCAAAATATTCCAAGACAAAACCAAATTCAAACAATATCTATCTACAAATACAGGCCTACAGAGAATCCTAGTAGGAAAAGTCCAACAAAAGAAAGATCCCTCCCTAAAGAAAAGCTATTAAGAATCTCACAACAAATGAAAGAACCACAATTACATAAAGCCACTTACAAAAACAAATATAACAGGAGCCAACAGTCATCTGTCTTTAATACCTCTCAATATTAATGGACTCAACTCTTCTATAAAAAGAAATAAGTAAACAGACTGCATAAAACGACAATATCTCAGAGTAAAAGGATAGAGAAAGGTCTTCCAAGTAAATGGTCCCAAGAAACAAGCTGGAGTCGCCATTCTAATATTCAATAAAAAAGAATTTCAACCAAAATTTATCAAGCATAATGAAAAAGGACACTTCATATTAATCATAGGGAAAAGTCCCCAAGAGAAGTCTAAATTCTTAGCATCTATGCCCCAAATGCAAGGGCACCCACATACATAAAAGAAACTTTACTAAAGCCCCAAAAATACATTGAACTCTGCACAGTAATGGTGGGAGACTTCAATACCTCACCAATCCTCAGGTCATTGAAACATAAACTAAACAGAGACACAGTTAAACTAGTAGAGATTATGAATAAAATGTATTTAACAAATGTCTACAGAATATTTCACCCTAAACAAATGTATTCACCTCTTTCTCAGCACCCCATGGTCCATTCTTAAAAGTTAAACATGTGGGGTTGGGGATTTAGCTCATTGGTAGAGAACTTGCTTAGCAAGCGCAAGGCTCTGGGTTTGGTCCCCAGCTCCGAAACAAAAAAAAAGCAAAAAAAAAAAAAAAAACCACAAAGTTAAACATGTAATTGTTCAAAAAACAATCCTCAAAAGATGCAAGAAAATTGAAATAATCCCATGTATCCTATTAGACCACCACATGCTTTCAATGGCTTTCAATTGCCAAAAAAAATAAAAAAAGCTCACATACAAGTGGACACTGAACAATGCTCTACTCAATGATAACTTGGTCAGAGAAGAAGTAAGAAAATTAATTAGAAACTTCCTGAAATTTAATGAAAATGTTCACACATCATACCCAAACTCATGGGCCACAATGAAAGCAGTGCTAAGAGGAAAATTCATAGCACTAAGTGCCCTGGTAAAAAAAACAGGAGGTATCTTAATGAAAGCAACTTAACAGTACACCTCAGAGCTCTAAAATAAAAAGAAGCATACTCATCCAAGAGGAGTAGATGGCAGGGAAGAGTCATACTGAGGGATAAAATAAACCAAATAGAAACAAAGAGAACAATGTAAAGAATCAACAAAACCAAAAGCTGATTCTTTCAGAGATTCAACAAAAGAAATAAACTCCTATCCAAATTAACTAAAGTGCCCAGAGCCAGTATACAAATTAATGAAATTAGAAACAAAAGGGAGACATAAGAACAGAAAAGGAGGAAATTAAAAAAAACATCAAATTTTACTACAAAATCCAATACTCAACAAAAGAGGAGTCTAGGTGAAATGGATGGTTTTCTAGACATATACCACATAACAAAGTTAAATTAAGAGCCGGTAAACAATATAAACAGGACTGTATCCCAGAAGGAAATAGAAGAAGACATTTAAAACCTAACATCCAAAAAAGCCCAGTGCCAGATGGATTTAGTACCGAATTCTACCAGACATTCAAAGAAGACCTGATACCAATATTCCTCAAAGTGTTCCATAAAATTGAAATACAAGGACCAGTGCCTAATTCATTCTATGAAGCCACAGTTTCTCTAATACCTATACCACATAAGGACTCAACCAAAAAAGATGATTTCAAACCAATCTTGCTTATGCATACTGATAAAATATTACTCAATAAAATTCTTGCAAATTGAATTCAAGAACGTATCAAGCCATCATTCTTCGTGATCGAGTAGGCATTATCCAAAGGATGCAAGCTTGGTTTAATGTATGAAAATCCATTAACATAATCCACAAGATAAATAACCTCAGAAGAAAATCACGTGATCATCATTTTTGATGTAGAAAAGTCATTTGACACAATACAACCCCTCTTCATGTTAAAAGTATTGGAGAGATCAGGAATTCAAGGCCCATACCTAAACGTAATATAAGATTTTTACTGCAAACTAACAATCAATATAAAATTAAATAGAGAGATACTTGAAACAATCCCAATAATCTCAGGGACAAGAAAATGATACCTACTCTCCCTGTATCTATTCAATATATACTCAAAGGACTTTAAGACAACGAAAAGAAATCAAGGGTATGCAAATTGGCAAAGAAGAAATAATGTTTTGCAAATGATATGATAGTATTTATGAGCAACCATAAGATTTCTATCAGAGAACTTCTCTATCTGATAAACAACTTCAGCAGTGTGGCTGGATATAAAATGAGCTTAAATAAAATAGTAGCCTTTCCTTATAAAATGATAAACAGGATGAGAAAAAATTACAGAAATGACACACTTCAAAATAGCCACAAATAATGTAAAATATCTTGGGATAACTCTTACCAAACAATTGAAAGATCTGTATGACAACCTCTTCTGAGAGACATATCCAGAGCGTGTCAAAAACGGAGGTCAATGCTAGCAGCAAACCACTGAACTGAGAACAGGACCCTCTTTGGGGGAATTAAAGGAAGAATGAAAGAGCTGAAGAACCTTGCAACACCATAAGAACAACAATGCTAACCAAGCAGACCTTCTAGGGACTAAAGCACTATCAAAGGACTATACATGGATTGACCCAGGCCTCGAACTGCATATGTAGCAGAGAATAGCCTTGTTGAGGCACCAGTGGAAGGGAAATCCCTTGGTCCTGCCAAGGTTAGACCCTCAGTTCAGGGGATAAGGGGGGTAAAGGGGATGAATGGAGAGAACACAAAACAAATAAACAAACAACAAACAAAAATTCAAATCTCTCAAGGAAGAAATAGAAGATCTCAGAAAATGGAGAGATCTCTCATGCTTATGGATTGGCAGATTAACACAGTAAAAATGACCAAACTATCAAAGGCAATCTCTAGATTCAATGCAATTCCCATCAAAATCCCAACCAACATCTTTAAATACATGGATAACAATTCTCAAATTTATCTAGAAAGTAAAAAAAAAAAAAACCAGAATAGAAAAACAAACAATCAAACAAACAAAAAAACAAAACAAAAAAACAAAAAACAATTTTTAACAGTAAAAAGGAAAAAAAAAGAAAAAAGGGCTAGGGCAATCAGCATCCCTGACCTCAAGCTCTACTACAGAGCAATATTGATAAATACTGCAAGGTATTGATGTAGAGACAGACATGTTGATAAATAGAGTAGAATTGAAGACTCAGGGGAAACACACACACAGACACACACACACACACAGACACACACACACACACACACACACACACACACACACACACTTACACTTTACTTCTTTAAAAAAGAATCCAAAAACATACATTGGAAAAAAGAAAGTGTCTTCAAAAAATGGTGCTGGTCTAACTGGCTGTGTGTATGTAGAAAAATGAAAATAGACGCATATTCTTCACCTTGCCGAGTGCTCAAGTCCAGGTGGATCAAGGAACCTCAACGTATAACCAGATACATTGAATCTAACAGAAAAGAAAGTGGAAGAGAGCCTTAAACTCATTGGCACAGGGAGAAAATTCCTAAACAGAACTCCAATGGCTCATACTCTCAGATAAAGAATTTATAAATGGGACATCCTGTAACTGGAAAGGTTTGAAGGCAAAGAACTTAGTCAATAAAACAACTGGGCAATCTAGAGATTGGGAATTTTTTTTCACTAATCAAACAACGGAAAAAGGTCTAATACTCAAAATGTATAAATAACATAAGATGCTAACCACTAATAAACCAAAGAACCCAATCAAAAAATGGGGTATATAGCTAAACTGAGAATTCACAGCAGAGGAATCCTGAATGTCTGAAAAGCTTCTAAAGAAATGTTCAAAGTCCCTAGTGATAGCGAAATACAAATCTAAATGATCCCGACATTCCATTTTACACCAGGCAGAGTGGCTAAGACCACAGCCTCTGGGGATAACAAGTATTGGTGAAGATGCAGAGAAGGAGGAACACTTCCTTCCCTTGCTGGTGGCTTTTCCAACTGTCGGGAGCAGTCTGGAAATCAATTTAAAGCTTCCTCAGAAAATTAGTAATACACCTACCAGAAAACCCAGAAATACCACTCTTGGGAAAACACCCAGGCCGTAGGGGAACATGTTCCACTGTATTCATAGCAGCCTTATTTGTGTGTCTCCCTTGAGTCTGTTCATGTGTGGTTTACATTGATATCGATGTATTTTCTTATATTGAACTTACATCGAATCCCTGGATGAAGCCTACTTGATCATTGTGACTGATCCTTTGATATGTTCTAGGATTCAGTTTGCAAGAATTTTATCGACTATTTTTGGTCCATATTCATAAGGAAATTAGTCTGAATTTCTTCTTTGTAGGGTCTTTGTGTGGTTTAGATATAAGAGCAATAGTTGTTTCAAAGAAACATTCTGATAGTTTACTTCTGTTACTATTTTGTGGAATCAAGAGGAGTATTTGTATTAGGTTTTCCTTGATGATATAATAGAAATCTGCATTAAACCCATCTTGTCCTGGCCTTTTTTATTCTTTTGGTGACTTTTAATGATTGATTCTGTGGTACTGTTTAGATGGTTTATCTGATTTTGATTTAACTTTGGAACCTGGTATCTATATAGAAAATGAGCCATTTCCTCCAGATTTTCTAGTTTGTTATGTATAGGCTTTTGCAGTAGGATTTGATAGCATTTTTTTATTTTCTCAGTTTCTGTTGTTATGTCTCCCTTTTCATTTTTATTTTGTTATTTTGGATACTTTCTCTCTGCCCTGTGGTTATGCTTCCTAATGATTTATATGACTTGTTGATTTTTACAAATAACAAGCTCCTGCTTTTGTTGAATCTCTGAATAGTTCTTTTTGTTTCTAATTGGTTGATTTCTGCTCTCTGATTTTTTTCCTGCTGTCTCTTCCTCTTGGGTAAATTTACTTATTTTTGTTCTAGTGCTTTCAAAGGTGCTGTCAAACTGCTAGTGTGTGCTATCTTGGGTTTGTTTTGGTGGCACTCAGTGCTAAGAGTTTTCCTCTTAGTGCTGCTTTCACAGTATGACATAAGTTTGGTATGTTGTGCCTTCATTTTCATTAAATTCTAAATAAGTTTTTTATGTTTTTCTTTATTTCTTCCTTGACCAAGTTGTCATTGAGTAGAGTGTTGTTCGGCTTCCATGAATATGTTAGCTTTCTGTTGTTCGTGTTCATATTGAAGATCAGCCTTAGTCCATGGTGATATAATAGAATGCGTGGGATTATATCAATCTCCTTGTATCTATTGAGTCCTTTTTTGTGACCAATTATATGTCCAATTTTTAAGAAGTTATCATTATGTGCTTTTGTTTTTGGATTAAATGTTCTGTAGATGTCTGTTAAATCCATTTGTTTTATAACTTCTGTTAATTTCACTCTGTCTCTGTTTAGTTTCTGTCTCCATAATCTGTCCACTGATGAAAGTGCTGTGTCGAAAGTCTCAGACTATTACTGTGTAAGGTACAGTGTATTCTTATATATGCATTGAGCTTTAGTAAATTTTTTTTGATTGTGTGTGCCCTTGCATTTGGAGCATAGATGTTCAGAATTGAGAGTTCATCTTGGCATATATTTTCTTGGATGGGTATGAAGTTTTCTTCCTTATCTCTTTGATAACTTTTGGTTAAAAGTTGATTTTATTCAATATTAAAATGGCTACTCCAGCTTATTTCTTGGAACCATTTGCTTGGAAAAAAATTTCCCAGTCTTTTACTCTTAGATATTGTTTGACTTTAGTCACTGAGGAACATTTGCTGTATTCAGCAAAATGATGTACCCTGATTACATATCCAGTCCATTAGTCTATGTGCTTTTAATTGAAGAATTGAGGCCATTAATGTTAAGACACATTCAAGAATAGCAATTGTTGTTTCCTGCTATTTTTGTTGGTAGAGGTGGAATTATAATTGTGTGGCTATCTTCTTTTGGGTTTATTGCCAGAAGTTTGCTGTCTTGCTTTTTCTAGGTTGTAGTTTCCCTTTATGTGTTGGGGGGTTTCCAATTATTATCCTTTGTAGGGCTGGATGTGTGGAAAAATATTGTATAAATTTGGTTTTGTCAAGGAATATCTTGGTTACTCCATGTACGTTAATTGAGAGTTTTGCTGGCTAGAGTAGCATGGACTGTCATTTGTGTTCTCCCAGAATTTGTTTAAAATCTGTCGAGGATCGTCTAGCTTTCATTTTCTCTGTTATAAAGTCTGGTGTAATTCTCATAGGGCTACTTTTATAAAATACTTGAACTTTTTCCCTTTTCATTTTAATATTCTTTGTATTGTGTGTTTCCTGTTTTGACTATTTTGTGAGAGGAAAAATTTATTTTTTGGTCCAGTTTGTTTGGAGGTCTGTAAGTTTCTTTTATGTTCATGGACATCTCTCTCTTTATGTTAGGGAAGTTTTCTTCTATAATTTTGTTTCATTATTTACTGGCCCATTAAGATGGGAATCTTCTTTTTTATATTTATAGTTCTTTAGTTTGGTCTTCTCATTTTGTCCTGGATTGCTTGGATTTTTTTTGCTAGGAGCTTTTTGCTTTTTGCATTTTCTTTGACTACTGTGTCAGTGTTTTCTGATATCTTCTGCCCCTGAGATTTTTCTTTTCAAACTCTTGTATTCTGTTGGTGATTCTGGCATGTCTGAGCTGGACCCATGCACATGGAGAGTTCACCACTAGCTCACTGGATGAATAATGTCCATTATTTCTTCTTGATTATAAACACACAGCCTCTGCCCCCAAAGGGAATATGAGTAATATTTTATAGCATTCAATTGGCAGAAAGTACTTTTTTTTAGAAATACTAGACTGTGTTTTTATTTCTTATGACCCTAGGTATTCAAGCTAAAAAAGGAATTTCATTGACTTTTAAATGTTGCATAGTGACATATATAAGTAGTGGCCTGTTAACTACATTATGAAACAAATATTCATAATATACCTGATATTTGCAGATGCTACATTCTGTCTAAAGAGAAAGGAGATGTTCCTGTTTGACTCATGGATCCAAAAATACCTGATTTTCCAATATTAATATTTAATATTAAGGTGGTTTGTGACCTTACACTTACATTTTCCAATCATTACAGAATCTTTCCAAGATACAACTAAATTTTTCTTTCCTATGTGTAGTTTTACAGAACTCTGTGTGGGGTTCCTTTTAGATCAGAATAAGAAAAAAGAGTTTGTTGGTTTGTTGTATGGACTTTTTTTATTTCTTTGTCCTTTTTATAGGATATTTTTTATTTACATTTCTTTTTTATTGGACATATTTTACTTATATTTCAAATGTTATCCCCTTTTCCAGTTTCCTGTCTATAACCCCCCTGTTCTATCCCCTATACCCCTGCTTCTGCGAGGGTGTTCCCCTACCCACCTACCCACCTACTCACCCACTCCTACTTGCCTGCCTGCCCTGACATTCCCCAACACTAGGACATTGACCCTTGGCAGGACCAAGGGCTTCTCCTCCAAAGGGGAACTATCAATAAGAAAAAGTGGCAACCAACAGACTGGGAAAAGATCTTAACCAATCCCACATCTGACAGCGGACATACATCCAATATATACAAAGGACTCAAGAAGTTAGACTCCAGAGAATCAAATAACCCTATTAAAATGGGGTAGAGAGTTAAACAAAGAATTTTCATCTCAGGAATATTGAATAGCTAAGAAGCACATAAAGATTTAAGTTCAACATCCTTAGTCATCAGGGAAATACAAATGAAAACAATCCTGAGATACCAACTCACAGCAGTCAGAATGACTAAGATTAAAAAACTCAGGTGAAAAAGAGATAGTGGCAAAGATGTCAAAAATGAGGAACACTCCTCTATTGTTGATGGGATTGTAAGTTGTTACAACCACTCTGGAAATCAGTCAGGTGGTTCCTCAGAAATTTGATATAGTAGTACCTCAGGATCCATGTATACCACTCCTGGGTATAAACCCAAAGGATACTACAACATATAACAAGGATAAATGCTCCACTATGTTCATAGCAGCCTTATTTATAATAGCGAGAAGCTAGTAAGATCCCAGATGTCCCTCAACAAAGGGATAGATAAAGAAAATGTGGTAAACTTACACAAAGGATTACTACTCAGCTATACTTGTATGAACTTTAAGGAGAGGCATCTCAGCAGTGATGAGACTATATTATTTCATCATCATAGAGCCATAGGTTGCAAGGAGACTGGTTGTCTCAATCTTTTTGCCTGAGTTAATTTTTGTACATTTCCTTTCATGTTATTTACATTGTGAGGTATACAGTCCAAATAGTATAGTTCTGATAAATTAGCATGAGACACTTTGTTAAATATTAAATTGTACAATTACTATCATGCAAATCAAAGTTATGCAAATTAATGTGTATCATGCAAATTAAGGCAGTTCTTGTCCAAATGTCAGATTACAATGTGCAATGTAATGTGCACAGCTATAGCTGTGAAATGCCAAGTTATAGCAATCTATGTCTATATATTTGAAACTCCTGGATCACTGGCCCATGCTGTGAAGGCTTCTAATGGATACCAATTTCATTTTCTTCTTATCAATGGACTTCCCTTTATAGCATTTTGCTTCTACATAAGTCACACTCACCAGGAGATTTCTATCACCATTCCTGTTGACTGCTTCTACCTCCATTCTTTCTAATTTCCTTCATCACAAGCATTCTAGGAAAAGGAGACCCTAGGACTAAACCTCTGCTTACCACCACAGATGAGATGCAAGTACCTTGCACAGATTTTCAAACTCTAAATTGTTATCAGGAGCCACAGGTTTTTATAAATCTTTTTTTCTTAACTTGTTTTCTTGCTATTGGTTTTTCTCCCTTTTCAAATGATTCTGCCTGCAGATCACAAGCACTTTTTTTTCAAAGTAGCCAGCAGTCAGGGACAGCCCAATAGGAACAGGGAGTATGAACTACCCAGCCGCCCCTTTCTCTAAAAGAAATAGTGAACCTGGTTCTTCGCTCTGTCACATAAGCCATATCTTTCCTCAGATACTTTGCTATGCTGCTCTCTGTCTTTGGCACTAATGAAGCTGTAAATAAATGTCTTTACCCAGTAGCTGAAAAGTTAATGATCCAATAACCTCGGGTGGACTGGAAGCTCTGGACAGGAAAGTTACCTGACTGACACTTCTTGAAGCTACTTATAAATCACCCACATACAAATCTGTGGGCATTCTCACTTCCAAAGTACTGTGGAACTGAACAGCAGCTGGACCCTTTCATCTCCATGATAACCCAAAGACCCACACCATATGTATAGAATCTCATATCAGTGGACCTTAGCACAAAAGTTCAGAATACCCAAGATGCAATTCACAGACCACATGAAGCTCAAGAAGAAGGAAGATCAAAGTGTGGTTGCTACAGTCCTTCTTAGAAGGTGGAAAAAAATACTCAAGGGAGGAAATATGGAGACAAAGTGTTGAGCAAAGACTGATATCCAAAGACTGCCCTACCTGTGGATCCATCCCATATATAATCTTCAAACCCAGCCACTACTCAGGAGCCTGATAAAGCTGTCTCTTGAGAGGCTTTTCCAGAACCTGTCAAATACGGAGGTAGATGCTCAGAGACAACCATTGGATTGAACACTGGGTTACCAATGGAAGAGTTAAAAAACCGAAGGAGCTGAAGGGGTTTGCAATCCCACAGGAATAACAACAATATCAAACAACCAGACTTCCCAAGGACTAAGCCACCAACCAGAGATTACACATGGAGAGACCCATGGATCCAGCCACATATGTAGCAAAGGATGGCTTTGTTGGACATCAATGGAAGGAGAGATCTTTGTTTCTATGAAGGATCGATATTCCAGTGTCGAGGAATTCCATGGCAAGGAGGTGGGAGTGCTTTATGTGTGTGCGAGCACCAGGGGGAGGGAGGATGGGATATGGTGTTTCCAGAGAGGAAACAGGCACAGTGGATAACATTTGAAATGTGAATAAATTAATATCCAATTAAAAAAATGTTGTGCTTCTGGTCATGCCTGTCTGAATACTTTTATTTCTACATTGCCTCAATCAATCCCAATCTAATGTTAGACATCTTTGTAAGTGTCCTATTGAGCCCCAGACGTGAACTGCTTCAGAATCTTTGAGGGAAACAAATGTACATCTTGCTACTTTTCCACCTCCAAAGCACTGGGAATTGACATTATTTACTGTTCTAAGCTTCTTCATTGACCACCAAATTCTCTCCATTTAACCATTTCTATGGAAAACAGGATAAACACAGCAATGCTCCGGTTTTGATTTTCTTTAATGACTACATTTGTCAAAAGCAAAAAAAGTGAATGAAGGTGTTTCTATGGTAAAACCACGTGCAACATTTTAATCCATCAGGTTGCATATGTTCAATACGAAATTACATTTAAGTGTCTTGGAAAAAAATGTCATCGTGTGTGGTGAATCACTTAAAGAAAACAATGTCTGACACTTTTTTCCCCAGAATCACATCAACCACGAATCTCAGCCTTTACTTACTAGCATCTTTCCTCATCCTGTTTAAAACAGAACCATTTTCCTATGGACCTCACATTTTTTTTAATCCTCTCTCTCCATTTTATGAGAATCACTCAGGAAACTACCAAAAATGGCCAGTAGTAAAGACTTTAGGGTGATTAAAAAAAAGGTGTTCCATTTTGATCTCCATTAAATATAGAAACTTTGAACATATGTGGAGATGTTATCTATCATAGAAATTAATTTTATACGTAAGGAAAAATTATACATTTACTTTTCCTAAACAAAATGGGATATCTCATGAGATATTTCCCTGTAAGGAGGTGAAGTCTTAAGGCAGATAAAGGGATGCACTTTAAGTTACCTCTCCGTAGAAAGTGAGAAGGGTTTGATTGTAGTCCCCCAGACCCAAACAAGCCAGAAGATCCAAACAGCCAAAGCCTTGTAATCAGTAAGTGTGATGTTAGGGATACTACAGTTGCTGATGACTTGAAATTCTAGTAAAACCAGAGCAAAGGAAAACTAGCACACAATCAGATGTAAGGCAGAATACAGGGCCCTTATAGCAATTTTTGTTTAACTTTCAATGAAGGTACCAAACACATTATTTAAGGAAAATACAACCTTTTCAACAGTGTGAGAAAACTGGCTATTCAAATATAAAAGAATGAATGAAGGGAATGTCAGGGCAGGGAGGCAGGAACAGGGGGTTGTTGGAGAGGGGCAATGGCCTTATAGAAGAAGGGGGAGGTGAATGGGATAGGTGGCTTACGGATGGGAAATCAGGAAAAGGAATAACTTTTAAAATGTAAATCAAAAATATTCAATAAAAAGAGAAGAAAGCAAAGAAGATTGAATTAGATTCATTGTTTTTACCATATACAAAATCTAAACAAAATGGGTCAAAGAAATTGCTGTAAGACCAACTTCCTTGAAAGTGCTAGAAGAAAACTAAAAATATACTTCTATATCAATCAGAGGTGGGATTTCTGAAAACAATTCCAGAAGTTAAAAAAAATAGCAAGAATAGACAAATGAGGTTGGTAGGACTTTTTTTTTTTTTTTTTGGAAGAACTTTCTATACTCAAAGAAACCTTTCAGCAGAGTATAGAGAAAACTAATAACTGGAAAGACTTTTACCAAATATATGATATACAGAGGTGTTCTGTATAGGATATAAGAACAATTAAAAAAATAACTCTTAAAATTTCAAGTCAATTAATGCAGAAGTAAGCAGATAAATAAAATGGCATATAAAAAAACATAGACATATCCAACATTCTTATCCATCTAGGAAATAAAAAATACTAGTAAAATAAGATTCCAAATAACTCTGGCCATAATATATTTCAGAAGTAAAACCATTAACTTTGTCTCCATATCCTCTGCTATGAATATTTTTGTTCCCCCTTATAAGAAGAACTGAAGCATCCCCACTTTGGTCTTCCTTCTTGAGTTTCATGTGGTCTGTGGATTGTATCTTGGAAAATTCAAGCTTTTAGGCTAATATCCACTTATCAGTGAGTACATACCTTGTGAATTTTTCTGTGATTGAATAAACTCACTCAGGAGGATATTTTCTAAATCCATACATTTGCCTATGAATTTTCCGAAGTCATTGTATTTGATAGCAGAGTAGTATTCCATTGTATAGATGTACCACATTTTCTGTATCCATTACTCTGTTGAAGGGAATCAGGGTTCTTTTCAGATTCTGGCTAATATAAATAAGGCTACTATGAGCATAGTGGAATATGTGTCTTCATTGTATGTTGGAGCAACTTTTGGATATATGAACAGGAGTAGTACAGCTGGGTCCTCAGGTAATGCAATGTCCAATTTTCAGAGGAACCTCCAGACTGATTTCCAGAATGGTTGTATAAGTTTGCAATTCAACCAAAAATGGAGAAGTATTCTCTCTCTACATCCACGAGAGCATCTGCTGTCACCAAAATTTTTGATCTTAGTTATTCTTGACTGGTATAAGGTGGAATTTCAGGATTGTTTAGATATGCATTTCCCTGATGACTAAGGATGTTGAACATTTCTTTAAGTAGTTCTCAGCCATTCAATATTCCTCAGCTGAGAATTATTTTTTAGCTCTGTACCCCATTTTTAATAATGTTATTTAGCTCTCTTGAGTCTAACTTCTTGAGTTCTTTGTATATTTTGGATATTAGCCCTCTATCAGATGTAGGATTGGTAAAGATCTTTTCCCAATGGGTTGGTTGCCATTTTGTCATATTGACATTGTCCTTTGCCTTACAGAAGCTTTGCAGTTTTATGAGGTCCCACTTGTGGATTCTTGATCTTAGAGCATATTGTTATTTTGTTCAGGAAAATTTCCCCAGTGCCCATTTGTTCAAGGCTCTTACCCAGTTTTTCTTCTTTTAGTTTGAGTATATCTGGTTTGATGTGGAGGTCTTTGATACACTTAGACTTACCTTTTTTATAAGGCAACAAGAATGGGTCAATTTGAATTCTTCTGCATGGTTACCGGCAGTTGAACCTGCACCATCTGTTGAAAATGCTATTTTTTTTCCTTGGATGGTTTTAACACCTTTATCAAATATCAAGTGACCATAAGTTTGGGGGTTTATTTTTGAGTCTTTAATTCCATTCCACTGATCTAGTTACCTGTCTCTGTACCAATACCATACACTTTTTATCACTATTGCTCTGCAATAGTGCTTGAGATCAGGGATGGTGGTTCCCTAAGAATTTCTTTTGTTGTTGAGTATGTTTTTCACTATCCTGGGTTCTTTGTTATTTTAAATGAATTTGCAAATTATTCTTTCAAATTCTATGAAGAATCAAGTTGGAATTTTGATGGAGATTGCATTGAACTTGTAGATTGCTTTTGCCAAAATGGTCATTTTTACTGTATTAATCCTGAAAATCCATGAGCATGGGAGGTCTTTCCATTTTCTTAGATCTTCTTCAATTTCTTCTCCAGAGACTTGAAGTTCTTGTCACACATATCTTTCACTTGCTTGGTTAAAGTCACACTGAGGTATTTTATATTATTTGGGGATGTTGTGAAGGGTGTCATTTCACAAAAGAAGGTATATTCTTTTGTTTTAGGATGAAATGTTCTATAATTATCTGTTAAATCCATTTGGCTTAAAACTTCTGTTAGTTTCTCTAATTCTCTATTTAATTTCTGTTTCCATTATCTGCCCATTTGTGAGAGTGGGTTATTGAAATTTCCTATTAGTGTGTGAGGTATAATGTGTACTTTGAATTTTACTAAGGATTTTTTGTTTTGTTTTGTTTTTTACAAAAGTAGGTGCTCTTGAATTTGGAGCATAGATATTTGGGATTGAGGGTTCATCTTGGTGGATTTTTCCTTTGAGGAATATGAAGTATGCTTCCTTATCTTTTTGGTTAACTTTTGGTTGCAAGTCCATTTTCTTTGATAAGAGAATGGTCAATTCAGCTTCTTTCTTCAGACCATTTGCTCATGAAGTTGTTTTCTAGCCTTTTACTCTGAAGTAGTGCCTGTCTTTGCCTCTGAATTGTGTTTCCTGTATGCGAGAAAATGCTGGCTCCTCTTTTTGTATCCAGTCTGTTAGTCTAAGTCTTTTCATTGGGTAATTGAGTCTACTGATGTCAAGAGATATTAAGGAACAGTGATTGCTGTTTCCTCTTATTTTGGTTTTTACAGCTGTAATTATGTTTGTGTGCCTCTCTTCTTTTGGTTTCATTGCAAGGAGATTACTTTCTTGCTTTTTCTAAAGTATAGTTTCTCTCCTTGTTTTGCAGTTTTCCATCTATTATCCTTTGTAGGGCTAAATTTCTATAAAGATATTATATAAATTCAGTTTTGTCAAGGAATATCTTGGTTTAATCCATCTATGTTATTTGAGAGTTTTCATGGATTTAGTAGCCTGAACTGGCATTTGTTCTCTCTTAGGGTCTATATGACGTCTGCCCAGGATCTATCGGCTCTCAGAGTCTGTGGTGAGAAGTCTGGTGTAATTCTGATAGGTCTGCCTTTATATGTTTCTTAACCTTTTTCCTTAATACTTTAAATATTATTTCTTTGTTTTGTATACTTGGTGTTTTGACTACTATGTGACTGGAGTACTTTCTTTTCTGTTCCAATGTCTTTGGAATTCTGTAGGCTTCTTGCATGTTTATGGATGTTTTGTGTTAGGAGCACTTTTCATCTTAAATTATCTTTGATAATTGTCTTGATGTCTTTAGTTGTATCTTCTGCCTCTGAGGTTCTCTCTTCTATTGCTTGTATTCTCTTGGTGATGCTTCTATTGATGACTCCTGATCTCTTTCCTAGGTTTTCTATCTTCAGGGTTTTATCTCTTTGTGATTTGTTTATTGTTTCTATCTCTATTTTTACATTCTTGATTGTTTTGTACAATTCCTTCACATGTTTGGTTTTGTTTTCCTGCAATTCTTAAAGGGATTCTTATGTTTCTTCTTTAAGGACTTCTACTTGTTTACCTGTGTTGTCCTGCATTTCGTTAAGGGAGTTATTTATGTCATTCCTGAATTCCTCTATCATCATCAAATCCAAATCTGTCTTTTCTGGTGTACTGGAATATGCAGTATTTGATTTTTTTGGGAATACTGGGCTCCGACGATGCCAAGTAGCCTTGGTTTCTCTTACTTAGATTCCTGTGTTTGCCTCTCTATATCAGATTGTTTCTGGTGTTAGCTTGTTTTTCTGTCTCTGACAGTGGATTGACCCTCCTGTAGGCCTGTGTGTCAGCACTACTGTAGACCTGTTTTCTTTCAGCCAGATCTGGGAACAGAGCGCTGCTTCTTCATTTGTGTGACCTGAAGCCTCCAGGTGGGTTGCTTAGCATAAAAAAGTTGGTCTTTCCTCTGCTCTCATGTGTGTAGGTGCTCATGGTGATTGGCTTTTAGCTCTGGACACAGGCAAAAACCCAAAGTGTTCTGACCCTCACTGCTCCTAGGTCCCTATTCCCAGAGGGCACAGAGCGGACCAGGCAGGTTCCTCTTGGGTCATAAATGTGTCCAGAAGTAATTGTTTCCTCTGAGCTCTCAGGATTGTCCACATTTCTGAGAGTCCAGCTCTCTCCTTCATGGGATTTGGGTGCAGCAAGCTGTGGACAGGTTCAGCTCAGGGCAGCCTGTCACCAGTAGTTGAATCTTGACTCTTTCTGTCTTCTTCTGGTGTCCTTGATTACACTGTCTCCCTTTTCCCTTCCCCTACTCTTGCACAAGACTCCCTGGTCTCCCTCAAATCTTTGGCTGTCAGTCTCTGCATATAATTCTTTAAGCTATTGGATGAAGACTCTCAGAAAACAGTTATGCCAGACTCCTGCTTCCAACAATGGCATAGTATCATCAATAGTGTTGGGGGTTGTCTCTCTCCCATAGGATGGGATTCAAGTTGAGTCAATTATTAGTCGGCCATTCCTTCAGCTTTGTTCTGTGTTTATCCCTGCATATTATAAAGGCAGAACAAATTTTTGGTGGAAAGTTTTGTGGATGGTTGATATCCTCTTCTATCCAATGGTAGCCCTGCCTGGCTACAGGATAAAGCCATGTTAGTCTCTGTATACCTAGCTACTAGGAATTTCAGATAGTGTCAAATCCCAAGACTTCTGGAAGCCTCCCCCATTCCAGGTGTCTGGCTCATCATAGAGATCCTCCTCCCACTCTTTTCTGTTCTATTTTCAAGTCCTATGCTGCCTTTTGCACCCCCACAGCTCTTTCAAACCTCATTTCCACTCTCTGGTCTCCTTTGTAACCTACTTCTAATCCAGTCGCCTCACTCCTTACATATTTGATGTCTATTTTATTTCCCCTTCTCAGTGAGATTCAAACATCCTCCTTTGATACTTCCTTTTTACTTGACGTCTTTGGGTCTGTGGATTGTAGTGTACTTATGCAGAATTTTATGGCTAATATCCTCTTATGAATATATACTGAGTGTTTCAGAGTCTGGGTTTCCTCACTCATGATGATAATTTTTAGTTCTATCTATTTGTCTGCATTTTTCATGACGTCTGTGTTTTTAACTGATGGATAGTATTACACATGTAAATGTACCACATTTTCTTTGTCCCTAGATGAGGAACATCTAGGTTGTTTTCAGATACTGGTTTTTATGAATAAAAGTGCAATGAACATGGTTGAGTAGGCATCCTCTAGAATGGTAGAGAAACTTTTATGTACATTGCCTGGAGTGGTGTAGCTGTGTCTTAAGGCAGAACAATCCCAAAATTTCTGGGGACGTGACAAATTAATTTACAAAAGTTTTATTCATGTTGCACTCCCAATGACAATGATGGACTGTACCCTTATTCGATATCCTAGGCAACATATATAGTTGCTTGAGTGTTTTGCCATTTTGAATGGTGCGAAATAATATTTTAGGGAAATTATAATTTGCCTTTCCCCAGTGACTAAGGAATTTGAACAATTCTTTAAATGGTATAGAGTCATTAGAGATATCTGTGTTGATAGTTGTTTTGTCTGTTTCTTTTTTTTTTTTAACTTTGTACATTATTTTACAATTGGATCATTTGGTTGGCTGGTGTTTAGTTTCTTAAGTTATTTATATATTTTGGGAATTACTCCTCTGTTGGATCTAGGATTGGTGGCAATCATTTTTATCCTTTGTGAAGAATGTAATTTTGTCTTATTGATGGTGTCCTTTGCCTTTCAGAAGCTTTTCAGTTTTATGAGATCCAATTTATTAATTGTTGGTCTTAATGCCTGACATATTGGTTTTCTATTACAGAAATTGTTTCCTATGTCAATGTGTCCAAAACAGTTCTTCATTTTGTATTCTGTTAGACTTAGTATATCCAGTTTTATTTTGAGATCTTTGATCTTCTTTGACTTGGGTATTTTGTATAATAAATACAGATGTTTGCATTTTTCTACATATAGACACCCAGTTAAACCAGTATCATTTGTTAGAGATAATTTCTTTCTTCCATTGTATTTAGCTCTTTGTCAAAAATCAAGTATCCATTAGTACGTAGGAGTTTTTTCAGAAACTTCAATAATATTACTTTGAACACCTTCTTCATTTATAATGCCAAAACATACAGTTTTTTGATATTTTATTTATTTATTTTTCTCCATCTTTATTAAATTGGTTATTTCTTATTTACAGTTAAATTGTTATTAACAAAACATACAGTTTTTATTACTATTTTTCTGTAATCAGTAGCTTGAAATTAGAGATGATGATATCTCCAAAAGTTCTTTATTGTACCAGATTCTTTTAGCACTCCTCAGTTGTTTATTTTTTTTTCTTCATTTTTCCACATGAAGTTGAGAATTGCTCTTCAAAATTGGTAAAGACTTGTGTTGGGATTTTAATGGCAATTGCATTGAATCTGTATATTGATTGTGGTATAAAGACCAGTTTTACTATGTTAATGGATATCTTTCCGTCTTGTAATATCTTCTTCAATTTCCTTTGTCAGAGACTTGAGGTTCTTGTCATACAAGTACTTAACTTGTTTTGCTTGAATTACAGTGAGATATTTTAAATTATATATAACTGCTGTAATATGTGTTGTTGTAAAAATTCTTTCACAGCCTATTTAATGTTTATATAAAAGAGGGCTACTTTTTATTATTATTATTAACTTGAGTGTTTCTTATTTACATTTCGAGTGTTATTCCCTTTCCCGGTTTCGGGCAAACATCCCCCTAATCCCTCCTCCTCCCCTTCTTTATGGGTGTTCCCCTCCCCATCCTCCCCCCCATTGCCGCCCTCCCCACAACGATCACATTCACTGGGGGTTCAGTCTTAGCAGGACCTTCCCCTTCCACTGGTGATCTTACTAGATTATTCATTGCTACCTATGAGGTCAGAGTCCAGGGTCAGTCCATGTATAGTCTTTAGGTAGTGGCTTATTCCCCGGAAGCTCTGGTTGCTGGGCATTGTTGTTCATAAGGGGTTTCGACCTCCTTCAAGCTCTTCAAGTTCTTTCTCTGATTCCTTCAACAGGGGTCCCGTTCTCAGTTCAGTGGTTTGCTGCTGGCATTCGCCTCTGTATTTGCTGTATTCTGGCTGTGTCTCTCAGGAGAGATCTACATCCGGCTCCTGTCGGCCTGCACTTCTTTGCTTCATCCATCTTTTCTAATTGGATGGCTGTATATGTATGGGCCACATGGGGGGCAGGCTCTGAATGGGTGTTCCTTCAGTCTCTGTTTTAATCTTTGCCTCTCTCTTCCCTGCCAAGGGTATTCTTGTTCCCCTTTTAAAGAAGGAGTGAAGCATTCACATTTTGATTATCCGTCTTGAGTTTCATTTGTTCTAGGCATCTAGGGTAATTCAAGCATTTGGGCTAATAGACACTTATCAATGAGTGCATACCATGTGTGTTTTTCTGTGATTGGGTTACCTCACTCAGGATGATATTTTCCAGTTCAAACCATTTGCCTACGAACTTCATAAAGTCATTGTTATTGATAGCTGAGTAATATTCCATTGTGTAGATGTACCACATTTTCTGTATCCATTCCTCTGTTGAAGGGCATCTGGGTTCTTTCCAGCTTCTGGCTATTATAAATAAGGCTGCTATGAACATAGTGGAGCACGTGTCTTTTTTATATGTTGGGGCATCTTATGGGTATATGCCCAAGAGAGGTATAGCTGGATCCTCAGGCAGTTCAATGTCCAATTTTCAAAGGAATCTCCAGACTTATTTCCAGATGGTTGTAGCAGTCTGGAATCCCACCAACAATTGAGGAGTGTTCCTCTTTCATCCTCGCCAGCATTTGCTGTCACCTGAGTTTTTGATCTTAGCCATTCTCACTGGTGTGAGGTGAATTCTCAGGGTTGTTTTGATTTGCATTTCCCTTATGACTAAAGATGTTGAACATTTCTTTAGGTGTTTCTCAGCCATTCGGCATTCCTCAGCTGTGAATTCTTTATTTAGCTTGGAACCCCATTTTTGAATAGGGTTATTTGTCTCCATGCGGTCTACCTTCTTGAGCTCTTTGTATATTTTGGATATAAGCCCCTCTATCTGTTGTAGGATTGGTAAAGATCTTTTCCAAATCTGTTAGTTGCCGTTTTGTCCTAACCACAGTGGCCTTTGCCTTACAGAAGCTTTGCAGTTTTATGAGATCCAATTTGTTGATTCTTGATCTTAGAGCATAAGCCATTGGTGTTTTGTTCAGGAAATTTTTTCCAGTGCCCATGTGTTCCAGATGTTTCCCTACTTTTTGTTCTAGTAGTAAGAGTGTATCTGGTTTGATGTGGAGGTCCGTTATCCACTTGGACTTAAGCTTTGTACAGGGTGATAAGCATGGATCGATCTGCATTCTTCTACATGTTGACCTCCAGTTGAACCAGCACCATTTGCTGAAAATGCTATCTTTTTTCCATTTGAGGGTTTTGTCTCCTTTGTCAAAAATCAAGTGCCCATAGGTGTGTGGGTTCATTTCTGGGTCTTCAATTATGTTCCATTGGTCTATCTGTCTGTCTCTGTACCAATACCATGCAGTTTTTATCACTATTGCTCTGTAATACTGCTTGAGTTCAGGGATAGTGATTCCCCCTGATGTCCTTTTATTGTTGAGGATAGTTTGAGCTATCCTGGGTTTTTTGTTATTCCAGATGAATTTGCAAAATGTTCTGTCTAACTCTTTGAAGAATTGGATTGGTATTTTGATGGGGATTGCATTGAATCTGTAGATCGCTTTTGGTAGAATGGCCATTTTTACTATATTAATCCTGCCAATCCATGAGCATGGGAGATCTTTCCATTTTCTGTGGTCTTCTTCAATTTCTTTCTTCAGAGTCTTGAAGTTCTTATTGCACAGATCTTTTACTTGCTTTGTTAAAGTCACACTGAGGTACTTTATATTATTTGGGTCTATTATGAAAGGTGTCGTTTCCCTAATTTCTTTCTCGGCTTGTTTCCCTTTTGTGTAGAGGAAGGCTACTGATTTATTTGAGTTAATTTTATACCCAGCCACTTTGCTGAAGTTGTTTATCAACTTTAGTAGTTCTCCGGTGGAACTTTTGGGATCAGTTAAATATACTATCATATCATCTGCAAATCGTGATATTTTGACTTCTTCTTTTCCGATCTGTATCCCCTTGACCTCCTTTTGTTGTCTGATTGCTCTGGCTAGAACTTCAAGAACTATATTGAATAAGTAGGGAGAGAGTGGGCAGCCTTGTCTAGTCCCTGATTTTAGTGGGATTGCTTCAAGTTTCTCTCCATTTAGTTTAATGTTAGCAACTGGTTTGCTGTATATGGCTTTTACTATGTTTAGGTAGGGGCCTTGAATTTCTATTCTTTCCAGGACTTTTATCATGAAGGGGTGTTGAATTTTGTCAAATGCTTTCTCAGCATCTAATTAAATGATCATGTGGTTTTGTTCTTTAAGTTTGTTTATATAATGGATCACGTTGATGGTTTTCCATATATTAAACCATCCCTGCATGCCTGGGATGAAGCCTACTTGGTCATGGTGGATGATTGTTTTGATGTGCTCTTGGATTCGGTTTGCCAGAATTTTATTGAGTATTTTTGAGTCGATATTCATAAGGGAAATTGGTCTGAAGTTCTCTTTCTTTGTTGGGTCTTTGTGTGGTTTAGGTATAAGAGTAATTGTGGCTTCATAGAAGGAGTTCGGTAGTGCTCCATCTGTTTCAATTTTGTGGAATAGTTTGGATAATATTGGTATGAGGTCTTCTATGAATGTCTGATAGAATTCTGCACTAAACCCGTCTGGACCTGGGTTCTTTTTGGTTGGGAGACCTTTAATGACTGCTTCTATTTCCTTTGGAGTTATGGGGTTGTTTAACTGGTCTATCTGTTCCTGATTTAACTTCGGTACCTGGTATCTGTCTAGGAAATTGTCCATTTCCTGCAGATTTTCATGTTTTGTTGAATATAGGCTTTTATAGTAAGATCTGATGATTTTTTTTAATTTCCTCTGAATCTGTTGTTATGTCTCCCTTTTCATTTCTGATTTTGTTAATTTGGACATACTCTCTGTGTCCTCTCGTTAGACTGGCTAATGGTTTATCTAGCTTGTTGATTTTCTCAAAGAACCAACTTTTGGTTCTGTTGATTCTTTCTATGGTCCTTTTTGTTTCTACTTGGTTGATTTCAGCTCTGAGTTTGATTATTTCCTGCCTTCTACTCCTCCTGGGTGTATTTGCTTCTTTTTGTTCTAGAGCTTTTAGGTGTGCTGTCAAGCTGGTGACATATGCTCTTTCCTGTTTCTTTCTGCAGGCACTCAGCGCTATGAGTTTTCCTCTTAGCACAGCTTTCAGTGTGTCCCATTAGTTTGGGTATGTTGTACTTTCATTTTCGTTTAATTCTAAAAAGTCTTTAATTTCTTTCTTTATTTCTTCCTTGACCAGGTTATCATTGAGTAGAGGATTGTTCAATTTCCATGTATATGTGGGCATTCTTCCCTTATTGTTATTGAAGACCAGCTTTAGTTCGTGGTGGTCTGATAGCACGCATGGGATTATATCTATCTTTCTGTATTTGTTGAGGCCCGTTTTTTGACCAATTATATGGTCAATTTTGGAGAAAGTACCATGAGGAGCTGAGAAGAAGGTATATCCTTTTGCTTTAGGATAGAATGTTCTTTAAATATCTGTTAAGTCCATTTGGCTCATGACTTCTCTTAGTCTGTCTATGTCTCTGTTTAATTTCTGTTTCCATGATCTGTCCATTGATGAAAATGGGGTATTGAAATCTCCTACTATTATTGTGTGTGGCGCAATGTGTGTTTTGAGCTTTAGTAAGGTTTCTTTTCTGTACATAGGTGCCCTTGTATTTGGGGCATACATATTTAGGATTGAGAGTTCATCTTGGTGGATTTTTCCTTTGATGAATATGAAGTGCCCTTCCTTATCTTTTTTGATGACTTTTAGTTGAAAATTGATTTTATTTGATATTAGAATGTCTACTCCAGCTTGCTTCTTCTGACGATTTGCTTGGAAAGTTGTTTTCCAGCCTTTCACTCTGAGGTAGTGTCTGTCTTTGTCTCTGAGGTGTGTTTCCTGTAGGCAGCAGAATTCAGCATCCTCGTTGCGTATCCAGTTTGTTAATCTATGACTTTTTATTGGGAAGTGGAGGCCATTGATGTTGAGAGATAGTAAGGAATAGTGATTATTGCTTCCTGTTATATTCATATTTGGATATGAGGTTATGTTTGTGTTTTTCTTCTGTTTGTTTTGTTGCCAAGACTATTAGTTTCTAGCTTCTTCTAGGGTATATCTTGCCTCCTTATGTTGGGCTTTACCATTTATTATCCTTTGTAGTGCTAGATTTGTAGAAAGATATTGCGTAAATTTGGTTTTGTCATGGAATATCTTGGTTTCTCCATCTATGTTAATTGAGAGTTTTGCAGGATACAGTAACCTGGGCTGGCATTTGTGTTCTCTTAGGGTCTGTATGACATCTGTCCAGGATCTTCTGGCTTTCATAGTTTCTGGCGAAAAGTCTGGTGTGATTCTGATAGGTCTGCCTTTATATGTTACTTGACCTTTTTCCCTTACTGCTTTTAACATTCTTTCTTTATTTTGTACATTTGGTGTTTTGACTATTATGTGATGGGAGGAGTTTCTTTTCTGTTCCAATCTATTTGGAGTTCTGTAGGCTTCTTGTATGCTTATGGGTATCTCTTTTTTTCGGTTAGGGAAGTTTTCTTCTATGATTTTGTTGAAGATATTTACTGGTCCTTTGAGCTGCAAGTCTTCACTATCTTCTATACCTATTATCCTTAGGTTTGATCTTCTCACGGAGTCCTGGATTTCCTGTATGTTTTGGACCAGTAGCTTTTTCTGCTTTACATTATCTTTGACAGTTGAGTCGATGATTTCTATGGAATCTTCTGCTCCTGAGATTCTCTCTTCCATCTCTTGTATTCTGTTGGTGAAGCTTGTATCTACAACTCCTTGTCTTTTCTTTTGGTTTTCTATATCCAGGGTTGTTTCCATGTGTTCTTTCTTGATTGCTTCTATTTCCATTCTTAATTCCTTCAACTGTTTGATTGTGTTTTCCTGGAATTCTTTCAGGGATTTTTGTGACTCCTCTCTATGGGCTTCTAATTGTTTGTTTATGTTTTCCTGGAATTCTTTCAGGCATTTTTGCGATTCCTCTCTGTAGGCTTCTACCTGTTCTCTAAGGGAGTTCTTCACGTCTTTCTTTAAGTACTCCAGCATCATGATCAAATTTGATTTTGAAACTAGATCTTGCTTTTCTGGTGTGTTTGGATATTCCGTGTTTGCTTGGGTGGGAGAATTGGGCTCCGATGATGCCATGTAGTCTTGGTTTTTGTTGCTTGGATTCCTGCGTTTGCCTCTCGCCATCAGATTATCTCTAGTGTTACTTTGTTCTGCTATTTCTGACAGTGGCTAGACTGTTCTATAAGCCTGTGTTTCAGTAGTGCTGTAGACCCGTTTTCCTGTTTTCTTTCAGCCAGTTATGGGGACAGAGTTTTCTGCTTTTGGGCGTGTAGTTTTTCCTATCTACAGGTCTTTAGCTGTTCCTGTGGGCCTGTGTCTTGAGTTCACCAGGCAGGTCGCTTGCAGCAGAAAAGTTGGTCTTACCTGTGGTCCCGAGGCTCAAGTTTGCTCCTGGGGTGTTGCTTATGAGCTCTCCGCAGCGGCAGCAACCAGGAAGCACACAATATCTTAATATAAACCCAGCCCAACCAAAGATAATTGAAAGAAAACTCCAACACCAGGACAGAAATTGCAACATATAGAAAGCATGAATATAATTTCTTTGCAATGAAACCAAAAGTAAACAAAAAAAAACCTAATTCTACCTCTAAAAATGAAAGTAACAGGAATTGATGATCATTATTCCTTAATAATATCTCTCAACCTCAACAGAATCAATTCCCCAATTAAAAAAAAAAACATAGACTAACAGACTGGAATCATAAAGAGGACCCAGTGTTTTGCTGCTTGTAGAAAACATACCTCAGAAACAAAGACAGATACAAACTCAGAGTAAATGGCTAGAAAACAACTTTCCAAGCAAATGGTCTGAAGAAACAAGCTGCATTTGCCATTCTAATATCAAATAAAATTGAATTTCATCCAAAAGTCATTAAAATTGTGAGGATGGACATCAAAGGAAAAATCCACCAAGATGAACTCTAAATCCTAAATACCTGTGCTCCAAATGCAAGGGCACCTACATTCATAAAAGAAACCTTACTAAACCTAAAAGAACACTTTATACCTCACACGATAATAGTAGGAGATTTCAACACAATACTCTCATCACTGGACAGATCACGGAAATAAATTAAACAGAGACGTAGAAAAACTAACAGAAGGTATGAACCAAATGGATTTAACACATATTTATAGAACATTCCATCCTAAATCAAAAGGCTATACCTTCTTCTCAGCACCTCATGGAACCTTCTCCCAAATTGACCATATAATCATTCACAAAACAGGCCTCAACAGATACAGGAAGATAGAAATAATCCCATGCAACTATTAGATCACCATGCACTAAGATCAGTGTTCAATAGCAACAATAATTAGAGAAAGCCCACATATACATGGAAGTTGAACAATACTTGACTCAATGACAACTTGGTCAAGGAGGAAATAAAGAAAGAAATTAAGGACTTCTTGGAATTTAATGAAAATAAAGATTCAACATTCCCAAACTTATGGAACACAATGAAAGCAGTATTAAGAGGAAAACTCATAGCTCTGAGTGCCTGCAAAAAGAAACAGTAGAGAGCATATGTCAGTAGCTTGATAGCACACCTAAAAGCTCTAGAACAAAAAGAAATAAATAAACCCAAGAGGAGTAGAAGGCAGGAAATAAACGAATGTAGGGCTGAAATCAACCAAGTAGAAAAGAAAAGGACTATACAAAGAATCAATAAAAGCAGGAGCTGCTTCTTTGAGAAAGTCATCAAGATACATAAGCACTTAGCCAGACTAGCCAGAGATCCCAGAGAGTGTATCCAAATTTAAAAAAAAATCAGAAAGGAAAAGGGAGACATTAAACAGAATCTGAAGAAATTAAAAAAAAATCACATCCTACTACAAAAGACTAAATTCAACAGCACTGGTGTACATGGAGGGAAAGAAAATTTTCTAAATACATACCAAGTATCAAAGTTAAGTCAGGAACAAATAAACCATCGAAACAACCTCATATGTCCTAAAGAAACAGAAGCACTCATTAAAAGTCTCCCAACGAAAAGGAGCCCAAGTCCAGATGGTTTCAGCACTGAATTCTATCAGACCTTCACAGAAGACCTCATACCAATGCTGTCCAAATAATTCCACAAAACTGAAACAGATGGAGCACTACCAAATTCCTTCTATGAAAGTACCATTACTTTTATAACAAAACCACACAAAGACCCAACATAGAAAGAGAACTTCATACAAATTTTCTTTATGAATATTAATGGTAAAGTATTCAATAAAATTCTTGCAAACCAAATCCAAGAATACATCAAAATGATCATCCATCATGAACAAGTAGGCTTCATCCCAGGCATGCAGGGATGGTTTAATATACAAAAATCCATCAATGTAGTCCAATATAAAAATAAATTCAACAATAAGAACCACATGATCATTTCATTAGATGCTGAAAAAGCATTTGACAAATTTCAACACCCTTTATCATGAAGATCAGGAATTCAAGGCCCATATCTAAACATAGTAAAAGCAGGATAGAGCAAACCAGTAGTTGACATCAAACTAAATGGAGAGACACTTAAAGCAAGCCCACTAAAATCAGGGACTAGACAAGGCTGCCTACTCTCTCCCTACTTATTTAATATAGCACTCGAAGTCCTAGCTAGAGAAATCAGTGAGTAAAAGGGGGTGAGAGGGATACAAATTGGAGGGGAAGAAATCAAAATATCATTATTTGCAGATGATAGGATAATGTTCTTAATTAACCCATAAAGTTCCAACAGAGTACTTCTTAACCTGAAAAACAACCTCTGGAAAGTGTCAGGGTATAAAATTAACTCATACTCAATCTTTCCTCTACTCAAAGTAAATGAGTAGAAATTAAGAAAATGAGAAAGTAATTAAGGAAATGACACCCTTCACAGTAGTTCCAAGTAATATAAAATAACTTGGTGTGACTTTAATCAAGCAAGTGAAAGCTCTGTATGACAAGAACTTCAAATATCTGAAGAAAGAAATTGAGGAAGATCTCAGAAGATGGAAAGATCTTCCATGCTCATGGATTGGCAGGATTAATAGAGTAAAGATGGCTGTTTTGCCAAAAACAATCTAGAGATTCAATGAAATCCCCATCAAAATTACTACTCAATTCTTTATAGAGATAGAAAGAACAATTTGCAAATTCATTTGGAATAACAAAAAACCCAGGATAGCAAAAACTATACTGAACAATAAAAGAACTTCTGGGGGAATCACCATCACTGAACAAGCAGTATTACAGACCAATAGTCATAAAAACTGTAGGGTATTTGTAGAGAGACAGGAAGACAGATCAGTGGAATAGAATTGAAGACCCACAAATGAACCCACACACATATGGTCACTTGATCTTTGACAAAGGAGTTAAAAACCATCCAACAGAAGAAATATAGCATTTTCAACAAATGGTCCTGGTTCAACGGGAGGTCAGCATGTAGAAGAAAGCAAATCTATCTGTTCCTATGACCATGTACAAAGCTTAAGTCCAAGTGCATCAAGGACCTCCACATCAAACCAGATACACTCAAGCTACCAGAAGAATAAGTGGGGAAGAGGCTCAAACACATGAGCACTAGGGAAAATTTACTGAACAAAAAATCAATGGCTCATGCTTTAAGATGAAGAATTGACAAGAGAGACTTCATAAAACTGCAAAGATTTTGTAAGTCAAAAGACACTGTCATTAGAACAAAATGACAACAAACAAATTGGAAAAGGATCTTTACCAATCCTACATCTGATAGAGGGCTAATATCCAAAATATACAAAGAACCAAGAAGTTAGAGCCCAGAGAGCCAAGTAACCCTATTAAAAATGGGGTAGAGAGCTAAACAAACATTCTCAGCTGAGTATTATCACATGGCCAAAAAGCACCTAAAGAAATGTTCAACATCCCAGTCATCAGGGAAATGCAAATCAAAACACCTCACACCAGCCAGAAGAGCTAAGATAAAAAAACTTAGGTGACAGCAGAAGCTGGTAAGGATGGGGAGAAAGAGGAACACTTCTCCATTGTTGGTGGGATTGCAAACTGGTACAACCACTGTGGAGTTCAGTCTGGAGGTTCCTCCGAAAATTGGACATCACACTGTCTGAGGACCCAGCTATACCTCTCTTGGGCATATACCTAAAAGATGCTCCAACATACATCAAAGACACATGCTTCACTATGTTCACAACAGCCTTATTTAGAATAGCCAGAAGCTGGAAAGAGCCCAGATGACCTTCGACAGAGGAATGGATTAAAAAAATGTTTTACATCTACACAATTGAGTACTGCTCAGCTATCAAAAAAATGACTATGAAATTCATAGGCAAATGGAATGAACTAGAAAATACCATCCTGAATGAGGTTTCCCAATCACAGAAAAACACTCTTGGTGTGCAATCATTGATAAGTGGATATTATCCAAAAAGCTCAAATTAACCAAGATCCAATCCACAGTCCACAGGAAGCTCAAGAAGAAGGATGACCAAAATGTGGATGTTCCCACTCTTTCTTAAAAGGGGAAAAAATATCCTAGGAGGGGATAAGGAAGCAAAGTTTAGAGCAGCGACTCAAGGAATGGCCATTCAGAGCCTGCTCCACATGTGTTGCATATCTACTTATCTATCTATCTGTCTGTCTGTCTGTCTGTCTGTCTGTCTGTATGTATGTATGTCTGTCTGTCTATCTATCTATCTATCTATCTATCTATCTATCTATCTATCTATCCATCTCCACCAAAACTAGATAAGATTGATGAAACTAAAAAGCACATGCTGAAAGGGACCCGATATAGATCTCGCCTGAGAGACACATCCAGATCGTGTCCAATAGAGAGGTCAATGCTAGCAGCAAACCACGGAACAGAGAAAAGGACACCTTTGGGGGTAGTTAGAGGAAGTATTGAAAGAGTTGAAGGAGCTTGCAATCCCGTAAAAACAATGCCAAACAACCATTGCGTCCAGAGACTGAACCACTACTGAAAGACTATACATGGACTGACACAGGGCTCTAAATGCACATATAGCCTTGTTGGGGCACCAGTGGAAGGGGAAGCCCTTGGTCCTGCCAAGGTTAGACCCCCAGTGCAGGTGAATATTATGGGTGATGTGTAAGGGGAACACCCACATAGGGGAATGGGAGGGGAAGAAATTGGTGCTTATGGACAGGAAACCAGGAACGGGAATAATATGTGAAATGTAAGTAAAGAAATATATGTGATAAAAAAATTAAAAACAGCTCCTGACACAAAATATTAAGAAAATCTGGAACACTATCCAGACCAAAGTTAAAGGGAAAGACAGCACTCCCAGCCACAATTTTCAGAAAATATTTTAAAAAAATTCACAGAAAAGACAATTCCCCAACTTAAATAAAAATATCTCTAAGAACACGAAAGAAACTTACAGACCACCTAGTTGATAGGCCCGGCCTGCCACATGATAACCAAAACATTAAATGTACAGTCCAAAGACAGAATATTCAAAGTTGTAAAGGGTATAGGCTTAGTATTATTTAAAGGCAGACCTATCAGAATTTTGTTTTGACATCTCAACAGAGATTGTAAATGCCAATAGGGAATGGGTAAAGGCTGTATAGGCCCTAAAAGATGACAGATGTCAGCCTAAATAGTGATAACCAGAAAAAAATTATAACACCATGATAGGAGAAAATATGATATTACATATAACCACCAAATTTATTTTGTTCTATTTTTTTTTCTTTTTTTCGGAGCTGGGGACCGAACCCAAGGCCTTGCACTTGCTAGGCAAGCGCTCTACCACTGAGCTAAATCCCCAACCCCAACACCACCAAATTTAAACAATATTTATCTGCAAATTCTGCTCATTATATCCAGAAGATCATAAAAGAAAAAAAGCATAAAAAAGTAAACTACACTCAAGAAAACACAGGAAATTAATAAGCCTACATGAACAAACCAAAGGGATAGAAACACACATACACACTATCACCACCACCACCACCACTCCCTAACACCACCATCACCAATTCCAGAACTACCATCTCTTCCACTACCACAACATGCACACATACACAAATAGGACCATGACCAACATCAAATTAACAGGAATTAACAATTTCTAGTATTTAAATTATTAATGGAATCTGTTTCCTAATAAATATACACAGATGAAGAGAATGGATCCAAAAACTATAAAACAGTGTCTTTTATCTGCTGGTAATAAGAAACTTACCTTAGCAACAAAGTTAGCATTACCTCACAGTAAACAACAATAAAAAGATTCTCTAAACAAATTAACCCACAAAACAAACTGGAGTGTCCATTCTAACATTTAATTAAATGTACTTTCAACAAAATTTAATCTAAAGACATGTGGAAGAATATTTCATACTCATTAAAGGAAATAATCCACCAAGATGAAGTCCTAATTCTTAAACTCCTTCCCCCTAATGCTAGAGCTCCCACATTTGTAATACATTACAAATATAAACACATATATTCAGGACTCTATACCGTCCAGTGACTAGGTCATCAAAACAAAAATTAACAGAGAAATAGTGAAACTAACAGAGGTTTTGAATCAAGTGACCCTGGCAGATATCTACAGAACATTTAACCGAAATACAAAAGAATATATCTTCTCAGCACCTCATGAAATCTTCTCCAAAATTGGCCAAGTGGTTGGTCACAAAGCAAGAATCAACAAATGAAGAAAAATTGAAATGACCTTTTGTATCTGATAAAATTACCATGGCTTACAGTTGAAATTTCATAACAACAGGTGGATCCTAAACCCTATAAACTCAAAGAAACTGAAGAAATCTCTACTGAATGACCATGGAGTAAAAGAAGAAACAAAGAAAAGAACAACTTCCTAAAATTCAATGAAAATAAAGGCACAGCATATCCAAACATATAAGTCATAATGAAAGTTTTTCTAAAAGGAAAGTTCATAGCATTAAGAACCTTCATAAAGAAACTGGGGAGAGCTCTTACTAGCAACTAAAAAATCACACTTGAAAGCTTTAAAACAAAAAGAAGCAAACACACTCAAGAAGAGTAGATGCCCTGAAATAATCAAAATAAGGGATGAAATCAATAATTAGAAGGAAGAAGAACAATACAAAGAATTAATGAAACTAAGAGCCATTACTTTAATAAAATCAAGAGGATAGACAATCCCTTAGCCAGAGAAACTAAATGTAAGACAGACAGTATCCAAATTAACAAAACCAGAGTTGAAAAGAGGGAATACAACAAATACTGAGGAACTCCAAATCATCATTAGGTCTTAATTCATTCAAATGTTTGTACTCCACAAAATTGGAAAAATCTAGATGAAATGAATGGTTTTTTTGTAATGGCACCAGTTACCCACATTAAATCAAATCATGTAAGCAATTTAAACAGTGCTAAAAAAGTAGTTATTTAAAAATTCCACCCAAAACAATCCCAGGACACATGGTTTTAGCACAGAATTCTACCAGACTTTCAAAGAAGAGCTAATACCAATACTCCTGAAACGATTCTACTAAACAGAAACACTGAATATTGCCAAATGAATGCTATGAAGTCACAGTCACCCTAATACCTAAACTACACAAAGACTCAAAACTAAAGAAAATATCTGAACAATTTCTCTCATGAACACTGATACAAAAATATTCAGTAAAATACTTGAAAATTGAATGCAAGAATGTGTCAAAAATATCAGCCACCATGATCAAGTGGTCCTTGTTGCCAGTGATGTAAGGATGGTTTAGTATGTGAAAATCAATCAGAGTGATTCATCATATATAAATTGGAATTAAAAAATTACACTATCATCTCTTTAGATGCTGAAAAAAGCCTTTGACAAAATTTAATACCACTTCATGTTAAAAGTCTTAAAGAAATCAGGTACAGAAGACGCAAATTAACCCCAATACAGACAATATATAGAAAACAACAGTCAATATCAAATTAAATGAAATGATGCTTAAAACAGTTCTAGTAAAACCAGAGGTAAGACAAAGCTTCCTGTTCTCTCTGAATCTAAATAATATAGTATGCAAACTTCTAGTTATAGCAATAAGATATATAAAAGGAGATCAAGAGGATACTAATCATAGAGAAAGAATTCAAACTATCACTATTCACAGATGATACGACAGTATACATACATGAACACAAATGTTCTATGAGAGAACTTCTACATAATAAACTCCTTAAGCACAGTTGTTGCATTAAAATTAATTTTTAAAAAGTAGCCCTCTTGAAATGCAAATCAAAACCCTGAGAATTCACCTCACACCAGTGAGAATGGCTAAGATCAAAAACTCAGGTGACAACAAATGCTGGCGAGGATGCGGAGAAATAGGAACACTCCTCCATTGTTGGTGGGATTGCAGACTGGTAAAAACATTCTGGAAATCAGTCTGGAGGTTCCTCAGAAAATTGGACATTGAACTGCCTGAGGATCCAGCTATACCTCTCTTGGGCATATACCTATAAGATGTCCCAACATATAAAAAAGACACGTGCTCCACTATGTTCATAGCAGCCTTATTTATAATAGCCAGAAGCTGGAAAGAACCCAGATGCCCTTCAACAGAGGAATGGATACAGAAAATGTGGTGAACCCAGATGCCCTTCAACAGAGGAATGGATACAGAAAATGTGGTACATCTACACAATGGAATATTACTCAGCTATCAAAAACAATGACTTTATGAAATTCGTAGGCAAATGGTTGGAACTGGAAAATATCATCCTGAGTGAGGTAACCCAATCACAGAAAAACACACATGGTATGCACTCGTTGATAAGTGGCTATTAGCCCAAATGCTTGAATTACCCTAGATGCCTAGAACAAATGAAACTCAAGACGGATGATCAAAATGTGAATGCTTCACTCCTTCTTTAAAAGGGGAACAAGAATACCCTTGGCAGGGAAGAGAGAGGCAAAGATTAAAACAGAGACTGAAGGAACACCCATTCAGAGCCTGCCCCTCATGTGGCCCATACATATACAGCCATCCAATTAGAAAAGATGGATGTAGCAAAGAAGTGCAGGCCGACAGGAGCCGGATGTAGATCTCTCTTGAGAGACACAGCCAGAATACAGCAAATACAGAGGCGAATGCCAGCAGCAAACCACTGAACTGAGAACGGGACCCCTGTTGAAGGAATCAGAGAAAGAACTTGAAGAGCTTGAAGGAGGTCTAAACCCCTTATGAACAACAATGCCCAGCAACCAGAGCTTCCGGGGAATAAGCCACTACCTAAAGACTATACATGGACTGACCCTGGACTCTGACCTCATAGGTAGCAATGAATATCCTAGTAAGAGCACCAGTGGAAGGGGAAGCCCTGGGTCCTGCTAAGACTGAACCCCCAGTGAATGTGATTGTTGTGGGGAGGGCGGCAATGGGGGGAGGATGGGGAGGGGAACAGCCATAAAGAAGGGGAGGAGGAGGGATTAGGGGGATGTTTGCCCGGAAACCGGGAAAGGGAATAACACTCGAAGTGTAAATAAGAAATACTCAAGTTAATAAAAAAAATGCTTTAACATCTTTGCAAAGAAAAAAAAAGATAGTGTGTAAATTTGTTTTTTATGTAATATCTTGTTTTATCCATCTATGTTAATTGAGAGTTTTGCTGGATATAGTAACCTGGGCTGGCATTTGTACTCTCTTAGGGTCTGTATAACATCTGTCCAGGATTTTCTGGCTTTCATAGTATCTAGTGAGAAGTCTGGTGTAATTCTTATAGGTCTGCCTTTCTATGTCACTTGAACTTTTTCCCTTACTGTTTTAATATTCTTTCTTTGTTTTGTGAATTTCGTATTTTAACTATTATGTGACAGGAGTAATTTCTCTTCTGGTCCAATCTATTTGGAGTTCTGTAGGTTTCTTGTATGATTATGGGAAACTTTTTCTTTAGGTTACAGAAGATTTCTTGTATAATTTTGTTGAATATTTTTACTGCCCCTTTAAGTTGGAAATATTCCCTTTTTCTATCCCTAATTTCCTTACATTTGATCTTCTCATTGTGTGCTGGATTTCCTGTATGTTTTGGCTAGGAGATTTTTACATTTTGCATTATCTTTAACAGTTGTGGTGATATTTTCTATGGTACCTTCTGCCCCTGAGATTCTCTCTTCTATCTCTTATATTCTGTTTTTGATGTTTGTATCTAAGGCTCCTTGTCTTTTCCTTAGGTTTTCTATATGCAGGGTTGTCCCCCCTTGTGCTTTCTTTATTGTTTCTATTTCCATTTTCAATTCATTCACCTGTTTGGTTGTGTTTTCCTGTAATTCTTTCATGGATTTTTGTGTTTCCTCCCTAAGGGGTTCTACTTGTTTACTTATGTTTTCCTGAATTTCGTTAAGGGGTTCTTTATGTCTTTCTTAAAGTCTTCCATCATTATCAATAATGTCATTTTAAATATAAATCTTGCTTTTCTGGTGTGTTTTTTGATATCCTGTATTTTCTTTGGTAGGAGAACTGGGCTCTGATGATGCCAAATAGTCGTGTTTTCTCTTCCTTAGGTTCCTGTGCTTGCCTCTAGCCATTTGGTTGTCTCTGGTGTTTGCTTGTCTTGCTCTTTCTGAGAGTGACATGACCCTGTTGTAGGCCTCTGTGGCAGCACTCCTGTAGAACTGTTTTCCTATTTTCTCTCAGCTTTTCTTGAGAACAGGTGTTTTGATTTCAGTGGTGTCAGAGCTCCTGGAGACTCTCTTCCAGCTCTAGGCACCGGCAGGAATCAAAGGGCCCTGTCCCTGATTGCTCTTAGGTACTTGCACCCAGCAGGCCTAGTTGGCACTATTTGGTTCCCTCTTCGGTCTGGACTGTGGGTAGAGGATAGTCTCCTCTGATTTCTCAGGAGTATCCACATTTCTGAGGGTCCAGCTCTTTCCCCCACAGGATTTGGTTGCAAGGGGCTTTTTGGACAGTTCTGTTCAGTCCTGGGCACAGACCAGAATGACGGATAACAATGGCTGTCTGTTCCTATATCCCTGTGTCCAGAGGCACTGTGCAGTTTCCCCTTGGACCAAGGATGTGGGCAGAGGTGTGCAGAGGGTGCAGTCTGTCCTGCGGTCTCAGGATGTCTGCATTCCTGGGTGTTCTGCTCTTTTCCCCCACAGGATTTGGGGACAGGGAACTGTGGGATGGTATCAATTCACTTCCAGGCAGAGCCAGAAACAGGAAGTGCCCTGACCCAGAAGACTTCTGCCTCTGTGTATTCTGAATATGCCAGTCAGTTCACTTGGTAGCAGAAAAGTGAGTCTTACTTCTGCTCTCAGCTGTGGTGATGATTCTGGAGACTGTCTTCCAGCTCTAGGCATGGGCAAGAATCAAAGGGTTTGGCCTCTGAGTACTTGTGTAGGTCCTTGCACCCAGCGGGCACAGTTGGCTCTATGTGATTCTCTTTTGGGTCTGGACAGTGGGCAGAGGATATTCTCCTCTGACTCTCAGGAGTATCCACACTTCTGAGGGTTCGGTTCTCTCCCCCACAGGATTTGGGTGCAGGGAGCTGTTTGGCCAGTTCAGTGCGGTCCTGGGCACAGACCAGAACCACAGGTACCAGCCACTGTCTGTTCCTATATGCCTTTGTCCTGAGGCACTGCACATTTTCCCCTTGGACCAGGGATGTGAGCTGAGGTGTGCAGAGGTGGTGGTCTGTCCTGTTGTCTCAGGTTGTCTGCACTCTTGGTTGGTCAGCTCTCTTCCCCACTAGATTTGGATGCAGGAAACTCCAGGAGCTTTTTACATTTAATGTGTTTCGACTTCCACATTATTTCCTTCAATCTTGCCTTCTATACCTGAGAGTCTCTCTTCTATCTCTTATAAATTTGGTGATGCTTGCACTTCAAAATTCTGTTCTTTTGTCTTATTTTCTTTTTTCTTTAACTGTTCTACCTGATGTTCAGGTCCTGAACAATTCTCTTCACTTCTTTTACATGTTTGCTTATATTTCCCTGTACTTACTTATTTTATTGGTTAGTTTATTTACATTTAAATATTGTCTTCCTTCCCTGTTTCCACTCCACCAAACCCCCATCCAATTTTCCCTTTCACCTCAATGCCAAATAAGGAAATCCTTTGCAACATATGTAGCTAGAGCCACAATTCCCTGTATGTGTACTTTTATGATGGTGGTTTAGGCCCTGGGAGATCTGAGGAAATACTTCCCAGATTTCACCTAGTGGTGCTGGTCTCTTCACAATCACAGCTGATTTCTTAGCTCTAACTGACTAGAACCACAGAATCTTAATTCAATCTAGTAAACACATGACTATAACAGACTAATATTTCTTTTTGAAACTTCAAAATATTATTCTAACATTTGAACATTATATTCAGAACTCTCAGAATAGCTTATATTCTGTAAACACTCTTGTAGACTAACATTACCCCACAAACTTCTCCAAAATCGCATGATTATGTATATAGCACAACAAAATCCAAAAATGAAGTAACAGCTTCTGAATTCATGAAATTTCTATTGTATATTTTTCTATCTTTTGATGTATATTGAATTTCATATATGCAATACAGTGGAGACCTATCCTTATTTTGATATATTCTGCATTAGTTTGGAGAGTTTCCCAATTTTTATTTGAAACTATAAGAGATATTTCCTCATGTCATTTGCTTTTGTTTTGTCATTTACAATTTTGAGACAAGAGTCTCATGGAAACACAGGCTGTCCTTAAACTGGAGATGGTTCAGCAGGAAAGGGTACCTTTTGCTTAATCTGATTTCCAGAATTTGGTACCTAGGACCCACATAGATATGGTTAAAGGAACAAACTGATTTCTTCAAGTTGTATCCTGCCCTCCAGGTACACATACATAATAAACATAATAGAAAATGAAACAAATGATATTTGCTGTATGACTGAGCATAACTTTTGGCTCTGATCTGCCTGCATCAGCTTCCTGTTCATAGGATTCCTGAGCAATAGAAATCTAACAAATTCAGCAACACTCACAGAACTTCTTATTTGAATGCTTGTTTCTTAGATGCCTTGGGTGTTTTCTTCCTTAATTTTATACATTTTTGTTATTTTCATATGTAGTACATCTTTTACCATCTTTGGTAGAAAAACATTTAAGACATTTTGTAATTTTTCCTTATTCCACACTTTAATTAGTAATGTCTTTAGAGGTACCTTTAATTTCCAAATTATAAAACTCAGGACTTATGACTGCCTATGTCAATATTTTCAAATTTTTTGCTTGCTTTTAGGTTATTAATATCACATTAAAAATAATTTAATAAAATGAATGCATTTGTTATTTATTCATTCATTCATTCATGTATTTATTTATTTATTTTATGTGTATGTATATGAATACTTGTACTACATGAGTATGTGCAGTTCAGAAGAAAATTGCATGAGTCATTGTTATAATAGCATTGAAAGCTTTTTAAATGAATATTTCTTAGTAAAATCCAATTAAATCTACTTATGTATGGAATTATGCCATTGTATGAATTTTACATAGTTAATTCACTGGGTTTGTATAGCAGATAAATTTCAGCTATTATCAGAAGAGAAGAGGATAGGGAGAAATATAGAGTGTACTTGAACTAGCTATACTGCAAGGCATGCATCCCTCAAGCGCTGAAGCATTATGACTGTTTGTATTTCTCTATATGTTCCCTTAGTAGTAAAGTAAGTATGAAAACATAACAGGGCAATTGTTCTGACATATTCGTCTTGTGATCCATGTAGTTCTTGCAAATGTCATTGTTTCCTGTGAAGGATAACTGTATTGGTCCTGGCACTTGCCATTATAATCTGTTTTTGATAAAAATCCAAAATGAATGATCGTTTTCAATAAAATTGTCACAGCAGTAGCTGTGCTATGGCCTTTCTAAGTGGCCTGATTTAGGTCTGCAAGACCTTCAAGGTCTTCTCAACAGGTAACCTTGTCCCAGTAAATAAGAAGTTAAAGGATGGGTCCTCCCTCCCCTTGGTCTCACATAACTCTTGTTTGTTAAATACTACTAATGACACCTAGATATTCTTCATCAAACTAAATGAATCAATGGATCATTAAAAGGTGATCAATGTCTATGAAATTAGCACATAATCACAATAGATATAGAAAGGCCTGTGAGTGAGGTTTTGACTAACATCTTCATCTCTTTTCCAAAATAGGCTGTGTAGAATTGTCATAGTTCGTAAGACAGTGTACAAAAATAGAAATGCACTGAAATTTGGACTGCCAAAATGGTCAAATGTAGCCCAGTCTTTTCTCATGGACAAACCCTGGTTCCAGAATCTGTGGGAAATCAAACAAACAAACAAAAACACAACAAACAATCAAACAAACAAACAAAACTAAAACAAAGATCCAAAGACATCACCTAATTGTTAAAAACATTCTAGAAGTCTATAAGATAACATGCTCAGGTATACTGACTTCCAACTCTACAGGGATCTCTCTCTCTCTCTCTCTCTCTCTCTCTCTCTCTCTCTCTCTCTCCCTCTTTCCCACCCTCCCTCCCTCCCTCCATGCACCCCTTCTCACTAAGATATCATATATAAATATACTCCATCATTCCAAGTTTGGAGTCTGCCAGTAATCAAGGATAGCACAAGGCAAATTAAACCCTTTTACAAGATCATAGATATTAATCTAAATGTAATTAGAAATTTATTGTGCACAGGAGACAATTATGTGAGAACCATTAAAACATGGAGGATTTCTTATTCTTATAGGACAATGGAGGGTCTAAACTGCAATGTAACCTTACACAGTATGAATGTCTAATGGTTGGGCTTGTTCTGTGACCTTGAATACACCATGTTATCTCCTGTCAGGGTTGTTAGAACATTTTTATAAAACAACATTAAAAGCCCTAGCAGTTACTGGGCCATAAATAATGTTAAGTATTGTGTATGAGGTATATTTGGTTAAGCATTAGAATTAAGAAAAATGAGTTAAAAAAAAAAACTCCCCACTAGTATCTCAATGTCAGAAGTGGTTATTACTTCCTGAGGAATATATTTAATGCAACTTCCATGGACTCTTTCTAGGCTTATATCACAATACCTTATATTTTAAAATCTTTAGTTGGCTTCCTTTGTTGAAGAAATGCCTTCCACTTCCCCACATAAATATTTTCCCAGTTTGACACGTCTAGTCTGTACACAGGCTACCTATTGTGTTTTCATTTTTATTTTCTTTCTTTCTTCCTCTTTTTTACTTTTTTCCTTTTTCTCAAATAATGGGGTCCATTTTTCTTTCATTTTTGTACCCCCATCCACCTCCCCTTCCCAACCACTGACCCCGACATTCCCTTATACAGGGGGTCCAACCTTGGCAGGAACAAGGTCTTCTGCTTCCTTTGGTGTCCAACAAGGCCATCTTCTGCTATATATGCAGTTGGAGCCATGGGTCAGTGCAGGTATAACCTTTGTGTAGGGGCTTAGTCTGTGTGAGCTCTAGTTGCTTGAAATTGTTATTCTTATGGGGTTACAAGCCCCTTCAGCTCTTTCAATCCTTTCTTTAATTCCTCCAACTGGGTTCTCAGTTCAGTAGTTTGCTGCTAGAATTTGCCTCTGTATTTGGCATGCTCAGGCTGTGTCTCTTAGGAGACAGCTATATCAGGTTTCTGTCAGCATGTACTTCTTAGCTTCATCAACCTTATTTAGTTTTGATGGCTCTGTGTGTGTGTGTGTGTGTGTGTGTGTGTGTGTGTGTGTGTATTGAGAGAGAGAGAGAGAGAGAGAGAGAGAGAGAGAGAGAGAGAGAGAGAGAGAGAGAGAAATGTGGGGAAGGCTCTGAATGGCCATTCCTTCAGTATCTGGTCCAAACTTTGTCTTCATATTCCCTCCTATGAATAATTTTATTCCCCCTGTTAAGAAGGAGCGAAGCAACCACATTTTGGTCATCCTTCTTCTTGATCTTCATCGAGTCAGTGTATTGTACCTTGGGTTATTCGAGCTGTTGTGCTAATATCCACTTGTCACCGAGTACATATCATGAGTGTTTTCCTGTGATTGGGTTACCTCATTCAGGATGATATTTTCTAGTTCAGTCCATTTGCCTATGAATGTCTTGAAATCATTGTTTTCGTTGGCTGAGTAGTACTACAATGTATATATGTACCATATTTTCTGTATCCATTCCTCTGTTGAAGGGCATCTGGGTTCATTCCAGCTTCTGGATATAATAAATAAGGATGCTAGGAACATAGAGGAGCATATACCATTGTTTTATGTTGGAGCATCTTTTGTGTATATGCCCAAGAGTGGTATAGCTGGGTCCTCAGTAGTGCAATGTCCAATTTTCTGAGGAACCTCCAGACTGATTTCCAGAGTGATTGTACCAGTTTGCACTCCCAACAAAAGTGGAGCAGTGTTCCTCTTTCTTCACACCCTCACCAGCATCTTTCCTCACCTGAGAGTTTGATCTAAGCCATTTTGATTGGTTGGAGGTAGAATCTCAGGGTTGTTTTGGTTTGTATTTTTCTGATGACTAAGGACGTTGAGCATTTCTTTAGGTACTTATCAGCCATTCGATATTCCTCAGCTGAGAATTGTTTGTTTACCTCCATACCCAAATTTTTATAGGGTTATTTGACTCTCTGGAGTTTAACTTCTCGAGTACTTTGTATATATTGGATATCTCTATAAGATGTAGGATTGGTAGAGTTAATTTATACAATATGTTGGTTGCTATTTTGTCCTAACAGCAATGTCATTTGCCTTACAGAAACTTTGCAGTTTTATGAGGTCCCATTTGTCAGTTCTTTAGTTTAGAGCATAAGCGATTCATGTTTTGTTCAGGAAAATTTGCCTAGTGTCCAAGAGTTCATGTATCTTCCCCACTTTTTCTTCTATTAATTTGAGTGTATTTGGGTTGCTATAGAGGTGCTTGATCCACTTGGACTTAAGGGAAATTAGAATGGGTTGATTTGCATTCTTCTACTTGCTGACCTCCAGTTGAACCAACACCATTTGTTGAAAATGTTATATTTTTTCCATTGGATGTCTTTAGCTCCTTTATCAAAGATTAAGTGAGCATAAATGTGTGGGTTCATTTCTTGGTCTTCAATTCGATTATATTGATCTATTGCTCGTCTCTGTACCAATACCATACAGTTTTTATCACTATTGCTCTGTAATAGTGCTTGAGGTCAGGGATGGTGTTTCCTCAAGGAATTATTTTGTTGTTTTGTTGTTGAGTATAGTTTTTGCTATGCTGTTTTTGTTTTTGTTTTGTTATTCCAAATGAATTTGCAAATTGCTCTTTCTAATGAAGAAAAAAATGTGTTGGAATTTTGATGGAGATGGCATTGAATGTGTAAATTGCTTTTGGCAAAATGGTCATAGGTATTATATTAAGGCTGACAATCCATGAACATAGGAGGTCTTTCCATCTTCTGAGATCTTCAATTTCTTTCTCCAGAGACTGGAAGTGCTTGCCATACAGATCTTTCAGTTGCTTCATTAGAGTAACACTAAGGTATTTTATATTATATGGGACTACTGAGAAGGGTGTCACGTTCCTAATTTCTTTCTCACTTATCCTTTGAGTAGAAGAATGCAACTGACTTGTTTGAGTTAATTTTATACCCAGTCCCTTTGCTCAAGTGTTTTATCAGGCTTAGTACTTTTCTGGTGAAATTTTTGGGGACATTTAAGCATACTACCATATCTTCTACAAATAGTGTATTTTTGCCTCTTCCTTTCCAGTTTGTATATCTGACCTCCTTTTGTTGTCTGATTCCTCTAGTTATGACTTCAACTACTATATTGAATAAGTAGGGAGAGAGTGGCCAACCTTGTTTAGTCCCTGATTTTAGTAGGATTGTATCTAGTTTCTCTCGAGTTAATTTGATGTTGGCTACTTTTTTGCTGAATATTGACTTTACTGTGTTTAGGTATGGGCCTTGAATTCCTGATCTTTCGAGGACTTTTTTCATGAAGGTTGTTGAATTTTGTCAAATGCTTTCTCAGCATGTTATGGAATTATCATATTTTTTCAGTTTGTTTATATACTGTGTCCTTCCTTATCTTTTTTATGATTTTTGGTGGAAAATCAATTTTATTCTATATTAGAATGGCTACTTCAGCTTGTTTCTTCAGACCATTTGCTTGGAAAGTTGTTTTCCAGTCTTTTACTCTGATGCAGTGTCTGTGTTTGCATCTGAGGTGTGTTTTCTGATGCAGCAAAGTGTTGGGTCCTCTTTATGTTTACAATCTTTTAGTCTATGTCTTTACACTGGGGAATTGAGTCCATAGTGTTAAGAAATATTAAGGACGATTGTTTTGGTATGCTCTTATATTCGGTTTGCAAGAATTTCATTGAGTATCTTTGCAGAGATATACTTAAAGGAAATTGGTTTGAAGTTTCTTTTTTGTTGGGTCTTTGTGTGGTTTAGGTACAAGAGTAATTGTATCTTCATAGAAGGAATTTGGTAGCACTCCATCGGTTTCAATTTCAAGGAATAGTTTGGATAGTATTGGTATGAGGTCTTCTATGAATGTCTGATAGAATTCTGCACTGAACCCATTTGGACCTGGGCTCTTTTAGGTTGGCAGACCTTTAATTACTGCTTCTATTTATTTAGGATTAATGGGGTTTTTTAAATGGTTTATTTGTTCCTGATTTAACTTCTGTATCTGGTATCTGTCTAGGAAATTGTCCATTTCCTCCAGATTTTCAAGTTTTGTTGACTATAGTCTTTTGTAGCAGGATCTGATGATTTTTTTAATTTCCTCTGTCTCTGTTGTTATGTTGTCCTTTTCATTTCTGAATTTGTTGATTTGGACACACTTTCTGTGTCCTCTGGTTAGTCTGGCTAAGGGTTTATCTATTTTCTTGATTTTCTTAAAGAACCAGCTTTTGGTTCTGTTGATTCTTTTTGTTTCTACTTTGCTGTTTTCAGCTCTGAGTTTGATTAATTCCTGCCTTCTACTCCTCCTGTGTGTGTTTGCTTCTTTTTGTTCCAGAGCTTTTAGGTGTGCTGTCAAGCTGCTGATATATGCTCTCTGCTGTTTCTTTCTGCAGGCACTCAGAGCTATGAATTTTCCTCTTAGCACAGCTTTCATTGTGTCCCATAAGTTTGGGTATGTTGTACCTTCATTTTCATTAAATTCTAAGCCGTCTTTAATTTCTTTCTTTATTTCTCCCTTGACAAGTTTATCATTGAGTAGAGCATTATTCAACTTCCATGTATATGTGGACATTCTTTTCTTCTTATTATTGAAGATCAAGTTTAGCCTATGGTGGTCTGATAGGATGCATGGGATTATTTCTATCTTTCTGTATCTGTTGAGGCCTGTTTTATGACCAATTATATGGTCAATTTTGGAGAAAGTACCATGTGATGGTGATAAGTAGGCTTCATTCCAATGAATAATAAAAACCACATTAACATTTCATTAGATGCTGAGAAACATTTGACAAAATTCAACACCCCTTCATGATAAAAGTCCCGGAAAGGAAAGGAATTCAAGGCCCATACCTAAGCATAGTAAAAGCCATATACAGCAAAACAGTAGCTAATATTAAAATAAATGGAAATAAACTTGAAACAATCCCACTAAAATCAGGGACTGGACAAGGCCTCCCAGTCTCTCCCTACTTATTCAATATAGTTCTCAAAGTCTGAGCCAGACCAATCAGACAACAAAAGGAGATCAAAGGGACACAGATTGGAAAGGAAGTAGTCAAAATATCACTATTGGCTGATAATATGATTGTATACTTATGTAATCCCAAAAGCTCCACCAGAGAACTACTAAATCTGATAAACACCTTCAGCAAAGTGGCTGGGCATAAAATTAACTCAAATAACTCAGTAGCCTTCCTCTACACAAAAGAGAAACAAGCCGAGAAAGAAATTAGGGAAATGACACCCTTCACAATAGTCCCAATTAGATAAAATACCTTGGTGTGACTTTAACCAAACAAGTAAAAGATCTGTATGATAAGAACTTTAAGCCTCTGCAGAAGGTACATCAAGAAGATCTCAGAAGATGGAAAGATATCCCATACTCATGGATTGGCAGGATTAATATAGTAAAAAATGGCCATTTTACCAAAAACGATCTACAGATTCAATGCAATCCCCATGAAATTCCATCCGAATTCTTCATAGAGTTAGAGAGAACAATTTGCAAATTTATCTTGATTAACAAAAAGCCCAGGATAGCTAAAACTATCTTCAGCAATGAAAAGACTTCCAGGGGAATCACTTTCTCTCAACTCAAGCAGTAAAACAGAGCAATAGTGATAAAAACTGTATGGTATTGGAACAGAGACAGACAGATAGACCAGTGGAATAGAATTGAAGACCCAGAAATGGACCCACACACTTTTGGTCACGTGATTTTTGACAAAGGAGCCAAAACCATCCAATGGAAAAAAGATATCCTTTTCAGCAAATGGTGCTGGTTCAACTGGAGTTCAGCATGTAGAAGAATGCAGATCAATCCATTCTTATACCCTATAAAAAGCTTAAGTTCATGTGGATCAAGCACCTCCACATCAAACCAGATACACTGAAACTAATAGAAGAAAAAGTGGGGAAGAATCTCGAACACGTGGGCACTTGAGAAAATTTCCTCAACAAAACACAAATGGCTTATGCTCTAAGGTCAAGAATTGACAATGGGATCTCATAAAACTGCAAAGCTTCTGAAAGGAAAAGGACATTGTTGTTAGGACAAAATAGTATCCAACAGATTGGGAAAAGATCTTTAACAATCCTACAACTGATAGAGGGATTATATGCAAAATGTATAAAGAACTCACGAAGTTAGGCTGGGGTTCAGACTAAACAAAAAATTCAGAGCTGAGGAATACCTAATGGCTGAGAAACACCTAAAGAATGGCTAAGATCAAAAACTTAAGTGACAGCAGAGGTTGGCGAGGATGTGGAGAAAGAGGATGTTGGTGGGATTGTAAACTGGTACAACCATTCTAGAAATCCATCTGGAGGTTCCTCAGAAAATTGGACATTGCACTATCTGAGGACCCAGCTATACCTCTCTTGGGCATATACCCAAAAGATTCCCCAACATATAACACAGTCACATACTCCACTATGTTCATAGCGGCCTTATTTATAATAGCCAGAAGCTGGAGAGAACCCAGATGACCTTCAATAGAGGAATGGATACAGAAAATGTGGTACATCTACATAAAGGAATACTACTCAGCTATCAAAAACAATGACTTTATGAGATTCATAGGCAAATGGATGGAACTGGATAATATCATCCTGAGTGAGGTAACCCGATCACAGAAAAGCACACATGGTATGCACTCATTGATAAGTGGCTATTAGCCCAAGTGCTTGAATTACCCTAGATACACAGAGCACATGAACCTCAAGAAGGATGACCAAAATGCGAATGCTTCACTCCTTCTTTAAAAAGGGAACAAGAATACCCTTGGCAGGGAATAGAGAGGCAAAGATTAAAACAGACACAGAAGGAACACCCATTCAGAGTCTGTGCCACATGTGGCCCATACATATACAGCCACCAAATAGGTAAGATGGATGAAGCAAAGAAATGCAGGCTGACAGGAACTGGATGTAGATCTCTCCTGAGAGACCCAGTCAGAATAAAACAAATAAATTGGTGAATGCCAGCAGCAAACCACTGAACTGAGAATGGGACCCTGTTGAAGAAATCAGAGAAAGGACTGAAAAAGCTTGAAGGGGCTTGAGATCCCATATGAACAACAATGCCAACCAACCAGAGCTTCCAGGGACTAAGCCACTACCCAAAGACTATACATGGACTGACCCTGGGCTCCAGCTGAATAGGTAGCAATGAATAGCCTAGAAAGAGCACCAGTGGAAGGGGAAGCCCTTGGTCCTGCCAAGACTGAACCCCCAGTGAAGGTGATTTTGGGGGGAGGCTGGTAATGGAGGTAGGATGGGGAGGGGAACACCCATATAAAATGGGAGGGGGAGGGGTTGGGGGGATGTTGGCCTGGAATCCAGGAAAGTGAATAACAATTGAAATGTAAATAAGGAATACCCAAGTTAATAAAGATGGAGAAAAAAGATAAAGTAATATTAATTAAAATGATTTTTAATTCTTGTTATTTTTGTTGTTAGAGTTGGAATTCTATTTTCTATGTCGCTTCTTTTGGTGTCATTGCAATGGGATTACTTTTTTGCTTTTTCTAAGGTGTATTTTCCTTCCTTGTGTTGAAGTTTTTCACCTATTCTCCTTTGTTGGGCTGGATTTGTAGAAAGATATTGAGTATATTTGATTTTGTCATGGACGTCATGTTATCTTGGTTTCTCAATCTATGTTAATTGAAAGTTTTGCTGTATATAGTAGCCTTGGTTGGCATTAGAGTTCTCTTGGAGTCTGTATGACATGTGTCCATGATCTTTTGGCTCTCCTAGTCTCTGGTAGGTAGTCTGGTGTAATTCTGAAAGGTCTGCCGTTACATGTTACTTGACATTTTTCCCTTACTCCTTTTTAAACTCTTTCTTTGTTTTGTGCAATTTGTGTTTTGACTATTATGTGATATAAGAAATTTCTTTTCTGCTCCAATATATTGGTGATCTACAGGTTTCTTTTATGTTTATGGGCATCTCTTTCTTTAGATTAGGTAAGTTTTCTTCTATCATTTTGTTGAAATATTTACTGGCCCTTTAAATTGCACATTTTCACTTTCTTCTTTACCTATTATCCATAGGACTGATGTTCTCATTGTGTCCTGGATTTCTTAGATGTTTTGTGCTAGGAGTTTTTTGCATTGTACATTATCTTTGATGGGTGCATCAATGTGATCTATGGTATCTTCTGCCCCTAAGATTCTCTCTTCTATTTCTTGTATTCCGTTTGCAATTCTTACCTCCATGTCTCCTGATCTCTTCCCTAGGTTTTTTATCTCCAGGGCTGTCTCCCTTTGTGCTTTCCTTATTGTTTCTATTTCGAAATTTAAATCTTGATTTGTTTTGTCCATTTCCTTCACCTGTTTGGTTGTGTTTTCCTGTAATTCTTTAAGGGAAACTTTAAGGAATTTTTGTGTTTCCTCTTTAAGGAATTCTATATGCTTATTTGTGTTGTCCTATATTTCTTTAAGGGAGTTATTTACGTCCTTCTAAAAGCCCTCGATTGTCATCATAAAATATGATTTTAAATCCAAATCTTGTTTTTCCGGTGTGCTTCTATATCTAGTATTTGCTTAGGTGGGAGAACTGGGCTCTGATGATTCCAAATAGTCTTGGTTTCTGTTGCTTAGATCCCTTTTGTTGCTTCTTGCCATCAGACTGTCTTTGGTGTTAACTTGTATTGCTGACTCTGAAAGTGGCTTGACCCTCCGTTGGTCTGTGTTTCAGCAGTCCTGTGGACTTGTTTTCTTTCAGCCTGATCTGGGAACAGAGAGCTGTGCTCTCAAGTTTGTATGAAGCTTTCAGCTCTCTAGGTGCAGACTGAAACCAGAAGGGTCCTGCCCCTGACTGTTCCTAGTTCCCCCTGTGTCCAGGGCTCACAGGTGGAACTAAGTGATTTTCTCTTTGGCCAGGAATGTGGGCAGAAAGTATTTGTCTCCTCTGGTTTCTCAGAAATGTCTACACTTCTGAGGGTTCAGCTCTCTCCTCCATGGGATTTGGATGCAGGGAACTGTGGTAATGGTTCAGTTCAGTTCCAGGTGCAGCCAGAAACCAGTTGGTTCCTGCTGTTGACTGCTCCTATATTCCTGTTTCCAGAGGCACTGTGCAGTTTTCTCTTAGGCCTAGAATGTGGGCAGAAGTTTGCAGAAGTGGCCATCTGTCCTGAGGTCTCAGGATTGTCCACACTTCTGGGAGTTCAGCTCCCTCCCCCACAGGACTTGGGTCCAGGGAGCTGTAGGAATGTTCGTGTTTTCATTTTCATGTCAGCTAAAGGACACTTTCTTCAGAATAGTTCTTCTGTATTCCACTATAAAGTAATTTTCTGGATATTCAATATTTAATACACCATTGAACAAGATCAGCAAGGTAAGGTTTGAGAGTAGACAGCCTGCAAGTAGCACTGCCATGTTGAATGCAGTGTTTCTAATGCTATGACTATTTCCCATCTCAGTCTTTATTTGTTCCTTGAACAAGTTATCATTGAGTATAACATTGTCCAGCTTCTACATGTATGTGGGCTTTCTGTCCTTTTTTTGTTAGTGAAGATAAGTCTTAGTCCATGGTGATCAGGTAGAATGCATGCAATTATTTCAGTCATCTTGTATCTGTTGAGGCCTATTTTGTGACCGAATATATGGCCAATTTTGGAGAAGGTACCATAAGGTACTAAGAAGAAGGTATATCCTTTTGTTTTAGGATAAAATATTCTATAGATATTTGTTAAATCCAATTGGTTCATAGCTTCTATTAGTTTGTCTTTGTCTCTGTTTAGTTTATGTTTCTGCTATCTGTCCATTGATGAGAGTGGGGTGTTGAAGTCACCCACTATTATTGTGTGAGGGGCTATGTGTGCTTTTATCCTTAGTAAGGTTTCTTTTATGAATGTAGGTGCCCTTGTATTTGGAGCATAGGATCCAAATTGAGAGTTCATCTTCTTAGATTTTTCCTTTGATGAATATAAAGTATCTTTCCTTATCTTTTTTGATAAAGTTGGTTAAAAGTTGATTGTTTTGGGGTGGGGGTTATTAGAATGTCTACTATAGCTTCTTTCTTGGACAATATCAGTAGCCAACATCAAACTTGATGGAGAGAAACTTGATGCAATCACTAAAATCAGGGACTGGACAAGGCTGTCCACTCACTCCCTATTTATTTAACATAGTACTCAAAATCCTAGCCAGAGAAATCAGACAAAGAAAGTAGGTCAAAGGGATACAAATTGGAAAGGAAGAAGTCAAAATATCTCTATACACAGATGATATGATAGCATACTTAAGTGACTCCAAAAATTCCACTAGAGAACTCTTAAATCTGATAAACAAGTTCAACAAAGTGCCTGGGTATAAAATTAATTCAAACAGACCAATAGCCTTCCCCTACTCAAAAGAAAAAAGGTTAAGAAAGAAATGAGGAAAATGACATCTTTCACAACAGTCACAAATAATATAAAATACCTGTGTGTGATTCTAATCAAGCAAGTGAAAGATCTATATGATAAGAACTTCAAGTCTCTGAAAAAAAATTGAAGAAGTTCTTACAAAATGGAAAAAATTTCTGATGCTCATGGACTGGAAGGATTAATATTGTAAAAATGTCCATCCTGCCAAAAGCTATCTAACAAATTCAGTGCATTCCCCATCAAAATTCCAACTCAATTCTTCAAAGAGTTAGAAAGAGCAATTTGCAAATTCCTTTGAAATAACAAAAATCCCAGGATAGCGAAAATGATCATCAACAATAAAAGAAATACTGAGGTAGTCACTATCCCTGACCTCAAGATTTATTACAGAGCAATACTTATAAAAACTTTATGGCATTGGTACAGGGACAGGCAGGTAGATCAGCGGAATAGAATTGAAGACCCAGAAATGAACTCACTCACATATGGTCACTTGATATTTGACAAAGGAGCAAAAGCCATAACTTGGAAATAGGATATCATTTTCAGCAAATGATGCTGGTTCAACTGGAGATCAGCATGTAGAAGAATGCATATTGATCCATTATTACTGCCCTGTATAAAGCTCAAGTCGCAGTGTATCAAGGACCTCCACATAAAATCAGTTACACTCAAACTAATAGAGGAAACTGTGGCTTGCCTTGAACACATGGGCACTGGGGAAATTTTCCTGAACAAAACAATTGCTTATACTCTAAATCAAGAATGAACAAATGGGACTTCAAAAAATTTCAAAACTTTTGTTAAGCAAAAGACACTGTCTTTAGGACAGAATGGCAAGCAACTGATTGGGAAAAGATCTTTACCAATCCTACATCAATTAGATGGCTAATATACAATATATAGAAAGAATTCAAGAAGGTAGATTCCAGAGAATGAAATAATCTTATAAAAAATGGGATACAGAGTTAAACAAAGAATCCTCAATGACGAATATCGAATGGTAGGGATGCACCTAAAGAAATGTTCAGCATCCTCAGTTATCAGGGAAATGCAAATCAAAATAACACTGAAATTACACCTCACACCAGTCACAATAGCTAAGATCAAAAACTCACATGACAAGAGATGCTGGCACGGATTTGTGGAAAGAGGAATACTCCTCCATTGTTAATGAGGTTCCAAGCTGGTACAACTACTCTGGAAATCAGTCTGGAGGTTCCTCAGAAAATTGGACATAGTACTCCCTGAAGACCCAGCTATATCACTCCTGGGCATATAAGCAAAAGTTGCTCAAACATAAGGACACATGCTCCACATTGTTCATAGCAGCCTTTTTTATAATAGCCAGAAGGAAGAAAAAAGTCAGATGCCCTTAAACAGAGGAATGGATACAGAAAATATGGTACATTTACACAACGGCACACTACTGGCTATTAAAAACATTGACTTCATGAAATTCATAGGTATATGTATGGAACTAGAAAATTTCATCCTAAGTGATATAATTCAATCAGAAAGAAAAACACACATGGTATGCACTCACTGATGAATAGATATTACCCCAAAATATCATATTACCCAGGATACAATCCACAGACCACATGAAGCTCAAGAAGAAGGATGACCAAAGTGTGGATATTTCAGCCTTCTTAAGAAATGGAACAAAAATATTCATAGGAGGAAATACATTGACAAAGTGTAGAGCAGGAACTGAAGGAAAGGCCATCTGTAGACTATCCCACCTGGGAATCCAGCCCATATACATATAGCCACAAAACTGAGACAATATTGCTGATGCCAAGAAGTGCTTGCTGTCTGGAGTCTGTTATAGCTATCTCCTGAGAGGGCACATGTCCTGCCAGAACATGACAAATGCAGAAGTAAAGCTTGTGGCCAACCAGTGTACTGAGAACAGGGTCCCCAATCGATGAGTTAGAGAAAGAATTTAAGCAGCTGAAGGGGTTTGCAACCCCACAAGAACAACAATACCAACCTCCAGAGCTCCCAGGGACAAAGCTATAATTCAAAGAATACACATGGACAGACTCGTGGCTACAGCTGCATTGTTGGGCATCAACATGAGGAGAAGGCCTTGGTCCTGCCAAGGCTTGATGCCACAGTGTAGGGGAATGTCGGGAGATGGGGGAGGTGGCTGGAAGGGGTAGATTGGTGTGTGGAGCAATAACCTCATAGAAGCAGAGGGATGGGGATGGGGGGATGGAATAGGGCTTTTATGGACAGGAAACTGGGAATGGGGATTTCATTTGAAATGTAAATAAAACATTCAAGAAAAGAAAAAAAATAGAATGTCAAGTTCCCTGAAGTTCATTTGATCTTTACTCTCAGTATATCTAAATATTATTATTGTTGTTTCTTCCCTTACAAAATGACTATTTAACAAATTACAACCAACAAACTAAAATAATTTCTAACAACATACCCAGCTCTGTATCCTCAAACTTGTGATTAAAAGGAGAGCATATTCCTTATGAATTCCATGTATGTTAGAGTAAAAATATATTTAAAAGAAAATGTAAATGCTTAAGGAGTCGTATTTCATTGTGATGGGAAACTTTGTTTTGGCTATGATAGATACCATTAGATTAATATTTTAAAATATTTTTATTTATTCTTTGGGAATGTCACCCATGTATGTAATATATTTTGATTGGTTCAACCTCTATTAACTACTCTTTCAGAAGAACATCAGTCATCCATGAACATCAGGCTTTCTGTCTTCCATGGGCTTTAACCTGTACTTGTGCTTTCCAAAGTGTCAATTACATGCATATGTATCTCTGTGGACACTGCAGAGACAGTTAACCAATTTATCCATGTACCAGTGAGTTGCTATTGCCTAGAAAAAACCCTCAATGGAGACTACACTGAGTTCACTACAATTCCAATAGGAAGAATAATGTAGTACATTAACTCTTTTATGCCAAGCCATTCTCATCTTCCTAAACCTGGGGATGTCAAGATTGTAGGTGTAGACCAGAGTATAGATTTAACTGTCACATCTCAGGTGTCCATCAATTTGCTTTTTGAATTAGAAATTCTCATATCCCTGGATTTTACAAAGTACATTAGACTGCTATTCATCAAGCCAGTGAAACACTTTTGTCCCCATCTTCTCAGCTCTGGAATCATAATCTCTATTCAGACAGAACAGATTTTAATGTAGGTTAAAATGTAGACTTGAGTCATTTTGCTTGCAAGAAAGGAGTTTTTTCCAAGTGAATCATCTTTCTAGCTCTTGAAATTTTATGAGTAAATTATAGTATTTTAATTTGTGTGCAAAACTACTATTCAAGAAAGAGACTAAATGTTTAAATGTTAATGTTTCTCATGGAATTTGTTGATATGTTTTCAGGTAAGATGAGTCTAAAGAAACTGGGCCAGAGGAGTACCACTCCCTGGCATGAACAAGGGCACCTATTAGAAGAGTTTGTTCCCACTGATATAATGTTGATCTGGATCATTTGCCAGGAGTCGTACCAGAGCTGCTAAAAATGCACTCTAGACTACAGAGTAATAAAACCCAATGTCAAGTATTCTTCCTTTGTTATTTTGTTGTTGTTATTGTTGTTGTTTATTTGTTTGTTTTTGAGAAAAGGTCCCATGTGGCCCAAACTAACCTCAAATTTTCTATGTAGTTAAGAATGAACTTGAACTTCTAATCTTGTTTACTCTAGCATCCAAGGGGTCAAATTATAAATATCCACTAGCACTTGGGCAAAGATTGCCTTTACCTAACTGATAAGCATTTTTCATAATAAATCTTAGCAAACAAAATTATAGTTTAAAAAACACACATACATACACATGCACAGAGCTAAAAATGAGATTTAAAATTAAGATAAACTCTCTAGGAATTTGTTGTCAATATTAAATTGGAAAACATTCTGTTTATTTTTTTTCATCTTTATTAACTTGAGTATTTCTTATTTACATTTCAATTGCTATTCCCCTTCCCAGTTTCCAAGCCAACATCCCCCTAACCCCTGCCCCTCTCCTTCTCTGTGGGTCTTCCCCTCCCCATCTCCCAGAAACTACCACGCCCACAACAGTCACTTTAACTTGGGGTTCAGTCTTGGCAAGACCAAGGGCTTCCCTTAAAATGCTCTTACAAGGCTATTCATTGCTACCTATGTGGTTGGAGGCCAGGGTCAGGCCATGTATAGTCTTTGGGTAGTGGCTTAGTAACTGAAAGCTTTGGTTGGTTGGCATTGTTGTTCATATGGGGTCTCGAGACCCTTCAAGCTCTTTCAGTTCTTTCTCTGATTCCTTCAATGGGGGTCCTGTTCTGAGTTCAGTGGTTTGCTGCTGACATTTGCCTATTTATTTGCCACTCTATAGCTGTGTCTACCAGGGGAGGTATACATCCGGTTCCTGTCAGCCTGCACTTCTTTCCTTCATCCATTTTGTGTAATTGGGTGGCTGTATATGTATGGGCCACATGTGGGGCAGGCTCTGAATGGGTGTTCCTTCAGTCTCTATTCTAAACTTTGCCTGCCAAGGGTATTCCTTGTTCCCCTTTTAAGGAGTGAAGTATTCGCATTTTGGCCATCCTCCTTGAGTTTCATGTCTTCTGTGTATCTAGGGTAATTCGAGCATTTGGGTTAATATTCACTTATCAATGAGTGCATACCATGTGTGTTTTTCTATGACTGGGTTAACTCACTGAAGATGATATTTCCCAGTTCCATCCATTTGCCTATGAATTTCATAAAGTCGTTGTTTTTGATAGCTAACTAGTATTCGATTGTGTAGATATCCCACATTTTCTGTATCCATTCCAATGTTGAAGGGCATCTGGGTTCTTTCCAGCTTCTGGCTATTATTAAAAAGGCTGCTATGAACATAGTGGAACACGTGTCTTTGTTATATGTTGGGGCATCTTTTGGGTATATGCCCAAGAGAGGTATAGCTGGGTCCTCAGGTAGTTTCCAATTTTCTGAGGAACCTCCAGACTGATTTCCATAATGGTTGTACAAGTCTGCAATCCCATCAACAATGGAGGAGTGTTCCTCTTCCTCCACATCCTCGCCAGCATCCTCTGTCACCTGACATTTTGATCTTCGCCATTCTGACTGGTGTGAGATGGAATCTCAGGGTTGTTTTGATTTGCATTTCCCTTATGACTAAAGATGTTGAACATTTCTTTAGGTGTTTCTCAGTCATTTGGCATTCCTCAGCTGTGAATTCTTTGTTTAGCTCTGAACCCCATTTTTTAATAGGGTTATTTGTCTCCCTGCGGTCTACCTTCTTGAGTTCTTTGTATATTTTGGATATAAGGCCTCTATCTGTTGTAGGATTGGTAAAGATCTTTTCCCAATCTGTTGGTTGCCGTTTTGTCCTAACCACAGTGTCCTTTGCCTTACAGAAGCTTTGCAGTTTTATGAGATCCCATTTGTCGATTCTTGATCTTAGAGCATAAGCCATCGTTGTTTTGTTCAGGAAATTTTCTCCAGTGCCCATGTGTTCGATATTCTTCCCCACTTTTTCTTCTATTAATTTGAGTGTATCTGGTTTGATGTGGAGGTCCTTGATCCACTTGGACTTAAGCTTTGCACAGGGTGATAAGAATGGATCAAGTGCAGCCATTTCTTAAGAATGAGAATCTTTCAAGCTGTACCTTGCTTAGCCCCTTTATGTTAGACGATAGACCAGAAAGTACAGAAAGCACATTCCTACCCATTCTCTTGGAAGGCACCCAACCATAAAGCAGATGGTATAGATTGTATTTACTGCAGGGCAAGTACAAGGCAAGAAACATCTCTGGGAAGCTGACTGACCACTATAGATTGTGCTGCAGGATGAAAAACATATATCAAGTTAGATGTCCTTGGTACTGACATAGCTGTGCTGACATAGCTATAGCCTTGTCCTGGGAACACCAGGAGAGAAACATCTGCCACGTCAGATATCCTTGGTCCTTTTCCTGGGAACCCCAGGATGGAAAAACTTATGTCAAGTCAGACATTCTTGGTACTGAAATGGCTGCATTGATATGGTTGCATCCTTTTCTCAGAAACTCCAGAATGAGAATCATCTGCCTAGTCAGATATCTTTGTCACCAAAATAGCTGAGCTAATGAAACTGTGTAACCTTAAATGATTATATAAGCTGTACGTTTCTGCTGGTCTAGGCTCTTCACATCCCTCCTGCGTGAAGACCGTGTCAAGGCCCAGTGCATTGGTATCCCAAAGGAAACCTCTTGTTTTTCCATCAAGACTGAGTCCTGCATGTTTGTGGGGTGGTGGGTGTCCTCAAGATTGGAGCGAGAGTCTCCTCGGTCTGAGGGTCTTTCAAAACATATCAGATCTCAGCTGTACCTCATTAAACTTAGAAGAAGAAGATGATGAGCTCCAAAGAAACTCCTTTTAGAGCTTTCTTCATTTGTGGCAAGCTAGCCTCTGGGCAAAGAAAGTGCCCTAACTTAATCGGCAGACAGAATGCCATCCAGAAAAGAAAACAAAACAAAACGAAAACAAATGCATGGAACTTGATTGCCAAGCTTTGCCAATACAGGGTAAGCAAATCCTTGGTAATTCCTGCTTCACATAAGGTTTGTCAGATACTTTGAAAAAGAGGGCTGAATGTCTTAGAATACTTGGAAGTGGAATCGACAGCCAACTGTCTGCCATTTTTAAAACTTTGAAAGCGTTTGCCTGCACCTCCTACTTAATCAGGAAATATTTCTTCTTAGTTGTCTTTTGGGGTTGAATACAAGATAATCATAGTCTCAATAAAGGCTTAAATTGTTATATTACACCTACAAAGATGGTTTTAGGTTGTTAATGCAAGTTAGGATAAAATTTGATTTAGATCCAGAACTCTGAACTCACCAGGACAGGATAGATAATAGGATATTTTTCTTAATTACCACATACTATGGACTTGACATTGTAAATATATATCACACCTTATAAATATTATAATTTTTATAATTTTATTCAATTTATATTTGAAAACAAGATATTTATTGTACTTTAAAGGGTGATTATTGAGAGAATATCTAATGTCTATATGACTATGGCGCTTGTTAATAATAAATCTGATGGCTTATTATTTAGTTGGTAAATAAGAAGTGGGAAATCTGGGAGAAATCATAATTCTGAGATAAAACGTGGCAGGAGATTCACCTCGGAAGATGTGAGGAGAGAGACACATAGTACCTGAACAGCAGATTTAAACTTCTTTTTCCCAGATTTCAAGTTGTATTACAAAGCTTACAGTAATACAAAAAAGCATATTATTGACATAATAGACACATTGATCAATGTATAGAATTGAAGACTCAGATTTAGATGTAGTTCCGTACACGTAATAACACCTTGTTTTTGACATAGAAAACAAAATTACACACTGGGGAAAAAGTCAGCATCATGACAGACAGATGGTGTGAATAGCAGCACACAGAGAAATGACAGTAGATCCATATCTCTCACCCTGAACACAAGTCAACTCTAAAGGGATGAAGAACCACACTCAAATCATTGAAAGACCAAAAGCCCTGAACCTGACCTCTTTTTTTCTTATTTCCTTTCCTTTTCTTTCTTTCTTTCTTTTTTTTTTCTTTTTTGACTCCGTATTTGTGAATCCAAAATTCAGTTTTACAGACTGGATGTTTTCCTATCCTGAGTCTCACTGGTCACAGAGCTTCCCAAAATGCCTTCTCCCACCACCTCCCACCAACATCTACATATGTTGGCTGACCTGCTTCGTGGACAGCAGGATACATCCTCAATTTTTCTCCTGCTCATCAAAATGTGAAAGTTCATGGTCTGTAGCTTTCCTGCCATAGATATCCAAGTGGAAAGACATTTCTCCAGTCCTGTCAGGATGCTGGAGGTGTTGTGAGTGCCTATGTGGCTCATTTGTTTGTTTTCTAAGATTTTCCTTTGTGTGTTTGCTTTCTGAGATAAGGTGTTACAAAGCTTGGCCTGGCCTCAAACACACTGCTGCAGCCAAAGATGACCTTGAGCACTTTGTTCCTCCTGCTTCCACCCTCCAAGAGCTAGGAATATAAGAATCCCATGAATCCCTGCTCTTTGCTTTGGGGACTAGGGAGATGCTCCGGATTGGGATCCTTCTCTCTCAAGTGTTCTTAGCTCAGCTACCTGGGGCTGGAGTTTGCCAGACAGTTGCTCCTGCAACCTTAGTGTCAGTCTGCTCACCAGGAGGCTGCATTAGATAACTTGATCACTTTTCTTTCCTCAGGGTTGTTATTAGTTCTTTAAAATCTGCTCCAGTCTCAGCCTGATTGCTCTCTTGTGAGCTGATTTTTTAAAAATCAAAAAACAAAAACAAAACAATACACACAAACAAAAAGCTTAGAGTTTTACATTTCTCTGGGCCTTAAATGAGTATCCCCAAATACCAGCACTTTCCTCGTTCTTAATCTCATCAGAGTCCTCATGAGTTCTCAGCTTTCTCTGCAGCTGAAGGCAGACTGGAAGAACCAGGGAGTAGTCTGAATGAATGTCATGGAGTCACTGTATGCAATGCTCTCTACTCTGCAGAAGGTTAGCTGCCACTTCTTGGGAAATCATGGGAATGCACTGGGTGGCACATAAATAATTAAGGGGCAACTTTTAATTAAGGCTTTGTAGTGAAAATGGCTTTGTGCAACATTTTTAATGACTAACATTGATGCTCTCTTTTCAACCTGAACATGTCATCCCTGGAAACTGCACAAATAGTGACTTTTAACAGCTTTGCTCTTTTGATGATACCAGAGACTCACTTCTTTCTTGTGAATGAATGCTTTGTGAAAAGTCAGGAATCTGTTGAGGTGGCCAGCACTTCTCGCTTCAGGGAGATGATGGTATTTGTTATTCTTCTCATTGCTGTGACAACATATTCGACTAAAGCAACTTATCCATGGTTTGTTTGTAGTGGCCAGTTAGGACACCGGCCTCATGGAGGAGGGGAAGGCAGGGCAGTCAGAGCAGCTTTGGCTATGGTGACAGGAGCCTGTGCCATCTTACTTCTGGTTCTCTCTGTCTGTTCTGGATTTCTGTTACAAGATGTGATCTTGCAGCTTTTCGTCCTGCTTCGATCCTTCCTAGCCATGATGAAGTCTTCTCCCTCTGGAACTAGATAAGAAAGACAAATTGTCCTGTAACTATCAATCCCTTATAAGATATTCATAGCAACCTGTGGGCTATTTAAAGCCACACAGAATCTGGATCATCTCTTCCTCCATCTTCCTTCCTTCCTCTGTGGATTTAAACTTTTACAATCAATGGTTGCACTCAATGGTCTCAACACAACATTGGTTGAATGTATAAGGGAGAGAAACAGGGTGTGTGTGTGTGTGTGTGTGTGTGTGTGTGAGTGTGTGTGTGTGTGTGTGTGTGTGTGCTTGTGTACATGCGTGCACACATGCATTGTGTTTAAGCTCTTTCTTGTGTTATTTCTTTTCAGCTATATTGGTGACTGTGGAAACATGAATAGCTTTTCTTAACACATTTTGTCAAAAACAAATTTAAGCAAAGATTCCTCTGGTAAGAAGAATTCTCACACTATTTTCTTTTCTTTGCTTTTTTTTTTTTTTTTTTTTTTTTTTGGTTTTTTTTTTTTCGGAGCTGGGGACCGAACCCAGGGCCTTTCGCTTCCTAGGCAAACACTTTACCACTGAGATAAATCCCCAACCCCTCACACTATTTTCAGTGAAAGATTTATTAATGCCTCAGGTCATAATTGAAAGTATACTATATAAGAAGTGGAGAGATCACTTGGTAGTTGACAGTGCTTGCAGCTTTTCACTGGACTCTAGCTCAGTTTGTAGCAAACACACTGAGTGGATAGCAACAGTTTGTAACTTCAACTGTGAAAATCCAATGCCCACTTTTGAATTTTTTGAGCAACTGCTCTCATCTGTCCACATCCATATATATGTACCCATAAATGTAAAAAAAAATAAAACTTTTTAAAACTTTTTTCATACAAATATTAAGTAAATTAATCTTATTTTTATCTCTGGTACCTATCCTGAGTACTCTGAAAACTAAAATATTATAGTATTTAGGTTAGTTGCTGAAATTGGCTTAATGATCATTAGCTCACTAACAACACTGATGTGAGATAGGATTTCTAAAAGAAACCGAGACATTTTTCAGTAGCCAATTCATACACAACTAGCATGTATGTCAACTATTTGATAAGTTCAGACTGTAACTTTTCAAGTTTCAGGAAAACCAATTTATTTGTCTGTGCTTATAAAATATAATATTCAGCTCTATATAATCCAATGGTGTCTTCTTAGAGAAAAATCAGAACTTTGTCTCTTTATTATCAAGTCGTGTGTGTGTGTGTGTGTGTGTGTGTTCAAATGCCATAATTCCCTAGTCTTGTGTTGGTTCTTCAGAAAATTGCCAATGATGAGATTTTCTAAGGAGAGTAATAGTTCTAAAAGTTATTAATAGTTTTCTTCTAAATTTATTAAACATGTATTCCTGAAAAAAACCTACCATTTATAAAACAGATCAGTGTGCATTTGTGGACATAGAGGAAGTATATGACCTCCCTAGCCCTGTCAATATGACATGACCTAGATTCATCCAAAAAAGACATCTCAATGAAATAATCTGTCTTCAACATCCTGTCTGTAAGAGACTGCTTTGCTAATTGATTTAGAAGGACTCAGTCTATTATTGGTGGCACCAATCCCTCAAAAGTTTCACTCAGGATGTATTATAAAGTTAGTTAAGTATGAGCCTGAGCAAACCAGAGTGAGCCCCAAGCAGCCTGCCTCCATTGTTACTGTTTTAAGAGCCTACTTCAACCTTTCCCTAAATGATGGGGTTTGACTTAAATGTCTAAGCTAGATTTACTCTTTCTTTCCCAAGTTGCTTTTAGTTCTAATGTTTTTCATAGCACATAAAGAAAACTAGAAGAGAAATTGAGACCAAAAGTTGTGGTACGAACATTTTTTAATATGAATTTCTGTCAAGACATAACAAAACTTATAAAAGGCATAGAAAAAAATGAATGCTCCTCAAAATAAATAAGTAATATATATTTTCCTTACTGGAATTAAAGCTCGATTTGTTTTTTACACACTCTTTATAGTATAGCTGATGGAACAAGGTACACATTTTAAGCCAGATTTTGAAAAACCTTACTATGTCCATTGGACTATTCACATGATTTGGAGGTTATGAGTAATTGTAGCCATGTAGCTTTAAAAATGAACCCATGCTAAAGTCAGCTATGTATTGGCATTGGCGGTGTCTGTTCGTATCCTGGTACAGAGTCTGAGATCCATGACTGTGTGTTTTTCCTAACCAACGCGTCTCTCACAAATGCCAGTTCTACCTCTCCTGATCTCCAAGATCACTCTCTTGCCAGTTCACCACCCCATAGTCAGTTCCAGGCACATTCTTGCCAGCCTGGGCTCTCCAGTGGTTTCCTCTCCTCTGGAGCTTGGACTTTTGTACAGTCTTTCCATTCAATACCCTAGCTGAATGCCACCTGGCTATGTCTTTCCCTCATGCTCATCTATGTCACTTAGAATGGAAAACACCAGTACTCTTTGTTTAAAATAAACAGATGACACAACCACTAAGTGTGGAATCTATCCTCCTAAACTCACCAATTATTCTATGTTAGAAATCTTCTTGTGGGGGAGGCTGCTACAAGGGCTAACAGTTCCCAGTCTATATCCTGCCTCCTCTCCCTCTTGCCTCCCAGTATAAAGCCTGTTTCTTCTTCCTTAGTCCCCTTTTCCTCTCTATGACCCGGAAGACTCACCTCCTCCTTCTCATTCAATGATTGGCTTCTTTTCATCTTTATTAGCCTATCAATTAATTAAGGGAAATTCCCATACAAGTAATGTGTTCAAATTGAGTAGCTATGGAAAAAGATTTATTAATATGTCTGTAAATGTTGGGAGAGAGTATCCCTATATCATGGGAAAAAGGAAGAGTGGTAGAGAAAGATGCATTATGTCTTCCTCTGTCCTCTGTCAGCAAACATACTCATACATTATCATGTATATCACACACACACACACACACACACACACACACACACACACACACACACACAAAATAAGAGCAGTATGTGTTTACTCCTTCTTTAAAGGGGGAACAAGAATACCCTTGGCAGGAAATAGGAGGCAAAGTTTAGAACAGAGGCAGAAGGAACACCCATTCAGTGCCTGCCCCACATGTGGCCCATACATATACAGCCACCAAACTAGATAAGATGGATGAAGCAAAGAAGTGCAGGCCAACAGGAACCAGATGTAGATCTCTCCTGAGAGACACACTCAGAATACAGCAAATACATAGGTGAATGCCAGCAGCAAACCACTGAACTGAGAACAAGACCCCTGTTGAAGGAATCAGAGAAAGGACTGGAAGAGCTTGAAGGGGCTCGAGACCCCATATGAACAACAATGTCAACCAACCAGAGTTTCCAGGGACTAAGCCATTACCCAAAGACTATACATGAATTAGCCCTGGGCTCCAACCTCATACGTAGCAATGAATAGCCTATTAAGAGCACCAGTGGAAGGGGAAGCCTTTGGTCCTGCCAAGACTGAACACCTAGTGAACGTGATTGTTGGGTGGAGGGTGGTACTGGGGGGAGGATGGGGAGGCGAAGCCCATATAGAAGGGGAGGGGAGGGATTAGGGGGATTTGGACCCAGAAACCAGTAAAGGGAATAACAACAGAAATGTAAATAAGAAGTACTCAAGTTAATAAAGATTAAAAAAAAAGAAGAAGAGCAGTATGTATTATCATAAAGCTAGGTTCTTCTATTTAAAGATTATACTACATAAAGAGGAAACATATTTTCAGACATACCCATGTCATACTTTACAGAGAAGATAAAACCAAGGGCGAGAAATAGATGTATGTAAACTTATCTGTGGGCCCAATATAGTTTTTAATATCAAATATAATCTAGAAATAGATTAAAGATAGTTTTTACCTTAGGGCCAAGGAATATTTGTTAGGACCAAATTGGGATTATCTAAGGATCCAGCTTGCCACTATCATTGGACATGAGGACAAAGGACCATGTTTCTTTCTAACATCCTACCTGTATAATAATGACAAATTACAGATGAAATATCTTTTTTCCTTTGCCTGTTCTTATGCCAAAATATATGAAAAAGACTACTTAACAAATAAATGGCTTATTTGAGATTAGAGTTCATGATGCACTGCACAGGAGAAGTAATAATACACAGCTAGTAACCCACCCTCTATTATCAGCAAGTAGAAAGAGGTGAATGCTGATGTTGCCTATACATAGGTGGAATCTTTCCCCATTAATCAATTAAATTCAGAATCCACATTACAGATATTTCCTTAAGTTTGTCTCCTAGGTGATTTTAGGTCCTGTCAAGTTGACAACAAAATTAATCACCGTGATGTGTATAAAAAGCCATGAAAAGAGTAAAATAAGAATTTGTGCTTCCAATATAAATACCATCCTGCATGTGGAGAAAGAGGAACACTCCTCCATTGTTGGTGGGATTGCATACTGGTACAACCATTCTGGAAATCAGTCTGGAGGTTCCTCAGAAAATTGGACATTGAACTGCCTGAGGATCCAGCTATACCTCTCTTGGGCATATACCCAAAAGATGCCCCAACATATAAAAAAGACACGTGCTCCACTATGTTCATTGCAGCCTTATTTATAATAGCCAGAAGCTGGAAAGAACCCAGATGCCCTTCAACAGAGGAATGGATACAGAAAATGTGGTACATCTACACAATGGAATATTACTCAGCTATCAAAAACAATGACTTTATGAAATTCGTAGGCAAATGGTTGGAACTGGAAAATATCATCCTGAGTGAGCTAACCCAATCACAGAAAGACATACATGGTATGCACTCACTGATAAGTGGCTATTAGCCCAAATGCTTGAATTACCCTAGATGCCTAGAACAAATGAAACTCAAGACGGATGATCAAAATGTGAACGCTTCACTCCTTCTTTAAAAGGGGAACAAGAATACCCTTGGCAGGGAAGAGAGAGGCAAAGATTAAAACAGAGACTGAAGGAACATCCATTCAGAGTCTGCCCCACATGTGGCCCATGCATATACAGCCATCCAATTAGACAAGATGGATGAAGCAAAGAAGTGCAGACCGACAGGAGCCGGATGTAGATCGCTCCTGAGAGACACAGCCAGAATACAGCAAACACAGAGGCGAATGCCAGCAGCAAACCACTGAACTGAGAATAGGACCCCCGTTGAAGGAATCAGAGAAAGAACTGGAAGAGCTTGAAGGGGCTCGAGACCCCATATGAACAACAATGCCAAGCAACCAGAGCTTCCAGGGACTAAGCCACTACCTAAAGACTATACATAGACTGACCCTGGACTCTGACCTCAGAGGCAGCAATGAATATCCTAGTAAGAGCACCAGTGGAAGGGGAAGCCCTGGGTCCTGCTAAGACTGAACCCCCAGTGAACTAGACTGGTGGGGGGAGGGCGGCAATGGGGGGAGGGTTGGGAGGGGAACACCCATAAGGAAGGGGAAGGGGGGAGGGGGATGTTTGCCCGGATACCGGGAAAGGGAATAACACTCGAAATGTATATAAGAAATACTCAAGTTAATAAAAAAAAAAAAAACAATCCTGCAGATAGACGTGTTTCTTAAATTAAACTCTTTTCTAAAACCAAAAAAAGGCCTGAAAAGTCAAACCTTTTATGCCTTCCAACTTTTCTAAAACATACAAGATTAAACAATCATATTTTTAGGTAAATTTTTATGGCAATACAATGATACTTTCTCTATGTTACTTGATAAACCCTACTTTTTTTTCTATTTTTGTGAGTGTCGTGTTTTTATTATCCACTGTTATTTGTAGAAACTTAGTGTTTACTTAGTGTGCATTCCTTTTGGTATAGGTGACTGTAGAAACTAGAGGTTGCCATCCAAAGTCTTCCTCATTTCTTTCCTACCTTATTTGTTATTTATCTATTTAAAGTTTTACTTCTTTAATTAAAAAAATAAAATTACAGAAAATACATTTTGGTTACATTTTTTCTTCTCATTGAAATCTACACAAATACTCCAAACCTATCTACAAATCCGTGTTTATGCTTTTTCTAGAACTCTATCTTTCCCTTTCTTAAGAATATAAAGCCTACCCGAAAATCAACTAAAAATAAACACAAAAGTAATAAGACAAAATAGTACCCAAACAAACAAAATAAGACAAGGTATACACATTGACACACAAAGAATTGTAGAGTCAACAATGTGCCTCCCAACACTCCAGGGCACTTTTTTTTTTTTTTCCTTTCTAGTGAGTGAAATTGGTTTACCATGATACTCCTTTGGAGAAAATCGGTTTTCACTTTGTCAGCAAGTTTCAATCACCAACACCTTCTTGCCTGGGGATGAGACTTTGTATATATGTTTCCTTCTCAGTGCTAGCTTTTTAATCTAGTTTGAGCTTGCGCAGAACTTGTTCAAGCTGTCAGAGTTCCTATGACTTCATATGTGTATCTGTAGGATTGTGTTATGAAAATACGGCTTCTTTGAAGTCATCACCTACCTCTGGCTCTTTCATTCTTTCTGCCTCCTCTTCCATACAGATGACTGACATTTTAGGTAAGGGGTATGATAAAAAAAATCTCTCTTATGATAGAGAGCTCAAAATTCCATCACTATCTGAACTCTATATTAGTTCCCTTCAACTGGAAGAAAGCTTCTCTTACGAAGGCAGAACATGGCACTGATCTACACCTATAACAACAGTACATTAGCAGGAGCCATTTATTTTATTGCTATGTTCCTTTAGAACAATAAAATTATTGCTTTTCTCTAAATGTATGTGAAAATACACACACACTTACACACACACAAACACACACACATATATAAATATAGATATACATACATATATACATATACCTATATACACACATATATATATATACATATATACATATACATATATATATATTCTCAGGTTTGTGGCTACTTTATCAGTGTCAGATATGAATTCTGTCTCACAGAGTGGGGCTCAAATACAATGTAAAAGAAAAGAGGTTGTTTATTCACACATTTATACCACTATTAAATGAGTACATTTTTTTAACCAACTGACGGTTATAGATTATAGGGCTTTTATCTAAATATTTTTCCCTTCCAGCACCATAAACACTGGTCAATAGGAATGAAACATCTATCTGGCCTCTGGCTCTACTTCTCCATGTTTGACATTGTATGTTATCCTCAGCACTATACATTTATTATCCTGTTATAGAGAGTAAATAATACCCAGAAGAATGGCCTGTGATGGGAGGGGTGATCTATGGTATCGTCTTTCATCAATGATTTAACAATATGCAAGGCATTCCTGGCCGAATGTTTTACATGGTGACATATGATATCTATTTAGAACTTCATCTTTGATGACTCCATCTATATTCCTTTCATATAATGTGTGTGTGTGTGTGTGTGTGTGTGTGTGTGTGTGTGTGTGTGTGTCTAGCTTAGGAAGGTTCTACAATGGTAGTGTCCCAAATGTATATTCAAGGGGTGTTTATAATTACTTGTCTGTCACAGTAGTCCCTATAATAGCCTACCACCTCATCCCTGTCCCCTCTAATCTTCTTATTAAGGTTCCCCTTTATCTCCTTTAAATATCTTCTTCTTGAGATAAGTTTTCATAACAGAAGCTATATCTTGAAAATTGGTTAAACTGACTATTCCTAGCACACAAGAGCTATTTCTGCTTAACTTCCTTATTTTCTCACTGGTAGAATTAGAAATTTTTTAGTTGTCCTCCTTTTTACATTGCATACAGCTTGACTACTTTCTTTTGTCAACTTGAAACAAACTAGGGTGATCTGGGTAGAGGAATCTTCAACTGAAAAAAAAATGTGCCCAGTGCCAGCTTTGGCAGGGTCTTCTTTCTTGTCAGTTTTTCATAAGGCAGAGAAAGGAAAGAGCATCGGGAGAGGATACGACTTTTCCTTACAAGATACAGGGATAAGACTTTGTCTTATGACATATTTAGGGTTGCTGTGTAATAATAAAAAAATTTACTTATCTGAGACTAAATTACCTTGCTACTGTAGCTGAACTGCCTAGAAACTGCAAGTTTCTGGCACTTAACACCTCTTCCTAAAACAGCAAAGATTAAGTAAGTAGACTTTGTGCTATCTCAGAAGGAACTGCACAAATTGAACTTTCCACCAGCTAGTCAGAAGTTACAGGAAAAGGGCGGTACTTTGAGAAGTGATTATAATATTTTTTACTAAGTTGTAAAACATTTCTTATGAAAGCTATCTAAAGGGGAAAAGCAGAAAGATCCTGAATGGGAAAAGGGAAAAATTCTCTTTCTCATCTTTTTGTCCTCAGTACTTATACAACTTTCAGAATACATGATCACATGTTAAAAAGTTCATCACACATTCACACATAAAAGCAAATCATAAATGACATAGAAGTTTACAACTGAGAGTGATTACATGCATAGCCATTAGGAGTAATTATCTAGTTAAACATCCACCACCTGTCACATCTTCACAGGTTCATAGAGAGTTGAAAACCATAACTAAGCTATTAGTGAAGTTTTGTATAGATTAACGCAGACAACATTTTATCTTCTTTTACCTATAATAAATTGTTAGTTCCCTTCCTGTGACCTTAGTTAATTGTTTTTACAATCTCTTGGTATGTGTTCTGAGTAATAGAAAGTGTGGTTACTATGTAAGAGTCAATTACTTGGTGACACATGGGAGACTGACAGAATTCTCATTGCAGTTTTGACTATCGGAAAGGGATCTACTAGCAGTACTCCTATTAAGAGAGCTTAATAATCACTGATATTTCAGTAATTCTTCTAGGATCATCCTTAAGAATTAAGAAGTCATCTATTTGTCTATATAGCATCACTGCAAGAGAGTGCATCTTCATAGATCTGCAACTATCTGCTCAAAAGGGGTGGTCTAGTACCTAATGATTGCTATATATGTTTAATAATAACATATATTAATATCAGGAATCTTTCCTAAAATGAATTCTCTTGGGCTTTCCCTATAAAGCAAAACTGTTGCAGATTATAATCTGAAGCATACCTCCTACTATGGCTTCTGACAAAAATGTTCCCAAAAGACTGGTTCCGGGGCCTTTTCCTTGTAAAGAATGAGTATTGGAGTTAGGAATATTGTGGGGCCTCACCTTGGCAGTTTGTTTTGGGTTGTAGAAGATAGCAGGCTGAGAATGCCATGGATAACAAATAATTCAGCAGTGTTACTTCCTGGCAGCTTTAGTTCCTCTCTTCAAGTTTCTGCCTTCACTTTCCCTTATGATGATCTAATCTTAAGACAAAGTGTTTCTGTATTAAGTTGTAATTGGTTATGATGTTTTATCCTAGTAATAGAAAGCAAGCTGCAGCACATGGTTTCTGGTGCTCAAACTCAGGTCTTGATGTAATGTGGCAAGCCCTTTGTTGACTAAACCATCTTTTCAGCATCAATACTTAATATTCCTAAAAGATAGTATTTTCAGTGTAAACAAAGTGCAATTTTCCATAAGGAAAGATCATAGGTCTGAAATTTTAATTAAAGGAACCTGGATATAACAAAACAACACGCACTTTAGCAAAATCTCTCCTGGTCAACTGCCATTACACTGACTGTGCATCTGTAAATTTGCAAGACAAAACAGTTGTCAAGGACGTGTGGTACAGTGATTAGCATGCCAAACAAATTAGAAAGGGAAGGAGCAAAATGCTTGACTGGTTTGTTAGCTAAAATTAATTTGCATGGGAATTTTGTACATGACACACAGTGTCTTTACCTGGGAAAATTGAACAAATAGACAGAGCTGTGATATAAATGTGTGTGTGTGTGTGTGTGTGTGTGTGTGTGTGTGTGTGTGTGTCTCAAATATCTTGAGTCACAGCTCCCCTCCACATGTCTTGTACATTAGATGAATTGTTCATTACTATTTTTCTGACAAGAAAGAAAGAAAACACAGTGTGGCAGCACACAGCTGTACTTCCAGAATTCGAGAAGTAGGGGCGCAAAGAACAGATATTCAAGGTCATTTTCAATTACACAGTAAAATTAAAACCAACATAATGTTCATGAAATGCTGCCTCAACAATTTAAAGCTAGAAAATGTTGTGCTTTAGGAAGTGGATGGGAGCTGGAGATAAACTTCAGAACAATGCATCCCTAGCATGTACAAGGCACTGATATACATTCTTCTATAACTTAACCAGATATAATGACTTGAGCTGTTCATCCCAGGACTCAGGATAAGATTATATCATTCATAAGGAGTTTGAGGTTTGCCTTACCCTAGATCTTCTAAGAAAGGGAAAGTGTGTGTGTGTGTGTGTGTGTGTGTGTGTGTGTGAGAGAGAGAGAGAGAGAGAGAGAGAGAGAGAGAGAGAGAGAGAGAGAGAGAGGAAGAAGAGGAGGAGGGGAGGAGGGAGGCAAGAAGAGGAAGAATGAAGAAGGAGGAGGAGGAGAAGAAAAAGAAGATGAGGGGGAGGAGGAGGAGGAGGAAGAGGAGGAGGAGGAAAAGTCATGTGGAGTTTCATAGAATATGTATTCTATTAGGTTTTAGAAAAGCAACTGTTTGCAGTAGAGGCATTCTTTTCAGTTATATTTTGAATACTAATTGATAACAGATTTGCTTTGAAAGAACAGCATCAAGAAGAGAGTCCAAATAACAATTGCTATCATGTATAGTTATTAGTTTGACATAGTTCCCACTAAGACTATTGCATGATCAATTTAATTTTATCCTCACAGTGAACAGAGGAGGAATGTTACATCTCTAAGAATATGTAGGTTTTCACAGTGTTATATCTTTCAGACATCCACAGATGAAATACAGGTCTGTCAGTAACCATGTTGATCACCATGTTACCTTGCAGCATTAGCTAGAGTATGCTTTGCTCAGTTTGAGTCTTCCCCTTTTAGATATCATTTCCAGTTCTTTCTATACTGAAATGGCCAGTGAATGCAGCAATATTTCAAATCACTGCTGCAGTTAGATCAGGTATCTGGAGTTAGTCAGATGGATCAAGAGAAAGAAACAACATTGATTGCTGACACTGCAGTGCATCGGGAGTAAAGCAAAATCCTCAGTCTGGCAGAGAAGATCAGTCATTTCAACTACTTGTACCCAGAGTGTTGAACTAGCAAAATTTCTGACTTTTTAGTTTATTTTTTCACAGGACACCTTTGTAAACATGTCAGTTAGAGAAATGCTTGTTGGCTGCTTAAGCCTTAGCTTTGTAGATACAGTATGTCTAAACTTTTATTTCTGCTTTAACTTAATATTTCCAGAAGCCCAAATCATGTCATGATACAAAAAAAGGAGTGAATTAACAATTTGAAGTAACATTTTAAATCAGTTGGAAACATTCTAAATTATGATTATCAAAACACATTGATTTCCGTTTAGGAGGAGACATTTGAAATTATGAAAAGTAAGTAGCAATGCCACATTCTAAAACCTCTTAGATGACATGGGGCAGGTTTTATTATCAGACCATAGAAATTCCAAATCCTGACTGTAAATATAATTTACCAAATTTACAGAGAATGAAAACAACAGTCTTCAGAATTACTCAGAAGTGATGATAAGAGATAACCCAGTGTGGGAAAGAATTTGCTGCAGAAAGAAGAGAATTCAAATTTCTGTGCCCGCACTTTAAAACAGTCATGGTTGTATACAGCTATAACCCCAGTGCTATGATGACAGAGAAAGAATTTCTGGAGCTTGTGCACAGCAAGATAGCATCAGTATAAGTGAAAGGCTTTGAATTGAGAAAATTGTGTAGAAAATCATAAAAGAGGATACTATTTACTTTCTCTGTCTTCTGTTGAACACATAGGCATGAACACACAGACAGACAGACAGACACACACACACACACACACACACACACACACACCATATCACACACTAATTCTTGGTGGTCACGTACTGAGGAATATTAAATTAAAAATTTATAACCTTGAACTCATGAAAATGTCCTCTTGACCTTTATAATTGCCATTGATCATGAATACTATTTTGTAAACCATGGATCCACATATGTGAAATAAATCAGTTGTCAGAATAAAGTAAGGGCATGACATATTAATATTGGAAAATTCAAAAAAAATTAGTTTATTATTTTTTGGTGTGTGTGTGTGTGTGTGTGTGCATGTGTGTGCATGTGTGTGCTGCATGTCTGTGTGTTCACATAGGTCTTCTGATTCCACAGCATGTGTATAGGCCAGATGGCCAATTTCTGTAATGGGTCATTATCTATGGATTCCTATGATTAAAGTGAGGGTGTTAAGCTTGTTCTGCAAGTCCTTTTTCCCTTTTGCTGGCCCAACATAATTGTCAAAATTTAAATGAATTTCTTATAAGCAATTGATGAAGGTTATTTACTCATCATGAAGTTAGTTCATATTGAAGCTCAGCAAGCCTCTGGAGTGACAGTTCCATTTTATGTCAGCATAGGAGACTTGGATATCATTTGATAAGGGCTTATGACTAGTTTTATTAATATTCGTAAAATGACCAAATTGTTTGATCCTTGAAGAAGATACCATTAAATTGGAAGACAAATAACAAGAGCCAAATAAGTCAAGTAGCTACTGAGATGCAGTCACTGACTGAGCTGAGTGTGAGCAAACATCAAAGAAGCAGGGAGCTGTACTGAGCCTAAGTAACGATACAAGCAAAAGCACTAAAATTGCTTGAGTGAGTCATATAGGTATGGGCAAAGCACTTCAACTTGGGACTTCACTTGACTTAGGCTGCATAAAATCTACCTTCTAGAAATATACCTAACAATGAAGTTGCTCACCTCATCTCACCTGCATGAAGCTGTATACATATCAAACAATGGACTAAGACTCCTTGCACATAACATTATTTATTAACTTCTCTTTCATGATCAACTTCCATTCAAAAGTATTCAAGAGCATATCCACATACTGGAGGGAGAAGTCTGTTTCAACTGGCCTGAGCCAGTTTAGAATATATAATCAGTAAGTCGTATTAAATCCTCTGGAAAAACTTTCAAAGGAAACATCCTGTTTAATGTCATATACCTAGTGATAATTGAATATGCATTTGGTTAAATCAAATGCATCATGGAAACTGATGTTCACAGTAAATTAAGGCTTACTTAATCAAAAAACGTCAATCAAAACAGAAATATCCACACTGAACTCTGAGTAAGCAATTCCTCCTTCTCAGGAAGTCCACAAATTAAGGCTACACTGAATACCAGTGTTTCTCACTTTGCTTTTGAATAAAATTTCTTTGTCACCTTGCTCTCTGTGACTTCTTATAATAAGATGCAAACATCCTGGAAACACCTCACCTAGACAGTAAACTCAGATAAAACTGATAAGCATCTTCTTCAAATAATGACATGAATCACTGAGGCTCTGAAAGAATTCTCCTGTTACTTTCTTGTAAGAACTTCTAAGAATGACACAAGCCATGTCTAATCTCATGCCTATTCAATGAAATCACAAGTTGTAAAAAAATTCATCCTAGTGTTATGTTTTTTACCAATTTCAACTTTAAGATACTAAGTACAATCACATTAGTATTCCTTTTTTCTCAGAAGTTTTGATAATGTCACCTAAAATTAAGCAAGAGGAGGATCCTTAATGAATTTCTCTAAAATACATTTGCATGATAGATAAAATATTAGCTCTAGAATGAGAATATTAGAAAAATGCTTGTTTCTGTGTTACTGCATTGAAAATGTAATTTATAACCCTTTGTCATTTTCAAAATGCAAATATTCATAGTATACATATTAGTTACATGGACTATTAATAATAATAAAACTTTATAATAATAATTGAAGAACAGAGCCAGTACTTTGAGACAATAATGCTTCTGCCACCTTTAGTGTATATAGTTTTTGCTATAGGTACACAATGATTTCTACATATGAAAGTCTAAATGCTCTACAGCTCATGCTTTCTGGTTTCAAGAAGTGAAAACATCAGTAATAGCTTTTAACTTCAAAATCAAAATGAAAAGAAAATGCATGAGCAGAAATCACAGAAGGAAAATAAAAAAAGGGAAAAAAGAAAGCATGGAAGGAAGGAAGGAAGGAGGAGAGGAAGGAAGGAAGGAAGGGAACAAAGAAGAAACAGGAAGAGATTTGGTAAGTTGTTCATTTGACAGGCTACATGCCAGTATGGAAGACACCCTTGGATGAGTTCCAAAACTGTAAAAGATCAGGCATGGTTGTTTGTATCTATAATTTATTGGTGAATATCAGACATTAAAAGTCATCACTGGATATATAGTGAGCTTCAGGCAAGTCTGGGATTTATGAGACCCTGTGGAGAGAGAGAGAGAGAGAGAGAGAGAGAGAGAGAGAGAGAGAGAGAGAGAGAGAGAGAGAGAGAAGGAGCAAGGGACCTAGGGGTAGAGGAAGAAAGGAAGGACTGACTTTGAGCGATAGCGATGCAAGATGGCAGCCACCACAGGCTCGGGAGTAAAAGTCCTTCGAAATTTCCGACTGTTGGAAGAGCTGGAAGAAGGCAAGAAAGGAGTAGGTAACAGCACAGTTAGCTAGGGTCTGGAGGAGGATGAAGACATGACACTCACAAGATGGATAGGCATGTTAATTGGGCCTCCACAAACAATTTATGAAAACCAAATATACCGCCTTAAGATAGAGCGTGGGCCTAAGTATCGAGAAGCATCCCAGTCTGTGAGATTTGTAACAAGAGTCAATATGAACGGCTTGAGCAGTTCCAATGGAGTGGTGGATCCACGAGCCATGGCAGTGCTGGAAAAGTGGCAGAATTCCCAGAGCATCAAAGTCATCCTGCAGGAACTGAGGCGCTTGATGATTTCAAAAGAGAACATGAAGCTGCCACAGCCACCAGAAGAACTGTGTTACAGCAATTAGTCACCAAGGCCCCGGCCTCCCTTCCCCATCCAACCCAAGTCTTCATTTTCCACAGTAGTGAATTCTCTAGATCCATCTGTCGACCTCAAAGTACTGGAGAGGAAGCCCCACTCAGACTTCATCCGGAGACACTGCTCTAATACTAACTTCTTGTCCATTTGAAATACCTAAGTTGTGCTGTGTAACATCATCTGTCAAGTATAACCGCTCTCTGCCTGGTTGAACTTCTGGGATCAATAAGGTGTGTTGAAATCGGTTTCCTTTGGGAGCGGTGGGCACAGCTAATGCAACTGTGGACAGCCAGATCTCACACAATCACCTGCTGCTGGCAATTGGCCTGGGTATGCCTTTGACCGCCCTGCTTTCCACCACAGCTGTGTGGTGGCCCTTAGAATAGATGGGGAGGCTTCAGATAGCAGTTGTGGGACTGACCACCACTAGGCTTGGGGTGCTTTGGCTGCACCCCTGCTTTCTTAAGTCTTAAGTGATTGCCCCATCCAAGCCATGGTCCCCACTCCTTTCACTCCCACCCTTGGCTAAAGCTTAGATTGTAACCTCCCCTCCCTCTGAAATTGGCCGCGAGTGAGGAATTCACAGCTTCCCATCTCCCCACCTTTATCAATGGGTGCTGCTTTCCCCTCCTCAAGTCCCTTGTTGCCCATCACCACCCAACACCTGCTGTGGACAGAAGCCACCAGATGAGGTTGAGAAAGGCTGGCCTCCCTCACTTAGCTCTGGACCACACACGTTCACCTGCTACCAGCCTGGGAAGGGAGCACCGGGTCCTCCGCCCTGCCACCACCATCAGCTCTTGAGCTTTGAGCTCAGGTCTAGAGATGAACAGAGCAGTCACATGGCGACTCAGATGGGCCAGCACTCAGGGTCCTTGGATATATGCCTAGAGAAAGGCCATGTGGAGAGTCCTTGGTGAACATGGTTCTGAGTTGGTTCCTTTTCCCATAATTGCTTTGCTTTTACACACTGAAGAGGTTTGAACAGGGCTTCAGCCACCCTGACCACCCATCTGGTCTGGTGTGGAGCCTGACAGCTGGAACACGAAGCCCTGACCCTGCAAACATGGGTTTCAGTGTTGCTCCTCAGACCCTCAGCAGGGACCCAGAGGAGCTCTGTGTCACCATGTTCACAGATCGTTTGCAGATTGGTGGGCCTGGCTCCTGGCTCACTGTCATGCTCCCCAACCTGTTCAGGACCACTAAATGTTGAAATGTGGATGCATACTGAAATAAAGGCAATTTGCTGTGTTGCGAAGGGGAAGAAAAAGGACTGAGCAAATGAAGGAAACAATGGTGATTCTTTCTTAATCCATTCAAGCCTCATTAAGTTTCAAATTTTTCAAACTAGACATATGTACAGCAAAATTCAAAAAGATAATGATGAGAAAAACCACATGGCAGTCACCTGGGCAGTGAATTTGCTCACAGTGGTAGAATATAAATGAGCTGAGTTGATTGTATAAGAATAAGGCAAATCCTCAACTGATTGATTTGAAGTATCTTTTCCCACATATGAGCTTACTTTAATGTGATGAATGGTGGACATATCAAGCTTTAATGAAGTATAATTTTTTAAGCCTTCTCTATTCCTATTTTTAGTCATGATGACTTCATGCAGGATTTTCTGATAGTATATGTCAGTATGATATCATCTTACTAAAATCAATAGGAAATACAGTTCAAAATTATGAATCCCAATTTATTAAAGATGAATATTTACCCAAAATTGTTTGTATCAAATGCGATAAACTTGTTTTCATGAAGAAGAAAGGCACACAGAACTAAACCCTTAACAAAAATTAAAAGCAGGACCTATAGAAAAGGCTCCTGGGTTTTACTTGGTCTCTAGTAGAGAACCTAAGTTCAGTGTCCAGTATCTATACTTGGTGGGTCATTACTACTTGTCAATCGAGCTCAGGAAATTGGGTACCCTCTCCTACATTTTGCAAGCAACTGTACTCATTTGTGCACACATGTTCAGATGCTTCATGCTTTTAAATATGAAAAACTAAAAAAAAGTCAAAAAGAAAATGAAGGACAAAGAACAATGATTTGAATGCAAGTCGTGTTAATACTGTACATATCTATAAAAAAAGTCACTTAACATAACCTTGAAACAGCATAATTCAGATAGTTAAAATGCAATCCCATACCACTACCCAGTATTTAATATCAAATTATTATCTATAGTGATTCAAATCAATAATTTCTACAGGTGCATTTAATAGTCTTTGTTCATTAAACTAATCAAAATTTATGTTGTAGTTTTTTGAAGAGAAAGAATTTTATGGATCATGTGATATCAACTGAATAAATATGAAAATTATGTATGCAAACTTTACAAAAGTTAGTATCAACACAAAAATATAAATTTACAATTTAATAAACAAGGAACTAATTGATTAACCAAATGTTAGCAACTAGAATTCATCTATATATGCAATAGAAAATAATATTTAAGATATAAAATTAAGACTTATTTTAATAAAATAATGCATAAGTTATTTTACTTAAAAAGGAAATCTTATGATCGTATTAATACAGCTAGAAAACATTAAGAAAAAATTAATACTCTTAAAAATGGGATACACATGCACACAAATTTAGAAAAGTTTGACACATATACATTATATTATAATGTAATTTCAAAAGTTAGAACTATCATTGAGTTTGTTATGAATGAAAGGAAGATGTTTCAGACAATAAACAGAAATAAAATTTTCTGGAATTTTACATAAATAAAAGGCATTTAGAAACTAAAATTTTTAATAACGTCTCCATAATAATCAGATGAGTATGTTCCTTCCTTCTTGCAATGGACATTGTATTGATCTCTACTGTATAAAAAAAATTGTGATAGCTATTAGGTACAGAGAATGAAAAGCTGTCCTCTGGGCAGCTCATGGTTATCACACTCATGAACCCACAACACCTGTGTTAACACAATACTTTCACATGATCAAGCCAGCTAGAGTCAGGGCTTAGATGGGGGGACCAACCCTTGCCAATGCCATATAGAGGGGCTTTTGGCATTTGATGGCTACTGGTGAATGAAGAATCATTCATTTGGGCAGGGGGGTGGGGTTTGCCTTGGTAATTTGCTCGTGCTTCAATAGATTCCCTTCATGAGTGATACCAGAATCTGATTTTTTGAAGAGATCTAAAAAGTATAAAGATGAAGACATGGTGTCAGGAGATGTATTACAGAAAATCTGGTGAGATTTGGTAAAGAGAATGTAGAGTGCATACAAGTATATTTCTTTATATAAAAAATAAAGAAAAATACAAAAGAACAAATGTTTACTTAATTAACAGAAGATAGAATATCTCTATAAACAAATTCTAAATAGCTTATAAACATATATGTAGAAATAATAGATGAGTTTAAAAGATGTACAAGTTTTCTTCACTGTTTAAGAGATCACCTTAAGAGATCATGGGAGAGAATGTAATGCATTTTAATATACTTTCGAATGTAAAAGATTAAAACTTTAGGTTAGTAATAAATACAAGGTTTTCCACCGAATGAGATTATGTATAATCAGTTTGAGCTAATTCCTCCCTGTTAAATTATAAGCATTTCTAAATTCCTCAGGAAAACAACCTTAGAATAACTACTTTTAGTCCCCCAAAGTCCAGGGAATTAGGGCAAAAACACTTCAATGGTTTCTTCAAGCTGTACATAATTATGTTTATATTTATTACTAAACTAAAATTATGATCTTTTACATTGGCACAGAATTTATATGATACAAATTTAGATTTTTAAGATTTTCTTTAATATAAATTTCTTATTGATTTAAAATTAATATTGTTACTCTGATGTACAGGTATTGTGCCTCTACAACACATTTCAGCATAGATGGCTTATACCTAGTCCTTCTCTGCTATTAAAAACTGAAGCTGAGATGATTAAGCACGTGAGTCTAAGGCCAAATAGCAAATTCATTGCTCTAAGTTTACTGTTAGAGTGCTTTCAAGATAATTTATTAGGATAATTAATGGACAACAGTCCAGATTACTTATATAGTTAGATGGTTTCTAAAAAACACCACAAGTCCACAAAATATGACATTTAATGTTCTTTAACTTTTATTGAGTCATGTCTGTTCCCATCAGCTCTCCTTTGGTATATTCAAAGAAGAAACTGAAAATCTCCACCTCCAGGTGAGGTGATTTAATGTGATAGACAGGCACTATGCAAAAATTGCTTCAATTCTTCTACAGACTAATTACTGTCCAGAAAAGGAAACATTGCAGAATAAATTGGCTGAAAATTTCTGCCAGGGCAGAATGATTAGCCCTTCAAAATTCAGTGTTTCAAAAGTCTGTCTGATGGTCCTAGACCAGAAGCCTGAAGACTTGCTCTCACATGTTGCTCACAGGGGACTGTGCAAATAGAAAATTGTCTCTATAACCTGTCTCAGTTCTAGAAGCCATGCTGGGCTTCCTATATTTACAGATATATGGGTCATTCTCAGATTACTGGTTGGGTTGAAAACTTAGTATAATCTTATAACCCACTCAGACTATGTAACTTTGAGAATACATATTTAATTATCTAGTTATCAGATAATATATAAGCTAGCCAGGATATAACAGATTTTAAGCCTTTTAAAAGCTAAAATAGATAACTACATGTTCTGTTTAACTGATAAATGTTGGACTGGGTGTTAGGTACATCTTATACTTTTAAATTACAAAATGATAATAGTTGTGCTCAACTTATATTTGAGAAACAAGTTTTGGTTTTGTTTTTAATTAAAAGGGTAAAGTGTAGATTGATGGCATTATTAAGGTGAAGGCAGGTACAGGATAGAACTAGGCCTGTCATTGGATAAGAAGGAAGGATGGGTGGGTGGGTGAAAAGTTTTAGAGAGGCAGAGGAAGCCAGAGTGAGAATGTGAGAGCACAGAGAACATGGCAGTAGATGTTTAGATGCCTCTCTGTACATATTACAGGTTGTTATATTTCAGGTGTGTTATTCTCAAGGGGTGGGTGTGTACAGGATTTTGTGCCATCTAGATTGGCAAATTATATCTTATCAATTGGATGAGAAAATATTGTTTGATGTGTTCTTTCATGTGGCAACTTAATTGAGTTTAAAAGAGTGTATGGTGGCCAGATGCATGGGCCTACCACAGAATTGGGATGTGTATGCCTGGTTTGGTAGAAACCCAACCAAGAGGGCTGTGGATGAGGGAGGAGCAGCCTGACAGGGTGCCATGTTGGAAAGAATAGTGTGTCAGAAAGTAGATGGGGGCAGCATGGAGCCACTGAGATAAATTATTGCTATTTCCAATGGCACCAGAACTATCAAGAAAGTGAGACAGCTAGGGTATACATGGGAACAAGTTCTTTTGGGATTTTTGTTTTGTTTTGTTGTTTTTATTTTTACTGAAGCACATATATTGTGTATCGAGTGTCCTGAAGGGAAAACATGCTTAAGTCCTTGAGTATGAAGTGATTTATTGCATCATGGCCACATATAACCATGAGGGGATACTAAAGACAAAGATAGGAGAGTGAGGATTTTTAATTTCTAAGAAATTATAGGAGTTTGGTGTTTCTCAATCATATGATTTTTTGGGTAGGATATCCATCATGTGATCTAGACTAATAGATGAATCACAGAAAGAAAAAAGGTGGAGGAAGAGTTACCATTAAAGGTTTTTGGCGTCTGGGAATCAGATGCAAGGGACAGAGAGACTACAAGGCCACAGAATATGTTGCTTATCAATTATATTGAGGTTACAAAGGGGATGGCAGGTTTGAGGAAAGCAGCCAGTTAGACAGGACTGTGCTCTAACACTTTCCTGCTTATGAAAGAAAATTCAAAAGTCACATCCAGCTGGAAAGACTTATGAATACTATGAAGTACCTATAAATGTGGGGAGCCAGGACTGCCCAAGGCTGTCTGAAAGACCTGGACAAAAGAATAACTGGAACACTAGTTCTATGCCCTTACCCAGGATCACACTTGTCAAGGCCTGTCTGATGCTGAAGCCAATGTCTTAAAGGAGTCAAGGTTGAGGGAAGAGACTCTTCCCGAAGGTTGTGGTTATCAGTTCTTAGGCAGCTGTAACTGTGCTATCCCATGTTCTTTTCGTCAGCATTGTCTGACGTAATCATTGGCTAACTTAGTTGTTCCCCATGTACAACCACCAGTACCCCCAGGACTGCAAATTAAAAATATGATTCTACAATTTCTAATAAAGTGCAAATAAATTTCAGGCAATCTTCACAAAAATGTTTACTAACAGCAATCACATTTTCAATCAGACAAACAAAAATAACACCATGTGCTCCAGCTGTATATCCTCTGGACATAACCCCAAGACACCAAAGTACTACAGAGGTACTTGTACAGTTGTCCCCATTGTTGCTTAGTTCCCAGCAGGGAGGAAATGCAATTCATATGAATCCTAATGGGGTGACTTCTCTGCTTTTCCTATCAGTTATTTTACTATACTGCCACTATGCCATCCTCATCGTGCAATCCTAGATAGCACAGTGATCTATGACTCCAAGATATAATGTTTGACTATGTAATTGCAAATATTGGAAGAGAAATGAAGTCTTAAACACTGCTATATATTTCTTTAAATGTCCCTGTTTGTTTTATTCCAGAGACTGTGCTGCAAAAGGTACATACACACTTCTCCCTCATTTCCTCTGCTGAAGGCTATGTGGCTCAGTTTTAATTCTCCTGTGATAAAGTATCACATTCTCTATACTATTTCAAGAGATGTATCTCTCTTACTACTTGTCCATTTATAGAGTCCAAACTGTCCTTATATCAAACTATGTTGTATATAACAGGCAAACCCAGAAATGTTAACTGTGCTTCACAAGGTAAGTACGCAAAATACAGTTTTATAGATTTCTTGTAATGCATCTACCCCTATTTTTATTTTCTGGTCTATTCAGGTGTGTTTTATAATATCCACCTGCTTGTTACCTATGGAAAATTACAAACAAAAGCAAAAACAAAAAACAATTAAGGTCTATTATCAAATCTTTTTTTTTTTATTTTTATTTTTTTTTTTATTAACTTGAGTATTTCTTATATACATTTCGAGTGTTATTCCCTTTCCCGGTTTCCGGGCAAACATCCCCCCCCCTCCCCTTCCTCTATTATCAAATCTTAAGCAAACATTCACCACTCTACGACTGGGAAATTGCTCAGTGGGTAGAAGCATAAGGACCTGGGTGTGAATCTTCAGCATGTATACATAATGCCAGGCATAGGGGATGGCTACACATAACTATTACCTCTGAATCCTGAGGGCTCACTGACCAGTTCTCCAATCCCACACTGAATTTCTAGTTCACCAAGAGACTTTATGTCAAGAACAGTGAACAGCACTAAAGAAGACCCTTGAAATCTCAGGACTCCAAAAACACATGCACAGATGGGTAAAGCCACGCAGTTACAGACACTCACCACACACTCACATCCACCTACATTCATACAACACACAACCCTACAGATGCATAGAAAACAGTTAAGGGACTGCAGGCTAATTCTTAATTTGCTGTCGTCACCCAGCATGTATCTTAGATACTGATAATAACCAAGAAAAGATTAAGCTGGAAGAGAGTTTATCCATCGTTTTAACTTTTCCTTTATTTTAATTTAATTAAAATGCTTTCGTAATTTTACACAAAATACTATATCCAGATTTATGGAATTCTAGAATCACCCAGGACAACAACTTTTGAGCATGTCTGAGAGAGACATCAGACTGGTTGGGTTCTAGTGCAAAGGCCCTCCAGCCAGAAGCTGGAACCCAGATGCCCTTCAACAGAGGAATGGATACAGAAAATGTGGCATATTTGCACAATGAAGTACTACTCCGCTTTTAAAAACAATGACTTCATGAAATTCCTAGGCAAATGAATGGAACTAGGAAATATCATCCTGAGTGAACTAACCCAGTTCGTAGATACTAGTCCAAAGCTTGGAATACCAAAGATACAATTCATAGACCATATGATGCTCAAGAAGGAGGAAGAACAAAATGTGTACACTTCAGTCCTTCCTAGAAGGGGGAACAAAATAATCAAGAGGGAGGGGAATATAGGGACACAGTGGAGCAGAGACTTAAGGAAAGGCCATCTAGATGCTGCCCCATCTGGGGATCTATCACATATGCAGCCACCAAACCTAGTTAGTATTGCTGATGCCAAGAAGTCCTTACTGATGGGAACTTGATGTGGATGTCTCCTGAGAGACTCTGCCAGAACCTCACTGATATAGACAATCATGCTTGAAGCTGACCATCAGACTGAGCATGGGGACTCCAACGAAGGAGTGAAGGAAGAGCTGAACGGGTTTGCAAACCCAAAGGCAGAACAACAATATCAACCAACTAGACTTACCAGTGCTCCTAGGGATTAAACTACTAACCAAATAGTACCCATGTAAGAGCCTATTGTTTCAGTTGCATATGTAGCAGAGGACGGCATTGTCTGGCATCAATAGGAGGAGAAGCCCTTGGTCCTGTGAATGCTCCTTTCTCCAGTGTAGGGGAATGGCATGGTGTTGAGGTGCGAGTGGGTAGATGGGAGGAAAAGCATCCTCATGGAAGCAGGGGGTGGAGTGTGGGAGAGTGGGTAACTGGGCAAGGGAATAACATTTGCAATGTAAATATATAAAATATCAAGTTAAAAAATGTTACCACTGCTCTTAATAACCCTATATAAGTTTGTAAAATCCATTTGCCAAAATTCTTACTAAGTCTGTTGTGTGTTCACACATGGACTATGATGGATTAATACCATATCTGGGAATATCTTCTCAATATTAGAAAAAACATCTGAATATGGGATTATTTATATCCATTTTTTGTTCAAGAAGAATCTGATGCCAAACAAAATTTCCTCTTTTGATGAGCATGGAAATTCTACTAAAAATAAGCTAATAAAATAAAGGATACACATTCATATACATATCCATGAATATGAATATCTGTGTATATATGTATACCTGATGTAGGCCTCCTTCACAGGGCATCTAGGCCTTAACAGTTCCCTCAGGCCTTCACATTGTATCTAGGCCTTCATGTTTTACCTAGACCTTTAACAGCCAGCAGCTTTGCCCTCTGAGCCACCAGTCCACAGAGGAATTCATAGAGAAACCCTGTCTGAAAAACTAGGGGAGGGAGACAAACAGATTAACAAATTGATCTCTCTCTCTCTCTCTCTCTCTCTCTCTCTCTCTCTCTCTCTCTCTCTCCCCCCCCCCCCCCTTGCGTGTGTTTGTGTGTTCAAACGAGGCGGCAATGGCAGATAAATGTTTGCCCTTCCTCTGTAATCCAGGCCGCCCCATTACTGCCTTTCCTTTTTCTTAGTTTGTTTGGTTTATTCCGAGTTAATTGTATCTGTTTCTTTATTTTCCTCTTCATTTCTTTAGTTGAGTCAGGGGTCTTTGCACAAAAGCCCTGGAAATCAGTACCTGGATCAGGTCTGCAGCCTGCTCACAGAGTTCTACCCACCTTCACCTCTCAAGTGATGCAATCAAAGACATGCAGCACCACACCTGGCTTCTTTTCACATGTACATTTACTTTAGTTCCAATGTTCACTCAGGTCTGAGAGAGGGGGGAGGGAAGGAGGGAAGAGAGACAGAGAGTGACAGAGAAACTGTGAAAGAGAGGGAGAATTGTAGGTTATTGTTCCATCTCTTCAATTACTGTCTATTGGTCGCCATCTTGGCAACCATGTCCCCAACCCTACCTTGGGTAAGATCAAGAATAATGGCAGCAACCATAAAATTCCTGCTTAGTTGCACTGAACACTCCGGTCATCACTACCTGTGGAGTAAGGGGGCTCCTCTGATCTAGAGAGTAGTACCCTTGAATGAATGAGAATCACAACAAGCATTATTTGTTTTGAAATATAAGACGTGGAAAGAACTATATGTGTGGATTTACAGACAGACAGACAGGACAGGACAGGACAAGACAGGACAGGACAGGACAGGACAGGAGAAAAAAACAAGAACACAAACAAAAACTCAAAATGGAAGTCCAGTTCCAAATAGTCTCTGTCTGCAGTGTTGATCTAGTGTTGGTGGTCCAGCTTATAAAAGCTTATACATGGGTGGGTGCGGAAAATGCTGCTGGGTGTTCAGTTTAGGTCCAAGGTTATTGCAGGTAACTAGACAACAAAGAAAGCAGTTAGACTAACTTCTACAGTGTTTGGTTTCTGAGTGTGTTATCACACAGAAGAACCTAACAGAATATGTAATGAATTCTGGCAGTAACAGCAGAAACAACCAATGACAAAGTGTCCTTATAATATTAGCAAGTGCAACAAAATGGCAGACTACCCAGGTAACAGTTCCCTAGCCATTAACTCATCTGACATAGGCCTTCTTCACATTGCCTCTAGATAGGTCTTCCTATCTTCCTCTCCAGTGCTGAGACCAAAGTGAGATCAAAGTCATGCATCACCATGGGTGCCTTCCTTTTCATTTGTTTCTTTCATCCTAGGAAGTGTGTGTGTGTGTGTGTGTGTGTGTGTGTGTGTGTGTGTGTGTGTGTGTGTGTGTAGAGAAAGAGAGAGAGGGATAGGGAGAAGGAGAGGGGGAAGGAGAGAGAGAGAGAGAGAGAGAGAGAGAGAGCTTTAGAGAGAAAGAGCTTTAAAATCAGCACTCAAGCCTTTTCTCTTCCTATCCCTATCCCAATCCCCCCCCCCCCAAACCAGCAGCAAAGCCACCAGCACTCGAGAGACAGAGGAAGATGAAATCTCTAGTCTGAGAAACAAGAGGAGGTAGATAAACATACCCCCCCCTCTCTCCTTCATAATTTGTTAAAGTGTTCCCTTTGTGTTGTGTGGACTCTACTTTATTAAGCAAGTTTCACATCGTACTAGCTCCAAAGAGGAGTCAACAGTCTCTTGGCGTGCAGGCAGTTGTTGCCTGCTTTAAATATTTTTTGGTGTGTTTGTTTGTTTGTTTGTTTGTTTGTTTGTTTCAAAACCGAGGGCCTGCCTGCGTTCAACAGATCCAAACCCAGTTCTCAGAGGGGAAAATGGAGTCAAGTCTGAAGTCACTGGCATTTAAGTCATCTGCCATTGACAGTCATAGGAGATGGGAATATCGTCCTTTCTCCAATGGAGACTCACCTGGGTATGCATCAACCACATCTAAGGGCAGGCCTGGGTTAGTACGGGGTGGTGGATGGGGAGGAAGGATCTGGAAAGAGCTTTGCGATGGGAAACTATGATCAGAATGTTGCACAGAAAACAAAATTTGTATTTAAAAAGAAAAAAAAAAGGCTATCCAAAAAATCTATCCAAAAATGAAAGGAAACAAAACAAAACAAAACAAAACAAAACAAAACAAAACCGACAGCAGAACTTTACTAACTGCAAATGCTCCATCTCCCTGTATCCAACCACTCCACTCCCAGATAGGTAGATGATAGTTTGCACTTCCGTCCCAGTTGGGCTATCGAGGTTAAGAAAAGGGGAACCACCTCTGTGGTTATGTGATCCACCCACAAAATAAAATAAAAGGAGAGGATAAATGTGCCTGGCATTTTAAGATGCTCAATTTCTTTGCAAGCTTCATTTTGTTTCATTCTTTTAAAGGTTTATTTATTTTCATTTATATGAGTACACTAAAGCCCTTTTCATATACACAAGGCAGTAGAGTACATGGGATATCCCTTTGCAGAGGGTTGTGAGCCACCATGTGGTTTCTGTGGAATGGAACTCGGGACCTCTGGAAGAGCAGAGCAGTGAGTGCTCTTAACCTCGGAGCCATCTCTCCAGCCCTTCACAAGCTTTATTTAACTAAACATTAAACATGAATCAGAAACGCCAAACCCTGTACATATGGTCCAGATCCTCCCTTACTTAAAAATCCCTGAGCTGGCAGGGCGAGGCTGGGAATTGAGAGTGAGCAAGGGGAAGTCTTCCTGTTTCCCTAAGGGTGTGCTATCAACTCCATTACCGCTTCAAAACACCTAGGTGTGAGTCTAACTAAGGTTTCCTTCAGTCAGTCATTTGCCAGGAGCCAGAGCCCTGAAAGGACAGCGAGCATTCAGACATTCACACTGAAATCATCACTCACTGATTTCAGGCAGAAAACTTGACCCCCCTAAAGAGGCTCAGCACTGAAGCGTGCTAGGGCAGCAGCAGTATTTCCCCGACAGACCTTCAGGGACCTGCATATTCTCCAGCCCCGCCCCTCCCCACCCCCTCTCAACTAGCTCCTGTCCACCCCTCCCCCTTCCCCCACATACAGGGAGGAGGCCTTGTGGGGGTGTGGGGGGGTGGGGTGGGTGGGTGGTGGTGTCAGGGGGGTGGGGGTGGGGGTGGGGTGTTGAGATGGAACTCTTGAGAGAGAGTTCGGGTCTCCCAAACAAATACATAACTAGAAACTTCATTTATTTACTTTATTTCACTGAGCATACATTGGAAGAGGGAAAAGGAACAGGAAACTAGGCCAACTGGTGGAGCTCCTTGCATTTCGTTTCAAAAAGGAAAAGCCAAAGAAACAACACCCCCTCTCTTTGGTGAAAGGAACAGAATGGTAAAAGTTGAAACATTGGCTCGCCAATTAATACTTTGGCTTTTAATAAAAGGGACAACAAATCAACCTCCTGTTTGGTAAAAAGGGAATAAAAAACCACAAGAACGTTCTGTCAGCCAGCTTCCCTTTAAACCTCTGTTAAACAGGAAGACTGTTTTTTTTTAAACATCATTATATATATATATGTATTTGTGTGTGTGTGTGTGTGCCTGTCTGTCTGTCTGTCAGTCAGTGTCTTCTGTATGGAGAGGATGTGCTGACTCTGAAGCTATGATCCAGACACTTTCTAGATCACAGTTCAGAAGTTTTTAATAACTTTGTGAAGGAGATAGGTAGGTGTGTGTGTGTGTGTGTGTGTGTGTGTGTGTGTACGCGTGGATGCATGTGAGGGGGAGGGGAGGCTTTGATATCAGCACTCAAGCTTTTTTGCTTCCTATCCCAATCTCCTCAAACTACCATCAAAGCAGCACTAGGGAGGCAGAGAAAGGTGAATCTGAGAGTTTCACTCCTTCCTGCCCTACAGACGAATACAGAGAAACCCAGTCTGAAAAACTAGGGGGGGGGGGATCAAATTCTCTTGTGTCTGTCTCTGTATCTTTCTCTATTCTCTCCTCTCTGTCTCTCTGTCTCTCTGTCTCTCTCTCTCTCTCATTGTGTGTGTGTGTGTGTGTGTGTGTGTATGTGGGTGAGTGTGTGTGTGTGTGTTTGTTTCAAAACCCAGAGCCTGTCTGTAACAGATCTAAACACAGTTCTTGGAGGGGAAAATGGAAAAAATTTCATAGTCTCTGGCAATGAAGTCATCTGCCATTGAAAACCACAGGAGATGGGAATATTGTCCTTTCTTCAATGATGACTCAACTAGGCATATATCAACCAGTATTTCACAGGCAGACCTTCAGGGAAGTGCAGATTCACCAGCCCTACCCTCCCTCCCATTTCCCCCTGCATCCCTGCTCATCTCCTGTCCAACATTTGTTGTTGTTGTTCCTGGTGTGAAGAACACTGTGAGGTAGCCTTCCTCTAATAAACCCTCTGGTCTTTAGGGATCCTTCACCCACTCACTCTCTGCCAGTCTGAGTTCACAGCAGAAAAAGCGTTTTTGAGAGAAACATGTTCCTGGTCCTGTGTGCCCATGTTGAGGGAGGCATGAGAAAGGGATAAGAGTGAAGGGAGACCTGGCAGTGGTAGGGGGCTGGGATGGGGTCGGGGGTGGGTGTCCTAGCTTGCTAATCCAACTGACCCACTTGCTGTGTAAATAAATATTTTGCATTCTGTGTCCCTTGTTTGATTTCTCACTAAATTCCAGATTGTCAATCTCCCTGTGTCGATTGCACAAGAACCCAAATCGGGATGCCTGGTGGTGAGCAGATTCCTCCCTAGAACACCTGTGCACTCTCTCATAGTCTCTAAGCTCCTTGCTGGACTCTTTTGGGCTTGGACCTGGCTGTCTGTAAGCCAGGAAGGAAGGAAGGAAGGAAGGAAGGAAGGAAGGAAGGAAGGAAGGAAGGAAGGGAGGGAGGGAGGGAGGGAGGGAGGGAACAGGCCTCAGTTGAGAATCCCAATTTTCTAGTTCACTGCATCTGATGGCTGGCTGACCCTTCGAAGAAGGAAGAACACTGGCTGGACAGCAGATGGCAGCATGAGCCTGTTCAGGCAGAGCAGGCAGAGCAGGCAGAGTGGGTCTGGTGTCTTCCAGGTGAATTGTATTTTTTTTTCCTTTTCACTCCTTTATTTGAGTCAGGGGTGTCTGCACATCGACCTGGAAATCAGTACCTAGATCAGGCCTGCCTGCCTGCCTGCCTGCCTGCCTGCCTGCCTTCCTCTATCTCACAGAGACACAGTTCTAAACACCTCTGCCTCTTGAATGATGGAAATAAAGACATGCACGAACACCCGGCTTCCTTTCATTGTACATTTAGCCTAATTTCAGTTTTATTCATGTCTGGGAGGGAGACTTGCTTGTGTGCTCTAGTTCAATTTCTTTCACTGTGTGGTTTCCCTGCCACCTTGGCCACCATGCCACGTGTAAGAGAAGAAGAGATGAACCATATTGTTGGCACCCATATAAACAATAAACAATAAACAATAAAACAGATGAGATGGAGAGATGGCTCAGCGGGTAAGAGCGCTGACCACTCTTCTAGAGCGGTCCTGAGTTCAAATCCCAGCAACCATATGGTGGCTCACAACCATCTGTAATGTGATCTGAGGCCCTCTTCTGGTGTGTCTGAAGACAGCTACAGTGTGCTCACATGCATTAAATAAATAAATTAAAAAAAAGAAAAACAATAAAGCAGAAATTAAGACCAGGGACCCAGAAGGAGAAGGGAGATAAAACAATTAAATGATAACAGACATAAAGTGGGAACGAGATGAAGGGCAAATATAGATGACTGAAATGAAATGAGGGAATAAATTTATAAAATAATAATAAATATGAGTAAATACGAAGAAATGACAAACTGGACTTTAATAAATGTTTAAATAAAGGTGAATGACAAATACAATTTAGACAAAAAGGTTTTGAAAAATGAAACGAAATAGAAAGCATATATGAATCAATAACAAGACTGAAGTCACAATGGCCTTTGAAGTGACACGGACGACAAACGTGAAAAACATAAACGAAATAATTTCGACAGCCACGGACATTCACATGGTGTGTTGGGAAACACCGCAGTCTTTATTTGGCGAGTAAAAATGCCTCAGGGAACTCTGTACATAGGAGACTGGGAGCATGAATCACTCTATCTATCTATCTATCTATCTATCTATCTATCTATCTATCTATCTATCTATTTTTTTTCATCACCATCTTGGTAAGCTTGAGGCTCATCCATGTAGCTCAGCAAAGAAGCAGTGAGTTTGTATCAGGCACCTGGTTTCGTTTAAAGGTTTCTCAGAGTCACCTCTCTTAACTCACACAAATACACATGGGCTGTTACTGCTCTTTCCCCATTTTATGGAGAGAAATAAGGAGTCAGGATGATGAGTGTCCTGACAAAGAAGTGAGATCTCTCTTATACTCCGGAGTAGCTTAAACCTCACCTTACTCTTCCAAAGACATCTCCAATCTCTGAACTCACAGAGAAGACTCAGCTGCCTCCTCCACTCCTCCTGTATTTAAAGGAGTGTGAGTCTTGAACCTCCAGGATGATGGTGGGATGTAACTAAGGCAGAAGGATTCTGGAAGAAAAAGATTAAAACCAGAGCTTCCTTTTACTCCAGCTGCTCCAAACTAAAGAACTGGTGGGGCTTGAGCTCGGTCCCATCTGGTGGACACCTGACCTCAAGCTCCTCTGGAAGCAACAAGGGAACATTTGAGATTAAATGAAGGAGACACAGAGAGAACTGCTTGTACTAATTTCACCCTGGTCGGGGAGGAGGCTAACGAGAGAACTTTCCCCAAACTGCCTGCCAGAGTCCTATTTCATTTAGATGATGCAATGGCTTATCTAGGAAGTCCAACAAAGTATCTCCAATCAGCCTGTGACAAAATGTACCTCAGCAAGGCCATTGACTGCACAGGGTTGGCTACATGACTCAGGCAGGAGGGCTCTCTGCAAAGGGCAAGTGCTGAGATGACTAAGAATCCCAGGACACTGAGAGCAGATGATCAGCAAGAATTAAACTGAATGCTGAGAATAGGAACCTATGGGTGGGTCATAACATCCTGGAAGCTCCCTCTGTAAGCACATATGGGAACAGCAGGGGACCCTGAGAAATATGACTGCAGGTGAAGGCACTATAATATATGACAGAATCTTCAGACAAATTGAAAAGAAAGTCCACGGCTGACAGGGGCACAGGAGAAGTAAAGCAGACTACGCAACATATGGAGAGTATACAGAGAACAAAGGGTTAAAACATGCTCTTTAGTTACACAAACTAATTGTATATAGAAATAGACAAATGCCCTTCTGCTGAAACAAGAAACAAGAGCATGAATTCTATGACAGCATATTCTCCCATTACATTTACATTTAAATAAAAAGAATAGTGTTCTACAGAGACAAGGTCAGAAAAATAAAAGCCAATGTTCCACACTAGTCCTCTCAGAAGGAAACTAGAGTAACAACGAACACAGATTAACTCTGTACGCAAAATGCCTAGCACGGAAGTAATGAGCCAAAACACAGTAAGAAAATAAAAACACAATCGTATAAAGTAATCCAACACAAAAGTAGTATGCATTCTGACAAATCAGGACAAACTGGCAGACTACTAACCACTAAAAAAACAGCAAAAAGGTTTCGCTGTGATCAGCGGAACATTAAATTGATTTTTATTACATTTTAAGAAACACTGTTCAGTGTTAGTTATTCAGCTTAGTGGTAAAGGGTTTGGCCTGGGTTTCATCCCCAGCCTGCAAACAAAGGAACCAACAAAAAGCCATTATTCTGAGCTGCAAGTGACTGACTAATTGATTTAATAATCATGCTTTCCTGACTTTGCACAGGCATGTAATAAAAACACAGAGTCAGAAACAGAAAACAGTTGGGTGAGCTAGGTGATATTTTCCCAGTACATTAGTTATGAGTTCTTTCAAAGCTTTTAAAAAATAAGTCATTCCTATACTACTTAAATTGCTCTAAGATAAAGTTTTAAGGTACAGCATGCTTTCTTCGAAACGGTATGAATTTTTGGAGCCCCAACTTCATAAAATGACAAAAGCTGAGTAACATTTTACAAGTAAAGAAGAAGAGGAGGGAACCCATCCAACAGAGAAACAGTCAAGATTCTCCCTGGAGTAGAGTGTTTTTATCCGTGTACTTGACTATAAAAAATTAGCAACACAGGTATGGCTCCTTCTACACCAACTGCCACTAAGTACCATTTGGACATTCCATCACAATGTTCTCCAGAAGAAAGATTGCAAACAAACACAAAAAAGAATGAAATTTAATATCAATATCTTTTTTTATCAGGCTGGAGAGCCGGCTTGGCGGTGAAGAGCTCTACTTCTCCTTTGCTCCCAAGTTCAATTCCCAGCAACCACATGGTGACTGACAACTATCTTTAGTGGGATCCAATGCCCTCTTCTGTCTGGTGCTCTCTTCTGACATGCAGGCACACTTGCAAACAGAGTGCTCATGTACATAAATAAATAAATAAATCTTTAAAAACTAAAACCTTCTAATCAAGTTAATGTATCTACATCTAGAAGCTAGAAAAGGGTCACAGCAATATTAAAAATAATTCAGAAATGGTAAAGGGATATAAGGGAGTCATAAAATTCACTGGGCAAGATGGTGTATGCCTGGAATCCCAACACTCACAAGGCTGATGGTGGTGAATTGCCTTGTGTTCAAGGCTAGCCTAGACTACAGTCTGAGACCTTATATTAGAAAACAAAACAATTGGGGAGGAGATGGAGAGAGAGACAGAGAGACAGAGAGACAGAGAGACATAGAGACATAGAGGGAGTGTGAGACACAGACAGAGAGAGACAGAGACACAGAGAGAGACCTCGATGTCATTTCTTGCACTGATGACAAGCTACTGAAGAATGTGAATGTCTCCTACCAAACACTGAGATAATGCTAATGACAGAATGGGTTTCTTATTAAGATACCATGAAATGTAGATGGAAAAGTAAAGGAATGTATAATGAATAAGAGACAAATCAGACATTGGAAAGCCTAAATTTAGAAGACTATGTATGTTTAAGTCATAGGGGGAGGGATGAGATGATGTGGGGGAAAGAATAATCAGAATAAATTGTATATGTGTATGAAAATGTTAACTAAGAGCAACCAATGAACAGAGAAAAGCAGGTTTAATTTACAATGAAATTGAGTTCCCATATGACACTATGTAACATTTTGTAAATTGATTATATTATCTGCAGTAAAAATCAATTGTTATTAAAGAGTGGTTGTGTTCATATGAATTTCAAATATTTTAGATTCTTTTTATTTATTTGCTTATTTATTGATTGATTTTTTAAGATAGGGTTTCACTATGTAGACCAGGTTGACCTCAAAAAAGAGATCCACCTGCCTATGCCACCCAAGAGCTAGGATCAAAAGTGTATACTCACCCATGAAATTTACATTCTGAAAGTGATAATAAAATTACAGCTATCAACTTGGTACAGTTACTGGACAGTGATCAACTGAATAGAAATATCAGAAACACATTTAAGGCATTAGGTTACAGTTGTCAAAAGAATCTTGAACAGCACATATAATTCAAATCATCCAGGAGACATATTTTGAAGAAAAAACAAAATAGTGGGTAAAGATAATTGAAATATTTTTCATCTATTAAACATTTTAAAGTGCATTCGATATGAAGGCCATAAGTGATATACTTCACATTTTTGCTTATATACCATCTTCAATTTTATGTGCATTCTGCAAATATTGTCCATGTTTATTCAGGCTCTTACTATTTCCCCATGACTGATGACATTCACAGATATCAGATTGAGCAAACTGTATATGTTGAGGTATAATAGAATTGGATTCTAACAGTATAGCATAAAAATATGTATATTAACTTCCCATATATGTGTATATACATATGTAAATGCCTAAAGAAAATGAGTATCACTATATCATTGTGGTAATATTCTTGTCAAAATCCTGAGAACGTTGAAATGGCATCAAATAGTGACCAGATTGGCAAAAAAAGAAAAAAAATCCATAAAGTAAAACTCTTATAAAGAATCTAACAATACTAGCAAAAGATACAAAAATATTAAAGTCTCAATGAAATACTTTATAGTATTTTTTCAACTCTAGAATATGTATTTTTGTACAACTATCAATAAAAGGCCTGAATTTTGAAGAATTCAAAAGTAGTGCAGTATAATTATGCAGTGGTCATTACTGTTGCATACTACTTTATTTTATATAGAGTTGCATGCACTCTCTTTCTTTTGTTCCGTGGTCTTGCGATGAACTTGGGTAGATTTATGAGGAACCATTGCATTGTAGACTTAAACTGGATTAATTTAGGGGATAGTAAGTCATACTTTGGTAAAGTTGTTTTAATAATAAACCTTTGGATATTGGTACAGCAAGTAATTCTCCCTGAAGGAAAAACCAGACAGCAGGAACCTAGACCACTGCTGTCCATGAGTAATTTCTAGATGATAGAAATATTCAATATCTGCTGTGCTTCTGGCTATGGATTCTGGCTGGCTGTTTGCCTCCTGCTTTGCCTGCTGTGACTAAAGAGGAAGATTTTAGTTCTAAGTTTAGTTCATCTCAAATAGCCATGTGTGAGCAGTGGGTACCATTTGGACAGTGTAGCCACAGAAAACTGAAGCAGTGTAACCAAGGACTCACCTAGGAGTTAGTTGACCTCCTAGAAGTGACTTCGGAAAAGGTTGGCAATGACAGCCTCTTGGGGAGCTTACCTTTACCAAAAGCAAACTGTGAATCCTTTACTCTTCTGCAATAGTCAGAATGTAACTGGTCTCACACCCACCCCAACCCTCACCAAAGACACTTGATAGGGAGCTTAATCCACTGTGTCCTTTAGTATTCAGTTTAGTAAGCACTTCCTTCAAAGTGGAGCAGACTGAGATTGCCAAGTCCAATGAAGAATGAGATTGGACACACATACTTGGGGAAGGCTGGGTCCAAGGGCTGGAGAAAATGCAGTATCCCAGAAGCTAAGCATGTTTATAATATAGTTGGCCAGGAAGCAGGATTGTTGCACACAGCAGCAAGGAGGTGGGCATTACTTGCAGATAAACAAGGAGGGGAGGACTATGTATATGTAAATGACAAGGGGCAGATTTAACTAATCTCAGTAGGAGCAGTCTCTGCAGGGAGCAGTCTTCAGGCTGTAAATATCCAGATGGGGCCAGGGAAAAAGGTAGAGTAGACTTTTTCTGCACACACTATCAACACCATCCTGAGAAGGATTTGGCATGTCTCTGAGCCTCAAGGGGCATGGGGGCCTTTGCCTTTTCCCCATGGATAAATGGCTTTGTGTCCTTGGCATGGACATGCTCATGCTTACTGCACACATCCACTCAGGGCTTCACTTCCTTGGGGCTTCCTCTGCTCCCACAGTGATATCTCAAAAGAAAAACAGAAACCAAAAAAAAAACAAAAAAAACAAAAAAAAATGCAGTGAAGTGGTTAATTCTCTAAGGTGTACAGATCCAGTGTCCTAAATCTAGGACTTCCTCACAGGCTACAGAAAATCCTGTGGACCTAAAATAAGAAAGAAAAATTAAATAAATAAAATAAAATACAATAACAACAACAACAACAACAACAACAAAATCACCACCTCCAACCACAACAAAAACAAAATACAAACAACAAAAAAATAAAAAAAAGACCCATGCTCCCCCCCAAAAAATGAAAGGGAGAAAAAAATTCTTAAAGTTTTTCATAGAAAATTGTTTAAGCAAAACACACGGGAATTGTACATAAAAGTGTTAGTGTGCTGAGATGTGAGGCCCACTCACAGCATGCAGCAATTGGAAGTCTCAGACAACTTAACAGAAGAAGACTCCTGATTATTCTTTGTGACCACTCTCCACATACTACTTACAGCTTAATACTAACCTTCATAATTGAGTTGGGGACAGTATTCACCACAGCAGCATATTGAAGCATTAGTGCACAAAGACACACACACACACACACACACACACACAAACACACACTCACACACATGCACACACATTCGAACACACACACACTCACATACACAGTCACACACACACACAAAACACACACACACACAAAACACACACACACACACACACTCAGTAGCACACAGGAGAAATGTATATTCTATGAAGTTTCTTGGCATATTTTTATTTGTAAGCCTCAATGCTGGAGTAGTCTTGTTATTCCTTAAAGGGGGTGTGGGGTCAGGCTTCATTTTCCCCTTTTTGAAATGACATATATCTGTGTGTTTAACTTACTCTGATGGCTGTTAAGGCTGCCTCAGCTGATTTGAAAGCATCCAGGTCACCTTGGTAAGGACAGTGGTTGTTCTTCTTATTGGCAACTGGTTTGCATCAGAAGAGTTTTTCGCATCCTTACCAATATTAGAAGTTTGGTGACACAAGCAGCTTGACAAACAGTAAAATTATTGTTGTTTTGCCTTTCTGGAGGACATTAAAATTTACATGTTTTGGATATCGCTTTTTTTTTTTCTTAGCATTTAGTCCGGCTTTAGTGCTGTTCAAATGTGGCCATTCAGCCAGCATCCCTTTGCTCCAGGCACTCAGCACCCCTTTCTAGTCACTGATCTGGTGCATACTTGGTCCCAGAGATGGACAGCAGAGGGACTAGACACACAGCATCCACACTGCTCATTGCTTTGCTTTTTGTAAATTCTTTACAATGGCTATTTCTTGATTTATAATTACTATGACCATGACTTGTCTTGATATTTCGAGATAGGATCTTATTATGTGGCCCAGGCTAATGTTGATTTCCCAATTCTCTAGCCTTAGTCTTCCACCATTCCCTGATTCTCAGTTTATTATTAGAGGTAGTTGTAAGGCCCTATTTGTTAATCAAATGTTCTTCTGGCCTTATTACTTTGCCCTTTCCACAGACTTTTATTAATTATGCAAAGTAGATGGTATTTAATATTTAAATACTGGTACGTTAACTCATCAGTCCCCAAGACAAGTCTGAATTATAGACTCGTTTTCGTCCTCACCGTGCAGATAAGGGAATTGAGTCAAACACAGGTAAAATAACTTCTCCACAGTTGAACATCTAACCGGTGTGAGAGCCAAGGTTTGAGTCTAGCTACAAAGTAGATTGGCATATAATGGGTTGGTCTGGTCCCGCTGTATATTCAAATGCTAAATTCTGTACCCTAAGGTCTGGTTGCTCCAGGACAAGGAGATCCTCAAGTATACCAGATTTTTGTTTGTTTGTTTTTGTCTCTTGAGTTATCCCTTACTGGTTAATAAAAATCCCTACAACATGGGCTGGGCAGAAGAGAGGGGACAGAGCAAAGTTTTCCAGGGCTTGGGGGCTCAGGCAGGGTCCACAAGGAGAAGAAAAGGACATGGGAGGAGAAGGAAGGAGATACCACCCCATAGGGTAGGTGGATCGTGAGTATATTTCCATGAGGGCCAGCCTGTTAGAACAGGTGTGGCCCAGGCAGGGCATGGTAAGCTATACCTCAGGGTTATTGACAGGGAAGCAGGAAAAATAGCACAGAGGGTTGATGTCTGCCCAGTTCTAGTACTTTCAGGCTTCTTATAAATCTAAAAGATTTGTGTCTTTTATTTGGGAACTAAATGACCTATGGTGGGGGAGAAACCCCCTAATAATATCTACTGTGGCAATGGCCACTCAATTATTGTGGTTTTAAATATAACACACGTTGAATTTCACAGTTCAGATGAGAGGCTTTTTATACTTCCAATGTGACTGTACACCTGAGGTCATGTCTAGATATAGAGAAGTAACATGGCAGAAATACCTAGAACATGTTAAGGTCACCACACCGACCAAATGAAAGCTACAAGATATACAAACTATGATGGATGAGGAGAAGGCTTAGTACTCTCTAGGAGTCCCCTTCCCTAGACTTGGGATAATACTACCAGTAAGCCAAGACTATATTCCTCTTTCATTTCTCATGGAGCCAGTGGTAGACCCACATATATGATTTCTTTGACTGCAGTGATTTTGTTTTCGAAGCGCTGCCCTGTTTGAGGACTTGGAAATGGTAAGCACCATCAGAGGAAGGCCAGCATATGAATTCTGTGTAACTCTGCTCTGACAGCATATAGCACAATCCTATCAAGTACTGGAAGCCTTTCGAGAAAGATTAATAAACCTCTAGGATCAAAAGGCAGCAACCCGAGGGCCACATGGCTATAAATCAAGTCTGAAACCATAGCCCAGTATGGAAGTTCAGCCTTGGATATTATGTCAAACAGCATTAGCATCCAAAAGAAAAACAAAAGTGAAATGGCATGGTGGCGGGTAATGACCTCATAGCAAGGATATCTAAGTCATGTAGAAAAATCCTAGTGCAAAGACATCTAGGAAAGACACATATCCGCAAAGCTTTCACTAAGAATCCCTATTCTGTGTTCTACAACATTATATATACATACACAGAGTGAATCCTCATTTATGGTCAGTTATGGTGATTGATTATCTGGGAACTTAACTTTGAGATAGAGATAGATGTATTTGACCAGTGCTCTTGAGGACCATGGCTATGACAAAGAGGAGAGAAGAGGATTGGGCAGAGAGCACTCTGCCTCTATTGCAGTCACAAGAGTATGCTGGCAGCCGTGTGTGGGGCTCAGGAGAGTGGCCTGACCCTGAAGTCTTAGCCTGAACTGGAACAGCAGGAGGCCCAGCCTTAAATTCCCCATTGGCTAAGGACTAGGAACCTGGTCAGAGGACATAAGCTCAGGAGAGGTGACTGCCCTTGGATCGCATTCCCAGCAGCTGAGAGAACATGTGCCTCAGTCCTGATAACAGAGTGAGTTATACATGATAGTATATTCCACTTCAGCTTTCACAGGCTATGTATGTAGAAGAAACACATGCTGCTCTTAATATAAACCTACAGAGAGAGGTCACTAGGTTATGGAGTTCTTCCCTATAATAAAAAGCATGGTGGAGTTATAAAACCAAGCATGGCCTTGCATGCAACTCAGGAAAAGCCACTTATGACCACATAGAAAAAGCCTTGTCCTTGGAAGCTAGGAGCTCGGGCTTGATCAAGAATGTTTTCCACATTAGAATGTAGAATTTTGATCTGGCATCAACATAGGTACAACCTGCCCCCACATACACATCCACATTCAAACAGATACATAACCCATCCCACATGCATACACACATACAAATAAATAAGTCTAAAAGCAAGGAGGAGTGTGATTGAGGACACCTGACTGACCTCTGACCTTTACACACATATGTACATCTACATATGAAGAAGAATGCACGCATACATCATACCACACATATTCATTAAAATAATCTTACAGCTTTTGTTCCCTTGCAGCGGGTTACAGGCTGAGTTCACCAAAAAGATTAAGCTCATTCTCTTCATTGCAATGTGCAAACCTGGGTATGTTGGCTGGCAAAACAAGGTTCTCTTGTAAACTTTCAGAGGGAATGCAGGACTCATAGATGATCTATACTCACCAGTCTAATGTTGGAACCATAGCTGAGCTCACTACTAATCAGCAAACTGAAGAATTTAAATATCCTGATCAAAGCAGGCAAGATGGCTCAGTGTCTAGGGGCTTTCAGCCAAGTCTGGTATCCTTACATCAATCCCTGGACCCACACACAGGAAAGAGTTAACCAACCAACTCTTCTAACCTGCACATTCAGATGAAATGTAACACATGTGTACATATGATGTGCACATATATATGTATATATGGGCATATATACATAACAGATAACATGTTACACACACATACACATACCACATTCAGAGCATATATAACACATATGTAACGTTCAGCTCTATAAAATTTTTGAGGACCAAAACAATTGGATTTAATTCAAGAAAATAAAAAAGAATAAAATAAAATTTAGAGACTTCTAAATCACACCGGAATGTACAAATTACAAAACAAAGTTCACCGTTTGTGGCCAGTGGAATATTTTCATTGACCTTTTTGGTCATGACAAAAAATTGAAACCCCCAGAAAAGTGACAATATGAATAACTACCTAGTGTGTTTTCATGCATATTCTGACCTGGAGTGAGGCAAGCCAACCTCGTTTCCTGCCAGCGGAGGATGTTGTCCACCTGTTCTGAGGTTACTGTAACCCTAGGTCCCCTCTGTAATTTTCACCCAGGTAAAAGTGAGATTGACAACAGTTCGCTGAATCAGAACAGTTCATCGAAGCTAGGTGCTTAACTGAGAAAGTACTGGCAATGAGATTGTTCATGTTCCCTTCAAAAGAGGGTGCTTAGGAGTTGACAGGCAAAGTAATAACTCACCACCTTATTAAAAAACAACTAGCCAGTCACCCCTTGTCAGTAAAGCATTTATAAAGCATAAAACATAGCCTCTCATTCCACTCTTCTGACTCAGGTACCTGCAGAGATCACCTCTAAACACCGTTGCCTTGAAAAGCACAAAAAGCAGGGTGTTGTGGCATAGCTGCCCTCCTGTTTTGTTGGGTTATAAACCACATTTATCTGCATTTTCAATAGTCTTCATTTTGGGAGATGTCTCTGCACACATAAAAGATATGCTATAAATGGACTCACCCTGTGGGTTCCTCTGAATTAAACAGTCTCTCTACAGCTACACATAGAGAAAAAGTTTCAGTACCTTACAGTTTTCTACCAGGAAAATACTTCGTGTTATTGGAGTAAAATAGACCTGTGATCACCTCTATTGAAGAGTCTGCCACTGTAGCTTTATGAGTAAATGTTCATAACACTGTTTCACTTTTGAATATGAAAAGAGAAACAATGTATAAATGTCCATGATTAGAACACCAGTGCCTGACATTAGTAGAAGTCTGTGTCTGTCACTCCAGCTCAAGGCTACCTACCTCCTTCTGGGAAACATTTCTAAACAGTTTTCTACTATGACTCTCCCTGTTTGAAGTTCAATGACAACTTCCTGTTGCTCCCTGCATCTAGGCTCTCAATTATACCTGTCTTCTCTGTGAAGTTGGAACCAATCAGAGCTGAGAATCTTAGCATGCTCTTCATCAATAAAATGAACATCAATCAAACTTCCCTCAAAAGATTACTGAAAGGCTTGGTGGGCTAACTGAGCCAAAGTATTTATCACAGGGCTGGCCTCTTAGGCTGTCTAAACTGGAGAGTTATCACTAAAGTATTAAAACTGTGTTATAAAACCTAAGTTGTGGTGTCTGTGTGTGTGTGTGTGTGTGTGTGTGTGTGTGTGACATAGATCATACATATATGCATACATGAACATGTTAAGGATGAGGTGACACAGTGCCTATAACTGGTTCTTGCTTCCTTGTACTGGGTTTAGACCAGGCATCCAGACAAGTGCTCTACCATGATTACACTTCCAGCATCTGACTTCTAAATGGTTCATAGAAAAATATATATTAAAAAAATCACAAAATTAATAACTGGTAAATGAGATGAAACTGAAATAGTATTTGATTCTAATTTCTCACTTATTTGAATGTTTAAAAACAAAACAGTAGGGAAGAGGTAAACAAGCTTATATGGTTTCCTGCTTAAGTGTTAAACAGAACTTCTTTGTGCACACCCAGATTTTCATCTTTCTTCTGAGGATTAAAACACAGACACACCCAACTTGAGTGAGAACAGGACAGCTTGTCACCATGGTAGCACTCTCACAGGTGGCTTGCAAGGTTTCCCATTTTACTCAGGACTTCCTTCTCTTCAAACTTAAACTCCACCCCCACCCTCTTCAAACCTGCCTCTCCCCTGAACCCCTGCCTCTGGCTCTGGCTTGCCTGGATGCTGTTTTGTGATTATGCTGATGAGAAATATTTGAATGCAGCACTGGAATGCATAGTTTTCGTAAAATACAAATTGTAGTCTGCCTTGAAGCACATGAAGAAAACACAAGTCAAATTTCTCTTCACTTCAGGATCTGCTTTCTCAAGACAGCCCCATTTGATCATTTGATGTCTTTTTTTTTTTTTTTTCCGGAGCTGGGGACCGAACCCAGGGCCTTGCGCATGCTAGGCAAGCGCTCTACCACTGAGCTAAATCCCCAACCCCTTGATGTCTTTTAAAAATGGTTTCCCATCCACATTCAACAAGCTTTATTTCTTTTTTGTGCATTTTAAAAGCACATTTTTTTAATCTTTTAAAGATTTATTTTAAGGGCGTGTGCGTGCTTGGTGCATGTGTAAGTGTGTATGCACTCACATGTCCACACGTGCACTCATTGGTCCGTGAGAAGGTAAATCAAGGGTGGTAGATTCTGTGGAACTGGAGTTACAGCCAGTTGTGAGCCACCAAGGTGGGTGCTGGGAATTGAAATCAGGTCCTCTTCCATAACAATACGTGCTCTTCATGACTGAGCCATCTCTCCACTCCATATTCTCTGATCTTGCTGCATTGAATGGGACTTCTACAACAATGAAAAAAATTGGTTGAGAAAAATCCTTAAGTTACTCCTGGTTCCCCGTTAAACTTTGTTTCCATTTATTTACTGATTGGTTGATTGATTGATTGTGCAGATACACATCACAGGTCACGGGCAGCCAGATGGTCAATCTTGGCAGCATGTGCTGCCAACAACCACCCCATTTTCTTTTCCCCTTAGAAATCACATTCTCAGAATTAAGTCCTGTGTCTTTGGACAGTCCTTGCCAAGATGAGCTCTCATCCGTTGCATTTTATCCTCAGTTAGATTTTTTTAATTCCTTAAAGTAAGGACTCTCCCTTCTGCTATATTTTTTGATGACTTAGTCACTGCATTTTTACTGTTTGTGCTTATTGGATGAAAGGGTTAATTAAAAATTACCTTTTCCAGGAAATGGATTCAATTTTTCTGCAGATCAGTCTGGGTGTGCTAGAAGTCCTCGTGATTGTTCTGGAATCATTGCTGTTGGAGGCCAATGCAACAAAAGGAATGTTCTTACTCACACAGCTTTGGGAACAGTAGGCTTGCTGTGGCTGATGATTCGGCAAGTGCTTTACTATAGATTTCCCAATTGAAGATGCACCTGAGAAGCAGGCACCATCCCTGTAGGCTTAAATGACTTCTCACCACCTAGGAACAGGTCCCACCTTAAATTCCTACCTGAGCCAAGTGCATATTCATTTATACAGTTGAAGGCCAGGGTTCACATAAGCCATGCCTTTAGGAAAGACCTACTGAGGCCATGCTAGGCCATAATGAATTTTCCTCAGGGACCTGTAAAGTACTGATTGCCGAATAAGTTCATGCAACATTTAATGGTTACTCTGTACCAATCCCTATGGTATTGGTGACAATAAAATCATGAAGGCTACAACCCTTCCTGGCAAAGACTTTATATTCATGGCTTATGTTTGTGAATGATTTTAAAATTTAATTTCAATAACTTCTATTTTTATTGCATATCATTTTACAATGTGCTTACATTTTCAATGTCCTTATATCCTGACAAATCCAACCAGGCCTGAAGATGTAAGTTAAAGGCACATCTAATCCAGATGCTGATCAGCGTAGCCTGTCTTTCCTTCTTCAGGGGTTCTTCTTTTTCCTACCCATTAATCCCTGTTTCAACCCCTAACACTAGAAAGGAGAGAAACACGGAGAGAGGAGAGAGAGAAATTAGGAAAATCTCTGCATCTAAATTGTTTCTTCTTGACCATGCTACTAAAAAACTTCAACCAACCTCATTAAATGAACAACAGCCACCCTCCCCGCCTAAAGGAGCTCTAGCATTTCTATACCCTCTGAAAACTTCCTAGAATTCCAAACATTACACAATTGTAGAAACTATCTACAGCAGGTAAAACCTTGCCTCTGCTAGAGCATGAGGCAAATCATAGTCAGCTGCTGTGGACAGTCCAAAGAGGTTCCACATCCCCACAACTGGAATTAAAATACAAACATAGTCTTATAATATTCCTGTTTTTAAAAAAGAAAACAAAACTGTCACTACAGATCACCATAGCTTATACAACAGTCTACTGTAGAATATCAGTTGCTTATCCTGGTGGTGCCACGGGTGACTGTGAGCTGCCCTACCAACTGCCCAGCACTGGGAGAGAAGAGAGAAGAGCTCTGGGAGAGAAGATTTCATGTTATGAGTCAGAGAAAGTATCATCAGGAATCAAAGTTCAAAGCACAAGATGTATGGAGATCATTTCATTTCTGCTTTGTCTTGTTGAAATGATATTCCATGAACTATCTGAAGTTGTTGTCAAGTGTTCACAACTGAAAGGCACGAAGCAACAGTAAATTTTACCTTTGCTAAAATGCATTGAATCAGTCATAATGGAAGTGAGTCTTTCTAAAGAGCTTCCACAGTATGTCTATTCTGTTTCCTTTATTCCTACAAAAGATAAATGCTGTGACTTTATTAAATAGAGTGTGCTCAGTGTAAGATAAGTAATCCGTAACCCTTGGCTCACTGTGATTCACACAATCCAATGAATTAGGCAGCGGCAGCCATGAAAACTGAATGCATAGCCCCCAGGTTACTGTGAATGGAACCAAGTAATATAACCTGAGTAAACTGATGGTTGCAAATTTCATAAGGACGTGAAGGCCCACTCCCACTTCTTTATAACAGTCTTGTGAAATGCTCTCACCTAAACATCAAAAGGTCAGGATCCACTGGGCTGAAGAAAATGCAACCTGGTTTGTTTATCCAATGCTTCAGGAACAAAACTCTACAAGATTCCCAAGGTGGGTTTGGTGTCCATTAACTGGCTGCTCTTAGCCACCTTGTTCTCCAAAGGCCATGTGGTTTAGGATGCGGTAGGGTAGACCATGAGCTGCATGTTACTTAAACATTATCTCAGAGGTTGTGGAGTTGACAACTGGAAATCTGTAGGGCAAACCATCAGGCTGATTTCTTCTCCAGGAAGGCGTGGTTTGGCTGTTAGTGTTAGCTGAGGACCAGCCAGATTTCAAGATGATTTTTCAACACTTAAAGTGACCTGATGTGTACATCTAGGAAAGACCCTCACAGCAAGACTTAGATGAATATCTGGGTATTATAGCCTACCCAAGTCAACAGATAAAATATACTGGATACAGCTACTTCAGGAACTGTGAGCTATAACAAACCCTTCTTCCTCTAAGCTGCTTTCGCCAGTCTATTTTATAATAGAACAGGTATAAAACTAAAGCAATGAGTATTAACCAGCTTACATCTTATTTAATTTAATCAGGTTAAAATCTTACATATGATGTCAAAGGACATCATAAAGAAAGTAAAAAGAAAATTGAAGGATAATATGCCTAAATTAAACATCTGGTAAGAAAATTGCATTCAGAATGTGTAAAGATTTGACAAGATAACCCTGTTTTAAAATAGAAACTACCGTATGAAAATATGATCAACATTATTATTCATCAAGGAGAGGTAAATCAAAATCACAGTGAGATACGATCTCATCCCTGCCAAGGTGGCTGAGATAGAAACACAGACAATAACCGGTATTGGCAAGGATGTGGAGAAATAAAGTCCCATGAATTACTCAGAGATCCGTAAAGCGAAACAGTGATTTTGGAAAATGGTTTTTCCAATTTCCAAAACATCGAAATATAAGTTCACCCTGCAAATCACTTCCCCAAATCAAAACCACACACACACACACACACACACACACACACACACACAACTTATAAAAGTTTTTACTTACCATACTTCATAATAGCTAACCAGTGGAAACAGCCCAAAGGTTCGAAAGATGAATGGTAAAATGTGGTATACATGCAGTGTGGTAATAAGGAATGAAGTATAAACTAAACCATGGATGGACATTAACATGTCTGTGCTAAGATGCCGTCACAGTATATGATTGCATTTACATGAGAAATCCATGATGAAAACATCTTTAAAGACCAGAAGTGGGTTGGTATATCAGGGGCTGTAGGGATGTGGACTGATACTGCTAAGAGGTATGGGCTTTCTTTGGGAAAGATGAAAGTCTTTGAAATCAGTATTGAGCACATGGCTGTGAAAGAACTAATACCCACTGAATGGCTTATAAGAACAAATTTTGTAGACATGAATTATGACTCAAATCTGTTTGGGAAAAAATGAAGTCTGCATCCTGCTGCAGCTTTATTTTTGTGATGGTTTTCAAAAACGTCAGAAATCCACAAAATTTGAGATTTAAAGTTATTTATCTTTTCTTGAGACACATCTGCTCCTAACAGTTACCCTTTGGTTGGTTGAACGAAGACTTTGAACATCTCTACCTTCAGGCGAGGCAATACTTTGTGGCTAGACAGACACTGGACAAAACTGCCTGTTTCATCTCCAGACTGATACTGTCCAGAAAAGGACATATTATGCAGAGGGGTTGACTGATAAGCCCTGCTGACAAGATGGGGTGATCAGCCCTTTCGAATCTGCATTTCAACAGTTGGTCAGTTGATTTTGGGCCAGAAGGCTGAAGACTTGAGCTCACATGTTGCGAACAGGGGCCTGTGCTAGTGGAGATTTGTCTCTACAACCTCTCAGTTGTGGAAGCCGTGTGAGGCTTCCTATGTGTATAGCTATTTGGTCGTTCTGAGATTTCTGACAGGGTTGAAGACTGACTATAGACTCATAGCCTGTCAGGCTGTTTAACTCTGAATATGCATACTTTATTGGATGGTTATCAGATAGTATACAAGCTATCCAAGATATAATATAGATTGTAAGCCTTTCTGAAGCTGGAATGGAAAACCAAAAGTTCTGTTAAACTGATAGAGTGTATATGTATATTTGTGTGTGTCTGTATGTGTGTGTGTGTCTATATATATATATATATATTGCAACCAAAAGTAGATAAGATTTATGAGGCTAAGGAGTGCATGAGGACAGGAGCCTGCTATAGAGATCTACTGGGAGGCACACACAAATCATGTCAATTACAGAGGCGAATGCTAGCAATAAATCTTTGAGGTGAGAACTGGACCCAATATGGAGGAATTAGAGAAAGGGTTAAAAGAGCTGAAGGGACTTGCAACCCCATAAGAACAACAATGCCAACCAACCAGAGCTCCCAGGGATTTAACCACTACCCAAGGACTATACATGTACCGACCCATGATCCAAATGCTTATGTAGTAAAGCATGGTCTTATTGTGCACAAATAGGAGAAATGATTGGTCTTGTTTAGGTTGGACCCCCAGTGTAGGGGAATGTCAGAGGTAGGGAAAGGGGGTCAATGGGAAGGGAACACGTTATAGAAGAAGGGGAGTGCCTGGCATAAGGGGACTTATTTCTGGGAAAACAGGAAAGTGAATGAAATTGAATAACATTTCAAATGGAAATGAAAAAATATCCAAGAACAAAACAAAACAACAAAATAAAACAAAAAACAAAAATCGCATTTACAGCCTTAAAAAAAAAAGCCACAATCAGGAAACATAGAATTCTATGACTTTGGATTTCTTCAAATAATTTCGGGATCCAGTTCAGATCTGGGTCCAGGCTGGACCAATTAGGTTCCTGCCTATGTATCCGGAGGCACTGTCCAGTTTCCTCTTGGGCCAGGAATGTGGGCAGAGGTGGGCAGAAGTGGCGTTCTGTCCTGTGGTAAGGATCGTCCAGACTTCTGGGTGTTCTGCTCTCTCCAAAACAAAATTTGGGTGCTGGATTCCTGATTGCTTTTAATCTCCCTTATCCCATGTTTTTATTTCCTGGGAAATATTACAGAAAACCTGATGTATATCCCATTAATTTATTCAACACTGTCATCCACAAAAGAGCATAATTAAGTGGTACCTAAATATTTGACAACAAGGATTGCATGATGAACATGGTATTCACAGAGTTGGCAACACAGTCTACAGAGAAAGAATAATTGCCTTTGTATCTCAGTTTGACTGAGAAGTAATTATGATGCCCAGTTCCCATGAGAATGCAGAGATCCATCCCTCTCTGACAGCTGTGGGACTTCAGATGGTGACACCACACCTCAATAAAGGAGGTTCTTAAGAGTGAAGAGTTTGAGATCACTGTTTTATTTAAGAGAATACATCCAATATACTCAATTGTAACCAGATGCACATAGGAAATGTATACAGTTTATATCCTTATCAAAATAGTGAATCAACTGCAAGAATAAAACAAAAACAAATAAATAACAAACTTTCAAATGAATACAAGAAAAACCAAAGAACCAAAATAATCAAAACTCCAACCAAAATCTAAACAGAGGAATTGTGCTAAACATTCTTTTGCTGCTCATTTTGCAGAACAGACTTATAGCCTGTGGTTGACCTTGGAACGTAGTAGACAAGCAGTTACTGATGGTAATAATCTTTTCAAGTGGAATGTAAGGAGGTCTCTTCTGTTGGAGTGGGGTATGAAGGACAAGGCCATCCAATACCGAGTATAAAATACATTACAGTCTTGGTCTCAACGTATTTCCAAGGTTCTGGACTGATCTCCTTGAAATTCTTCTGGATGACCTATCAGGACAAGTACAAAATTGGATAGGTAGACTCTTCCTAGATGCCCACCATCTCTTAATTGATGTGCATTAGGTCTTCTCAGAGTCCCTCCAAATGTGCACTCTTTCTGGGGAGAGGTGAGATGAAAGGACAGTCTATTCAATCCAAAGAAATCAAACTAAAGGAGGAAAATGCAGGCCACTATTGCGATGGATAGTAGGGATGAGATGCAATAGTGGTGTATTTGCTGTGGACATTTAGTACTACTCCTATAGCACTTCTCTCCAAGGGAGAACTTGTCCTGGTCTGTACCATGTTTGACTTTCTGCTGGAGAATTTCAGACCTAGCAGAGCAAGGGAAAAGGGGGTTACTGAGGGATTGTCTATTCAGCTCTCCCTAAAACAGCAGCTCTATTCAGTTGGACAATCCAGCATGACCTGTCAGCTGAGGTCATTCCCTGCATCCCCAAGTGTCATAGAGTACCTGGGCTTGGATTTATATCTCAGCTTTTAAAAACTGCTAGAAACTGGACTGTGAACTATACACTGTACTAGTATTAAAAGAAAAATTAGCATATTTTTCAAAGGTCCAGGTATATTATGTTGAATAATAACACTGTAACTATGTCTGAACCTGAGTTCAAGAGAGATATGACCAACCTAGAATACAGTTTGCATGCATTAGAGAGAACCTGACTAGAATTGAAGTGAAGATTACGATTATTTTGGCAGTGAAGGAACCTGCGTACATCCCATTTGTAACCGCTCTATCTGCAAATACACAGGAAAACCATCTCACATCAAATCCATGGGCACTGCATAGATCCTGTTATCACTGAGAATGTTCTCCATGCATATCTTCCAAGCATACACATGGAACATTAAAGGTGATTGTGATGAAGAAACATAACAGCACACCTGTAAGACTATCATTATTGTAATGCAATTTGTCAGAGGACAGAGGAGAAAATATCCCCAGATCTTATCAGAGAGTTCACAGGAAGAAAGAAGTACAAAATACGAAGAAATCCTGAGGATCATACATATTGTTCCATGAACAAAATTCACATAAACTGTTCCAGAATAATACTCTGAGTAGTTCTTTAGCTGCCTGAGGGTGAAAACCATGTCAGTGGTCAGCCACCCAAAAAGGATAGTTGTATAGGGACAGGAAATCCAATTGGCTACTTTCTGCCAGCCTGTGTTCCTACCTGATCTCAAAGATATCTGAATGCTTCTGCATTGTTTCTCCCAAGTCACTTTCCTGGGTGATCAGTTCTTTCTGCTTCAGAGTGTCCTGCATTCTTTCCTCTAATCCTTCCTTATTCTGGTCATCAGATGAGTGTACTGTCAATGGAACCATGCATGCATGTGTGCACACACAAACACATGCACAGACACACTAATACCAACTCTCAAACACACAAGACAGTTGTGTTCACACAATATAAGCATAGTACAATGCAGTCAAGTGTTTACTGTCCCAGTTAATCTTTAATGTAATGATTCCCCAGGATACTCTGGAAGCATAAAAACAAATATTGAGTGGGATATGTACATAGCGGCCGTAGCCTATACACAGCTCAGTCAGTGATGTATTGTCATCTCATAAAATGACATAGAATTCAGGTTCTTGCATATTGCCCAATCTGGCTTATCAAGTTCCCAAGGCTGTGTAGAGCAGGTTGTTTCCCAGCAAAGAATCATATATTCGTGGTGGACTAGACTTTTGTTTTTGTTCACTGTTTCAGACTTTCCCCAAAGTGTGCAGCTTCTTTTAATAGGAGCTCTCATTACCACAGCCTGACTGACTTCATGCCCAAAGCTATGCCCCCCAGAATCATAGGAAATCTCCATATCCAGAATCCAAATGAACAATTTTTCTCCCTATAATGTGATTGTGTCACAGATATTTGGGTTAAGTAAGTAAATGCTTACATGGATTTTCTTACACTGAATCATAATCCATTGAAGGGCTCCAACCTATGTTGCATTTTCCCTCCTTGGCTGACGGACATCTGGAGAGTTTCTCCTTCAGGGCTACACTAGGGATCACTACAACCCTGATGTGCCCTAGTTGCAATGGCAACACCTCCTCCTTGACGTGGAATCTCTGTGTCAACTAAAACTTCTGTTCCACTTTATGAACATGGCTTCTCATAAGCCTACCTGTTCTTACACTCCCAGACCCATCTGAAGGTCCTCATTTCTCCTAACCCCATTGAGGCTGAACTTTACTCAGAAAAAATGATTTTGATTAACAGCACTTGCAGAATGCTACACAGATAACATAGGGGAGTGCTTTAGATTATTTGTGCACCTAAAGGGGCTCCTGAAACTGCCCTGTTCTTGTACCATAGCATAGCTATGGAACTTTTGCTGGATGACGATACAACTCCAAGCAACTCAAATTCTCAATGAATAAAGTCCAAGCCAAACTCCCAGCTGAAGTTGTAACTGTGCCAAGATAGCTGGAAAGAAATGGTAACAGGCAATTTGGAAACCAACCTTGGAGAAGACACAGTGAGTGACATAAACTTCCAGTCACCTTTCACAATTAGTGAAGAAAAGAGAAGCAACGTAAACTCATGGACTTTATAGAGAAGTCTTGCCCTTACCTCCCTGTATTCCATTCCTTTGATGTGCTCCAAAGGATTTCAATACAGATCAGTAGTTTTGCCCCTAATCACTTGAAAATCTAAATTTACAGGTGTTTTTGTGCCATTTCGGGGGGGTTGCTTTCTAAAGGACTTTATTGTCCTACTTCTATACCATAATAAAAAGGGACCTACAAGTTCCAGGACTGTACCATTTGTTAACACTGTGAAACACGACTCACTTGAACATATTTTCCACCCTCCCCCAGACTTCACAAGATAAACATGTTACAATTTTTTGAAAACTGAATAAATTACTAACTTAAGGGTCCTTTTGCTGTACAGAGCTAGATGGAGATGTCAAATGATTAGGTAGCTGCATTTCATGTTTCATGGATGTAAAGTGAACACTTAGAGTACTTTTCTCATTAAACGTGGAAATAGAGGGAAACACACGTTCACTACTGCACAAACACACAAACATGAACAAGCATTCACACACTTACACACACACACACAAACACACAAACACAAACACACACACATCCACACACACTGACAAATGAAAACTTTGCTTTTATGCAGCATATTTCTGTTGAGTGAGGAATTAGTGGGAGCTACGCTGTGTACAAGTCTTTTAGACTCAAGCAGGCTGTGCTGCCCTGGCCTGTACTCATTTCCACTTCAGGAGACCTTTCTATGCAGATACTTGACTGGTCCTACAAGTAAGTTACATGTTCTGGGCAGATAGCCTAAACAACACAACATCAACTTCCCAAGAGAGAGATTTCTAGGAAAAGACTCCATCAAGCTCTATGTTGACTCTTCGTAGGCCCCTCACTAACACTACCCTGTTTCCTTCATAGAAGACTTTGAAAACATCAGAAGAAAACAGTGACTTATAGTCACTTACCAGGAACTTTTCATCACATTAGAGTTCAGGTGATATTAAAACAACCTCAATGGCAGTCAGAAAAAGGCTAGAGAAATAACCTACACTGACTTTTCTTAAATGCAGCACTGTGTAAAATATTGTGAGGGAATCTATTCCTAAAAGAATGCCATGCCCATGACATAGTCAGCAAAGCAATGTCAGCTGAGGGATGCACTACAGGATTCCATGCATGATTGTCAGCGCCAGCACCAACACAGTACCGAAAATTGGGCGAAAGCCTACAGGATGAAAGAAACACACATACACACACACAGGTTATCGTGTCAAGCCAGGAGAGGAAGAGAGAGGAAGAGAGATAGAGATAGAGAGAGAGACAGAGACAGAGGAAGAGTGGAAGAGCGAGAGTGAGGAAGAAGAGTGAGAATCTCCTGTAGCTTTATTCACCACTTATATACCCAAGTCTCCAGGTAGAAAATAACTGGGAAGCACAGTGGGAAACCCTGGCTCGTGACTACCTGGCTCGTGACTTCGGTAACAAAAGACCGACTAGGAGACCTGAATTAATTAGGGAGAAATCCAAGAAGATCAGCCTAAATCTCAAGGATAAAGGCTGAGGAAGCAAAAGGCAGAAGTAAATTGACCACCACCCAGGTGTGGTCCAGGTGTGTCAGTTCCACATGCATCAGCCGGGCTCAGCAGAGGACATGCAGTGGAGACACCGGGTGTTTACTACTTGGTCTTTTCTTCCTGTGTCATAAACACATGGGAGAGGCCTCTGTCCAACAATCCCATGACTTTTACTGTGGCCATGCAGTTACAAAGCAGCCAGGCCCAAATCCAATATGGCTCACTGCATCTCCCCCGTTATTCTTTTATAAAAGACCATTAGGTGGAAGTAGTGGTCTGAGAGAGATCAGACATGCCTCACAGAGTGCCCAGCTCGGCCATGGCGAGCCACTCTTGCAGTTAGGACTGCAACCCAATGGCTATGAATGAACTTATGCTGTAACACACCGTTCTGGGCTATACGTGTGTGTTTATTGGGGGAGAAACTGGGCAGAGGAGCATTTGACTGGCCCGTACATTTAAACGGGATGTAGCCACCTCTGTCTTAGGATCGACCTCTCAAACCCCAGCCTTATCCGTCATAGGATCACCTTGTCACCCCCAAGGTTCCTGTCTTAGATTGTTCAAGGGTCAGAGGAAGTTGCCCGTCCCTGAGGATAGCTACAGTGGATCATCCTCTCATTCCTCTTACTTTACCCCAGGGGCGAAAGAGCAGGGGCCAGATGGCATTAATTTAAGAGATTGTGGAAGTTGAGCCTCTCCCGATAAGTACTGGGCACCTCATCTGGTTCTCCTCAGCTGCTACCACCAAGGGCTGTAGTCAAGCTGCTCCTATAATAAAATTTAGAATTCCCAATTGTTGGCAACTACTCCAGAAAGTTCACCCACTGTGCTTGCCTAACAATAGATTGGGGGAGGGTAACTCCAGACACTGCAGACACAATGGCTGCAGCAGTAATGGCTGCTACAATAGCAGCGAAAATGCCAAGGTCTTTCCCAGGACAGTTCAGGATCGGTCATTCTTCTCTGGAACAACCAGCAGACAATGGAACCATTTCTGAGATCTGCACAACCAGGGCAGAGTTCCCCAGTCCACAGCAGCTTCACACAGATGGCATTCCTGTGAAGCTACAGACTGCAAGATAACAACACCAGTCAAGGCAGCAAGAGTCACCAGGGGAATGAGGGGGGCAGGGGTAACAGCTGGAGTCCAGTCTTCTCCAGCAATCAGCAGTGCACAGAGGGTTGGAGCGCAGGCCGCAGTGGGATGGGACACAATGACTGCAGCAACGCCAGAATTTCTGTGATGACAAAAGATGAGGGGGAATCCTCCATCTTCCTCTAAGGGCACAGGAATGACTCCAGGAACCCGAACCATGAGAGCTGAATCTTCATGCTCCCAGGATCAGCATGTCTCACCAGCCACTCAGGCAGCTGGCACACTCCTGTAGCATCCTGTAGAAAAAACACAAAGATTCCCTCTTCCCCATATAAAATACCTGGACAGGATCATGCCAATATGTGGATCTTTCTATTTCACCTAGGCAGAAGTATGCCTAGTTGTAGGGTGCCATAAACCTTGGCATTCAAATTTTAAAATTGAAATAAAAAGAGTATTATTTAGCATACAGGGATAACTCCCCCTTTTTATTTATTGAAATTTTGTTAAAATATTATTTATTAAGATAAGTCCTCGAGGATTAAATTGAGGACACTGAGTATTTATAACTTGACTTGTTTACCAAATTATTGTTTTGGTGATATAAAGAATGAGATTTTTTGACTAATTGTTTCTATGTAAGGCCTATAATCTGCCTGGTATCATTGTCCTCCCTTGCTAAGGTGTCCAGGCAATCCAGTTTGAGTTCTTAAATGGCCTATAAAGGAACAGTACTTAGTGCTCTTAACCACTTAGCCATCTCTCCAGCCCCTCACCAGCTTTATTTGCCTAAACATAAGCATTAATTAGAAATGTCAAATCCTGTAAACAAGGTCCAGATTTAGCCTTATTTAGAAATCCCTGAGTTGGCAGGGTGAGGCTGGGCATTGAAAGTAAGCAAATGGAGTCTTCCTCTTTTCGTGAGGGTGTGTTATCAACTCCATTACCATTTTCAAAGAGCTGGGTCTATGGTTTTGTTTAGTTCTCTGAGCCAGAGCACTGAAAGGACAGTGAGTTGTCAGACAATTTACACTGAAATCATCACTCACTGATTTCATGTAGAAAACTTGCCTCTAGCAAAGTATTAAGTAATTGAAATCAATTGTAAACCACAAGCCACACATTGGCTATCTGTATATGAATTGAAAGCTTGATTTTTTAACATTTAAAAACAGTGGCTACAGGACATAATCTAATAATCTGTGCTGAAGCAGCAGAAACTCAAGAGAATAAGCAAGTGATCCAATCATAAATGTAGCCTTTTCATTAGATGAAACACCTATAAATACAGTAAGCGCATGTTCTATGGGTTGCATGAACAATTTACAGTAAATCCAAAAGCATGCAAAGAGTAAAATTATCAATTTTGCCTGAAAAATTTGTATAAGTGATTGGTTAGGCCAAATATCAGTATTTTGTAATAACCAATTTGATTGATGTTTGGAATAAGGTATGTTTCACCAGGTTTCTTTTTAAAATACTTCCATGACTCTAGCCTACAATTCTGTATTAACACAACTGAAGCTATATCTCCAATGAGGAAAACAAAGTTAAGTCCTCTGGTAAGGTGAGGTACTTTGGCAATTAACATATCCTTAGAAGCTTAAAATTAGTTTTAAATATTCTTTTTTTTTCTTTTCTTTTTTTTATTATTAACTTGAGTATTTCTTATATACATTTCGAGTGTTATTCCCTTTCCCGGTTTCCGGGCAAACATCCCCCTCCCCCCTCCCCTTCCTTATGGGTGTTCCCCTCCCAACCCTCCCCCCATTGCCGCCCTCCCCCCATAGACTAGTTCACTGGGGGTTCAGTCTTAGCAGGACCCAGGGCTTCCCCTTCCACTGGTGCTCTTACTAGGATATTCATTGCTACCTATGGGGTCAGAGTCCAGGGTCAGTCCATGTATAGTCTTTAGGTAGTGGCTTAGTCCCTGGAAGCTCTGGTTGCTTGGCATTGTTGTACTTTTGGGGTCTCAAGCCCCTTCAAGCTCTTCCAGTTCTTTCTCTGATTCCTTCAATAGGGGACCTATTCTCACTTCAGTGGTTTGCTGCTGGCATTCGCCTCTGTATTTGCTGTATTCTGGCTGTGTCTCTCAGGAGCGATCTACATCCGGCTCCTGTCGGTCTGCACTTCTTTGCTTCATCCATCTTGTCTAATTGGGTGGCTGTATATGTATGGGCCACATGTGCGGCAGGCTCTAAATGGGTGTTCCTTAAGTCTCTGTTTTAATCTTTGCCTCTCCCTTCCCTGCCAAGGGTATTCTTTTTCCTCATTTAAAGAAGGAGTGAAGCATTCACATTTTGATCATCCGTCTTGAGTTTCGTTTGTTCTAGGGATCTAGGGTAATTCAAGCATTTGGGCTAATAGCCACTTATCAATGAGTGCATACCATGTATGTCTTTCTGTGATTGGGTTAGCTCACTCAGGATGATATTTTCCAGTTCCAACCATTTGCCTACGAATTTCATAAACTCGTTGTTTTTGATAGCTGAGTAATATTCCATTGTGTAGATGTACCACATTTTCTGTATCCATTCCTCTGTTGAAGGGCATCTGGGTTCTTTCCAGCTTCTGGCTATTATAAATAAGGCTGTGATGAACATAGTGGAGCACGTGTCTCTTTTATACGTTGAGGCATCTTTTGGGTATATGCCCAAGAGAGGTATAGCTGGATCCTCAGGCAGTTCAATGTCCAATTTTCTGAGGAACCTCCAGACTGATTTCCAGAATGGTTTTACCAGTCTGCAATCCCACCAACAATGGAGGAGTGTTCCTCTTTCTCCACATCCTCGCCAGCATCTGCTTTCACCTGAGTTTTTGATCTTAGCCAATCGCACTGGTGTGAGGTGAAATCTCAGGGTTGTTTTGATTTGCATTTCCCTTATGACTAAAGATGTTGAACATTTCTTTAGGTGTTTCTCAGCCGTTCGGCATTCCTCAGCTGTGAATTCTTTGTTTAGCTCTGAACCCCATTTTTTAATAGGGTTATTTGTTTCCCTGCGGTCTAACTTCTTGAGTTCTTTGTATATTTTGGATATAAGGCCTCTATCTGTTGTAGGATTGGTAAAGATCTTTTCCCAATCTGTTGGTTGCCGTTTTGTCCTAACCACAGTGTCCTTTGCCTTACAGAAGCTTTGCAGTTTTATGAGATCCCATTTGTCGATTCTTGATCTTAGAGCATAAGCCATTGGTGTTTTGTTCAGGAAATTTTTTCCAGTGCCCATGTGTTCCAGATGTTTCCCTAGTTTTTCTTCTATTAGTTTGAGTGTGTCTGGTTTGATGTGGAGGTCCTTGATCCACTTGGACTTAAGCTTTGTACAGGGTGATAAGCATGGATCGATCTGCATTCTTCTACATGTTGCCCTCCAGTTGAACCAGCACCATTTGCTGAAAATGCTATCTTTTTTCCATTGGATGGTTTTGGCTCTTTTGTCAAAAATCAAGTGACCATAGGTGTGTGGGTTCATTTCTGCGTCTTCAATTCTATTCCATTGGTCTATCTGTCTGTCTCTGTACCAATACCATGCAGTTTTTATCACTATTGCTCTGTAATACTGCTTGAGTTCAGGGATAGTGATTCCCCCTGAAGTCCTTTTATTGTTGAGGATAGCTTTAGCTATCCTGGGTTTTTTGTTATTCCAGATGAATTTGTAAATTGTTCTGTCTAACTCTTTGAAGAATTGGATTGGTATTTTGATGGGGATTGCATTGAATCTGTAGATTGCTTTTGGTAAAATGGCCATTTTTACTATATTAATCCTGCCAATCCATGAGCATGGGAGATCTTTCCATCTTCTGAGGTCTTCTTCAATTTCTTTCCTCAGTGTCTTGAAGTTCTTATTGTACAGATCTTTTACTTGCTTGGTTAAAGTCACACCGAGGTACTTTATATTATTTGGGTCTATTATGAAGGGTGTCGTTTCCCTAATTTCTTTCTCGGCTTGTTTCTCTTTTGTATAGAGGAAGGCAACTGATTTATTTGAGTTAATTTTATACGCAGCCACTTTGCTGAAGTTGTTTATCAGCTTTAGTAGTTCTCTGGTGGAACTTTTGGGATCACTTAAATATACTATCATGTCATCTGCAAATAGTGATATTTTGACCTCTTCTTTTCCAATCTGTATCCCTTTGATCTCCTTTTCTTGTCTGATTGCTCTGGCTAGAACTTCAAGAACTATATTGAGTAAGTAGGGAGAGAGTGGGCAGCCTTGTCTAGTCCCTGATTTTAGTGGGATTGCTTCAAGTTTCTCTCCATTTAGTTTAATGTTAGCAACTGGTTTGCTGTATATGGCTTTTACTATGTTTAGGTATGGGCCTTGAATTCCTATTCTTTCCAGGACTTTTATCATGAAGGGGTGTTGAATTTTGTCAAATGCTTTCTCAGCATCTAATGAAATGATCATGTGGTTCTGTTCTTTCAGTTTGTTTACATAATGGATCACGTTGATGGTTTTCCGTATATTAAACCATCCCTGCATTCCTGGGATGAAGCCTACTTGATCATGGTGGATGATTGTTTTGATGTGCTCTTGAATTCGGTTTGCCAGAATTTTATTGAGTATTTTTGCGTCGATATTCATAAGGGAAATTGGTCTGAAGTTCTCTTTCTTTGTTGTGTCTTTGTGTGGTTTAGGTATAAGAGTAACTGTGGCTTCGTAGAAGGAATTCGGTAGGGCTCCATCTGTTTCAATTTTGTGGAATAGTTTGGATAATATTGGTATGAGGTCTTCTATGAAGTTTTGATAGAATTCTGCACTAAACCCGTCTGGACCTGGGCTCTTTTTGGTTGGGAGACCTTTAATGACTGCTTCTATTTCCTTAGGTGTTATGGGGTTGTTTAACTGGTTTATCTGTTCCTGATTTAACTTCGATACCTGGTATCTGTCTAGGAAATTGTCCATTTCCTGAAGATTTTCAAATTTTGTTGAATATAGGTTTTTATAGTAAGATCTGATGATTTTTTGAATTTCCTCTGAATCTGTAGTTATGTCTCCCTTTTCATTTCTGATTTTGTTAATTTGGACGCACTCTCTGTGTCCTCTCGTTAGTCTGGCTAAGGGTTTATCTATCTTGTTGATTTTCTCAAAGAACCAACTTTTGGTTCTGTTGATTCTTTCTATGGTCCTTTTTGTTTCTACTTGGTTGATTTCAGCTCTGAGTTTGATTATTTCCTACCTTCTACTCCTCCTGGGTGTATTTGCTTCTTTTTGTTCTAGAGCTTTTAGGTGTACTGTCAAGCTGTTGACATATGCTCTTTCCTGTTTCTTTCTGCAGGCACTCAGCGCTATGAGTTTTCCTCTTAGCACAGCTTTCATTGTGTCCCATAAGTTTGGGTATGTTGTATCTTCATTTTCATTAAATTCTAAAAAGTTTTTAATTTCTTTCTTTATTTCTTCCTTGACTAGGTTATCATTGAGTAGAGCATTGTTCAATTTCCACGTATATGTGGGCATTCTTCCCTTATTGTTATTGAAGACCAGTTTTAGGCCGTGGTGGTCCGATAGCACGCATGGGATTATTTCTATCTTTCTGTACCTGTTGAGGCCCGTTTTTTGACCAATTATATGGTCAATTTTGGAGAAAGTGCCATGAGGAGCTGAGAAGAAGGTATATCCTTTTGCTTTAGGATAGAATGTTCTATAAATATCCGTTAAGTCCATTTGGCTCATGACTTCTCTTAGTCTGTCTACATCTATGTTTAATTTCTGTTTCAATGATCTGTCCATTGATGAGAGTGGGGTGTTGAAGTCTCCCACTATTATTGTGTGAGGTGCAATGTGTGTTTTGAGCTTTAGTAAGGTTTCTTTTATGTATGTAGGTGCCCTTGTATTTGGGGCATAGATATTTAGGATTGAGAGTTCATCTTGGTGGATTTTTCCTTTGATGAATATGAAGTGTCCTTCCTTATCTTTTTTGATGACTTTTAGTTGGAAATTGATTTTATTTGATATTAGAATGGCTACTCCAGCTTGCTTCTTCTGACCATTTGCTTGGAAAGTTGTTTTCCAGCCTTTCACTCTGAGGTAGTGTCTGTCTTTGTCTCTGAGGTGTGTTTCCTGTAGGCAGCAGAATGCAGGGTCCTCGTTGCGTATCCAGTTTGTTAATCTATGTCTTTTTATTGGGGAGTTGAGGCCATTGATATTGAGAGATATTAAGGAATAGTGATTATTGCTTCCCTTTATATTCATATTTGGATGTGAGGTTATGTTTGTGTGCTTTCATTCTCTTTGTTTTGTTGCCAAGACGATTAGTTTCTTGCTTCTTCTAGTGTATAGCTTGCCTCCTTATGGTGGGCTTTACCATTTATTATCCTTTGTAGTGCTGGATTTGTAGAAAGATATTGTGTAAATTTGGTTTTGTCATGGAATATCTTGGTTTCTCCATCAATGTTAATTGAGAGTTTTGCTGGATACAGTAACCTGGGCTGGCATTTGTGTTCTCTTAGGGTCTGTATGACATCAGTCCAGGATCTTCTGGCCTTCATAGTTTCTGGCGAGAAGTCTGGTGTGATTCTGATAGGTCTCCCTTTATATGTTACTTGACCTTTTTCCCTTACTGCTTTTAATATTCTTTCTTTATTTTGTGCGTTTGGTGTTTTGACAATTATGTGACGGGAGGTGTTTCTTTTCTGGTCCAATCTATTTGGAGTTCTGTAGGCTTCTTGTATGTCTATGGGTATCTCTTTTTTTAAGTTAGGGAAGTTTTCTTCTATGATTTTGTTGAAGATATTTACTGGTCCTTTGAGCTGGGAGTCTTCACTCTCTTCTATACCTATTATCCTTAGGTTTGATCTTCTCATTGAGTCCTGGATTTCCTGTATGTTTTGGACCAGTAGCTTTTTCTGCTTTACATTATCTTTGACAGTTGAGTCAATGATTTCTATGGAATCTTCTGCTCCTGAGATTCTCTCTTCCATCTCTTGTATTCTGTTGGTGAAGCTTGTATCTACAGCTCCTTGTCTCTTCTTTTGGTTTTCTATATCCAGGGTTGTTTCCATGTGTTCTTTCTTGATTGCTTCTATTTCCATTTTTAATTCCTTCAACTGTTTGATTGTGTTTTCCTGGAATTCTTTCAGGGATTTTTGCGATTCCTCTCTGTAGGCTTCTACCTGTTTATTAATGTTTTCCTGTGTTTCCCTAAGTGTGTTCATGTCTTTCTTGAAGTCCTCCAGCATCATGATCAAATATGATTTTGAAACTAGATCTTGCTTTTCTGGTGTGTTTGAATATTCCATGTTTGTTTTGGTGGGAGAATTGGGCTCCGATGATGGCATGTAGTCTTGGTTTCTGTTGCTTGGGTTCCTGCGCTTGCCTCTCGCCATCAGATTATCTCTAGTGTTACTTTGTTCTGCTATTTCTGACAGTGGCTAGACTGTCCTTTAAGCCTGTGTGTCAGGAGTGCTGTAGACCTGTTTTCCTCTCTTTCAGTCAGTTATGGGGACAGAGTGTTCTGCTTTCGGGCGTGTAGTTTTTCCTCTCTACAGGTCTTCAGCTGTTCCTGTGGGCCTGTGTCTTGAGTTCACCAGGCAGCTTTCTTGCAGCAGAAAAGTTGGTCTTACCTGTGGTCCCGAGGCTCAGGTTCGCTCATGGGGTGCTGCCCAGGGGCTCTCTGCAGCGGCAGCAACCAGGAAGACCTGTGCCGCCCCTTCCGGGAGCTTCAGTGCACCAGGGTTCCTGATGGCCTTTGGCTTTTTCCTCTGGCGTCCGAGATGTGTGTGCAAGGAGCAGTCTCTTCTGGTTTCCCAGGCTTGTCTGCCTCTCTGAAGGTTTAGCTCTCCCTCCCACGGGATTTGGGTGCAGAGAACTGTTTATCCAGTCTGTTTCTTTCCGGTTCCGGTGGTGTCTCAGGCAGGTGTCCTGCTGCTCCTGGGCCCTCCTCCACGGGAGCCCAGAGGCCTTATACAGTTTCCTCTTGGGCCAGGGATGTGGGCAGGGGTGAGCAGTGTTGTTGGTCTCTTCCGCTCTGCAGCCTCAGGAGTGCCCACCTCTGTTTTAAATATTCTTTTCTGGAGTAGTGTAACAGCTATTCCCCAAATATTAAAGCTCATTTTGAGAGCAAAGATTTGTAGTAAAAATTTCCATATACACTGAAAGATTTAAAGTTCTAACTTTTTACATTGAAGAAGCGACAAAATTACATAATACAAGGCTGTTAGCAATCCTCTAAATCTATCTTGAAATGGCGGTTGAAGTAAGCAAACAGGCTGTAATGCTCTCACAAGTTCTAAAACCTCATCAATCCTTCGTAAATCCTGTAACAATCTCTACCTGTTTGATTTTTTTCTCAATTATAAATAAGTTTGAGTTAGTCAATGTAACACTGGCAATCCTTAATCACAATCCTTAAATTCTCCTTGAAACACCAGAGCACAACCACAACTTTGGGAAGTCACCAGAGTTCTGAGTATGTGACTAGGCAGCTGTCCTTGGGGCAGTGGAATTAGCATTAAAATACAGATAACTTCAGGGCAAACCACAACTTTAGAAAGCAAAACTCAACCTCTAACAATCTAGTCTCCAAAACCCAGTCTCCAAAACACCGAGTCTATCCTTCATGCTACAAAGTTTGACTGCCAATTCCTACATATGAATGCATGATGGTGTGGTCTCCAATACCTCAACAAAGAGACATTGTCCTAAATTCTTTTAGAAGCCTGGTTTCTAGAATAAGAGTTCCATAAAAATATTTTCTCAATTTAGACCTATTTCCCTAGGTTGGCTCAGGCTGCATGTTGTCTAGAATGACTTATCCAAATTACCAGCTTTATGTCAACTTTTTGGTACTGACATTATACCTTTTTAACCATATCCTATAACTTAAAAGCCAATAGTCCATAACCAAGGCATGTAGAGCATATTTATACATTTAAAACCAATAAGAAACAAAATTGAAGTGGCTACACATATCTTTAATATTTAGACCAAGCACCATTTTTACTTTTTCTAGCTGTACTATTAAGAGATGCACCTTGTCACCTGCTAAGAATAAGTCAGGGATTTTTCTAAGAGAAACAACCATCCGCTCCCTTAACATAGAAGCTGAGGAGCTGCTGGCGCCTTTAAGATCAGCTCATGTAGACGCTCACCCCCGGGCAGCTTCTCCAGCTGACCTATGCTCCTAGCTACAGGTGCAGGGCTCTAAAGGCCGATTGAAACTGCTCTTTATTCATTTTTTCCTTTTTGAAACGAGTTAAAACCAAATCAAGATGTGAACGATTGACAGATAAAGTTTTTACCATTTTTTCTTTTGAACATGAAACATAAAACATTTAAACAAGAGAAACAAAAACCACAGACATAAACTGACAGACATGGACAGCTTGGTACACCAAGGACAGACAATAGACATAAAGGGAAAAAACTAGATGGTGTCCCACCAAAGGGACACACATATCCTACCTATGGAACCCAGAACCAGAAATAAGCATTTCTCCAATAGGAGCCAGCAGAGAGGTAGGACGTCTCCTGCTTTCGCTCTGTTCCTAGGAGAGCTCTGAAAAGGTTTTTCTCTTTCTCCAAAGCAACCTCGGAGAGTCCGGGAGGACTGTTTTTCCCAAACCCATTCTCTCTCATGTCTAGGGTGTAAACTATCTCTAGTCAGGGTCCAAAGACTAAAATATAACTCTAACAGAACGCATATGCAAAAACACTTTACCGTTACCTTGTCCCTTTTTTATGACAAGATTTACTGAGGCTAGCCCAAATCATCCAGACCTTTTCTGGCCCATCTTACCCCAATCCATCCCTTCTCCTATGCCGGCCGTGCTCCAGGAACGTCCCGTAGGTGGTACCCCCTTTCTTCTCCGATCTCGGTGGGACCTCCATTTGTCGGCGCCAGCACTGACACTGTACCGAGAATCGGGCGAAAGCCTACGGGATGAAAGAAACACACATACACACACACAGGTTATCGTGTCAAGCCAGGAGAGGAAGAGAGAGGAAGATATATATATATATACACATATATATATATATATATATATATATATATACACACATATATATATATATATATATTAGAGACAGAGACAGAGACAGAGACAGAGGAAGAGTTGAAGAGCGAGAGTGAGGAAGAAGAGTGAGAGTCTCCTGTAGCTTTATTCACCACTTATATACCCAAGTCTCCAGGTAGAAAATAACTGGGAAGCACAGTGGGAAACCCTGGCTCCTGACTACCTGGCTCATGACTTCGGTAACAAAAGACCAACTAGGAGACCTGAATTAATTAGGGAGAAATCCGAGAAGACCAGCCTAAATCTCCAGGATAAAGGCTGAGGAAGCAAAAGGCAGAAGTAAATTGACCACCACCCAGGTGTGGTCCTGGTGTGTTAGTTCCACATGCATCAGCCGGGCTCAGCAGAGGTCATGCAGTGGAGACACCGGGTTTACTACTTGGTCTTTTCTTCCTGTGTCGTAAATACATGGGAGAGGCCTCTGTCCAACAATCCCATGACTTTTACTGTGGCAGTTACAAAGCAGCCAGGCCCAAATCCAATATGGCTCACTACACATGATCATGGTGAAGCCAATGAGACACACCAGAATCTTCCAGGGGGATACCTCTATTCAGGTAAAGTGAAGGAATCTAATCCATATTTTTAAAATAGCTGGATGGTTTAAGGGTGTGTTGAGACAAATAAGAGAAGGGGCTCCTCCTGGAACAGGACAAGTGATGCAAAGATTGCTTTCCGGCACAAAACAGAAAGCTTCATGTTTGTGGAGAGATCTAGCTCAAATGACTAAGGTAGAGAATGACTGGACAAAATCACATGTCATTAACTGGCCTCCCCACATGCCCCTGAAGATGCAGGTCCTCACAGCAATGCACCTTTCTTAGTGAGAATTGGGGGTATATATGAATAACTTTTTTCTTGAAGTCACAACTCTAATGCCAACCCTCAGCCTTTGAGAAACCTTTTCCACATCCCTGCTCTTCTAACCAGCTTCAGGTTGTAAGGCCCAGATATGAACTCTCCAGGAGCCCTCAAATGAGATAGAAATGACAGGCTGCTACTCAGACTCTGTCAGTTATCCAAGATCTATGAAGCATGAAGGCACCATCTTCATATACGGGGAAAAAGGGGGAGGAAGAACAAAATCACAATAAACACCATCTCTTTGGCATTTCCACCATTCTCTCCTCCTTACAAACTACTTAATTCCTGGATTCTCACACGATCTCTGTTAAGAAAATGAGCTCTGGGCTTTTTCTTCATCCCTCAAAGCCCTGTGCAAGTCTAAAGAGAAGCTCCCACATAGCACCCTCCACACATAATGACATGTAGTGTTGTGATGTGTGATCAACCTATCTTCCTAATAAACTGCAGATTCTCGAAGAGCAGGAGCATTTGCTTTACAAACATGCAGTTTCTTGAAAAAGGGCTATCTCCACAGAAAGCCTTGTAAATTTTCATATAAATGAACACTTGGATGCGACCTAGGTCAGTCAATAGACAGTTATAATGGTTTGTCAATGTTTATGGTGAACACGAGGACGACCTGACCCTGAGACCTAACCCTACCTGCTGTTGCTTGGCACTGTGGACACAGATGTTCATTCTGGACTCTTCACAGAACCCCTTTGCCTCCAAATAGGATGCTGTCAGTTCAGACTGCTCCACCAGCAGTTCTCTGTTCTCATTCAGCAAAATCTGTATATGGTTCTTCAATTGAGTTTGTTCACACAGGAGCTGGGAGTGCCTGATGCTGAACCAGAAACAAAAAATGGTAAATCCCAGCCAGCTTCTATGTACCTATCACTCTTGCCAGTACAATCATTACTTCAAGGATCCTCATCCCCAGATATCCCCAGAATAACAGTATACAAGTTAGCACCAATTACAGGAGGTCAAGTCCAGAATCCACATTCCACATGAATCAAAGTACTTCTGAAAATCCTGACACTAAGAGAGTTTATATGAATCAAGGAAGAAGAAATGGTCCATATGGGTGCTTATATGTCCATGGTATGCTAAAACCATCTTCACATAGTGGGGAAATCACCTCTGAGGGGTAATTGAAGACCCAATAGCTATACAATCTTTCCATGTGTTTCTCATGGATCACAGATCTTTAAATCTCCTGTCAGAGACCTAGAGGTTCACAGTTGATTGATATTCCCATCATGGTGCGAACCTCTTCTATGTAGAGGATCATTAATGTGGAAAACAATTGGAGGGTCTTAAACACTCTTCACAGGTAGGACAACTGAGTCCAAGAGCTACAAATCTAAGACCCTTGCCAGGAGGCAGGTTTCTTGTTAAGAGTCAGACACTACAGAACCAGAGCCCTGACTTTTGTTCAAAGTCATACAGGACAGAAGCATTCCCTGCCTAGTGCTGGGTTCTCATCTCTGTCAGTGACTCACCGGTAGGAACTGTTCACTCATATGAGCTCCTTGTACCTCTCCATAGCATCACTTATTGAGTTGGTTATCATTTGCAAAGCCATCATTCTCATCGCATGTTCAGATTGAAGTATTGGCAATTCAACATCCAGACTGTGTTAGGGCATGGCCCAAGGAACAAATAACCATTTGAACCCATGATTTCAGAATTAGGTGAAATGTAAAAAAAAAAAAAATCCAATAAAAAATTCAAATTTAAGAAATGAGAGGGGAGGGAAGAATGCGACAAACACAAAGACTGGAGTAAAAACACAACAGTGAGACTCCAACAACAATTCTTTCAAGGAAATATTTCTGCGCAAATCAGCAAACATTTATTTTGAAATAAGGACTCCTAAAAAGGCTATGGAGATGTGGTTCTGCAAAGACCCTCTGTACTGGAATGGGTGGAACCTGTGAAATGCCTGTTTGGGAACAACAAATGTTCAGAATTTGTTACCACAATCACCATTTCTAGGTCCGTTGATAGCTTAAAAAAAAAAAAAAAAAAAGAACAATAGAGTCAAAAAAATAATGAAGTTCAAATCAGTCAAAAAAGATTACGTGAAATCAGACTATTGACTGGATTACTTAAACCCAGTTTATACCACATACTTGCTCCTTTGAACCGGGTCCTATTTGTGCTGATTAAACTTATTATCCTGAGCACAGGACAACAGAGCCAGGTTACCAATTCCAAGGAACTGACTTTCAAGAGTTGGCCAGGTAAGCATGAAGGCATTGACTAATTCTGTAAGAAGTTTCCTCCAGTCTGTGTCACAGCCTTGGGTCCAACAGATAATTATGATGAGATTTCTTTTGTTTGAAAACAGGGATTCTCAAACCTTGTTTCCTATTCTTACCTGAATTCCCAGAGGGCATAACTACTTTGACAGGGAAGAGGATTTGTAACCCCTCCTTCCCTCAGGAGAGTCCTATCTACCACCAAAGTAAATAGAAGATGCAAAGAGTTCTGTTGATCCATGTGGGCTTCCACACTATCATGACCTGCAAACTGTCCATCAGACAGATCCTTAGATCCCATCAAACTCCCCACACTCCCTGACCGTAAGCATAAAACCCACAAATACTTTCACATACATATATACCATCCCATATACAAACACAATTAGGATGCCAATTACATCAATGGAGGTGCCATAGAATCTGTGTATAATGAACAAAATCAGAGTAAAAGAGTGATGGCATACAGAAATCTCATTCCCTCACTTAGATGCATCAAGTGTGACCAGGTCCTTCCGTCTGTTGACAGAATCTACCTTAATACAAGCTCAGGGACAAGTGCAAAGGAGGTTGACCCAAAACACAGCACCTAGGTTATCTCACAAGCCAATGCCTGCCAAAGCTCCTTAAGATCCAGGATGAGAGGTGAAACTCTCTCGTGATATGAGGTAATGTGGTGTTAGCAGAGAGAGAGAGAGAGAGCACAAGACAGTGAACAGGTTACTGGGCATAATGACTACCTGTAGTCCCAATCATCATAGATATAAAGGTCCAGGATTTGATAAAGTTCATGCCTCTCGAATTTACACTTCTGGATTTCAAATTTGAGTTCCTCCAGTTCTGATGACATTTTGGGATGATGCCTTCCTACCAAAACCTGTAGATAGATAAACCCAAGTGAATTTGCATACTTGATGGCCCATAGGAGGAAAAGACAAATGTAAATCCCAAAAGGCAGTTGAGGAAGAGGAAATGGTAGAGACTGGGTGAATCCCTCCAGCTAGGCAAGTCCCGGGCAGTGGCTGCTCAGTGTGTGGAAGTCAGATCCACAAAGGCATAAAGCAAAGAAAGAAATAAGCATGGTTTCCTATAACCCAATTCCACTTTGGGGTTGTTGTTTGGAACACAGTGTGACTGTTGATCTTACCTGGAACTGGAAGAGATTGCAATATGACACTAACCTCAAAAGAGACATTTGTGCTTTGGGTCCCTTAATTCACAAACTCAGTTCCACAGAAGGCTAAGGTTTTTGCCAGGGGCTGATCATATTTAGCAGGAGAAAAAAAAAGGCTACTCCTCAATTTCTTAAGTACCAAACATACACACGCATGCACACAGGCACACAGGCATGCATGCACGCACAAACCAAATTCCCATGGTTGCTATTCGTTTCATCAGATAATCTATCCCCAAGTAGCCTGATGTTCCCAAGAACATTCCATGCTGCAACATCTCAACAGGTGTTTTCTTTAATCTTTTACCTTCTACTCCAAAGTTCTGCTCAGTTTGAGAAAGTTCTGTGGATCGCTGCTCAGAAACTTTCCTCTTCAATGTTTGAATCACCATTAAAACAGCAAGAAGCAGCTGGTGGAATTAAATTCAGTAATGTCATTTACTTAAACCAATTTATCCTAAACATTAGTTCAACATGGAGCCATAAAACTATTTCGGTATTCATTTCTTCTGTTGTGCTAAATACTTTGAATATAAGACATATTTTATTCTTCCAGCATAGCTCACTCTGAACTAGCCACATTGCAAGTACTGGGTAGCCACAGGGCTGGTGGCCATGGGGTTGGTAGTGAAGCCCCAGCGTTTGTGGTTCATTAATGTGGTTCATTTTACTACCACAAGTGTGAGATCTCCTTGAATAGTTTGTTTTAATTTTTAAAGTTTTCGTGTATAATTTAGTGTAAAATGATTTTGCTTCAATTCCTACTGTATTATTTCCTTCTCTACAAAATTAGTTATTACTGTATTACTTGTTTGGAAAAGGAATGATGTTAGCCCCATGGCTCTGATTATTGCTAGTATATTATCTTGAACTCAAGAAGAACTGAGCCAGGACCTGGAAATTTCTGTTTAAACTTGAGGAGAGAAGATGAGTTAGAAGCCTGTAAGTTATGTGTCTTAGTGATCTTCATTTCCAGAGATGAGTCTCTCTCCAATTTTCCTTTGAAAACTCTGAGTTCTAAAACTCCTGTTAGGATGAGTTTTCCTATGGGGGGGTGTTGCGCTGAATTTTATTATTGTTGATTTTTATATGTGTGTGGGGGTGTAGTGAGCAAACACACACACATGCACACATTTGTGTGCACATGGATGTGCCAGAGCACACAATGTAGATGTTAGAAGAATGTTGAAGAAGTCATTCTCACCTTCTGCCATACAGAATCTGGGAATGGAACTCAGGCTGTCAGGCCTGATGACAAGTGCCTTTACTTCCTGAGCCATCTCACTAGCCCCACCAGTGTGATATGCTAAGAAAACATAGCCTTTTGTGTTGTTGCCTGTCAAGTAATTTGCCAAGTATTTGGAGCCACTGTTTCCAGGGCAGAGAATAGATCTTCTCTGTCCCACACCCTGCCCCCATGGCTGGCCATCTAAACTCCCTGTGCTAGTTTTGCCAACTTGATACAAACTAGAGTCATCTGGAAGCAGGAACATCAGTTGAGGAAATGTTTCCATCTTACTGGCCTGTAGGAATGTCTCGGTAGATTGTCTTGATTGCTGACTGGTGTGGGAGGCCCCCTGTCCGCTCTGGGCAGTGAAGTGCCTGGGCATGTGCTTCTGGGAGGTATAAGGAAGGCAGCTGAATGTGATCCTGGAGAGAAGCCAGCAAGCAGCACTCCTCTACAGTCCCCAACTCTGCTCCTGCCTGAGTGCCTGCTTGGCTTCCCTCAATGATCAGACCTGTAAGTCAAATAAATCCCTCCTCCCAGAGTTTACATGGTGTTTAACATAGCACTACAAAGCAAACTAGGCCCGCCATCATGACTGAACAGCAACTAGCAGATGTTCGCTGGTTGAGCTGCTCAGTGGACTCTAAGACACCCATGGCATGTGTGCTAATAAAGGGTTGTCTGAGTTTTAGAGATCCAAAGTCAAGAACTTGTTGGCCATGGCTGTTTGTGAAAAGGATTCTGAGAGATTCCCTCTTTGCGATTCATGTTGGAATCTCACTGTTTACCTCAAAGCAGGAATAAAGTCTAGAGCTCACCACCTGTGAGTGAGTGGTAGGGTCCTTCAGAGTCCAGAGTAATTATTTGAACACGAGAAGGGGAGGGGAGAGGAAATGTCTCGCTTTTATCCAGTGCTCAGTGAAGTCAGCCCTGGACAAATGTATATATAAAAAGCACTAAGTGAGATCAGCAGGTTGGGTGTGTGTGTGTCTGGGTGTGTGCTCACGTGCATGTGTGTGTGCCCGTGAGTGTGTGTACATATATACTTGTACAGGAGGTTATGAGTTTGAGAGGAGTGTTAATGGAGACATGGGAGGGGTTGGAGGAAGAGAGGGAGTGGAAGAAATGATGCAAATACAATGTGAAATTTTCAAAAATTAAAAAAGTATTTGAAATTAAAATTTTAAATGGCGGAGAAATACATATTTAAAAATATTTAAATTAGACAAGAATATTATATGGCTAGCAAAATTCCTGAATTTTCCAGCTACCCCAGCATTTATAGAAAAAATCATTTCTCAATCAAAATAGTGTGGTCTAGAGAGAAGAGTTATAAAATATCAACAACTTCAAATTTGTAGCCATATATACCCTTGTGAAAAATTTTACATGTTTTATATAATGAAAATAATATAAACCCATTAAATACACTAAGAAAAGCAGAAATAGTTTTAGAGACATGTTTAGCAAGAAAACTGATTAAAGTGAATGAATATGTATCAAGAATAGTTATTCTACTGGGATGACACCATAATATCTAGGCAATATGAAAACGTTTACACTTTACATAAATGTATATAGTGATGTTATTTTTAATTTTGGGAAGTTATTTTTGAGGTTTTATTTTTTTCTTATTTCATTTTAATGTAGCTATTTTGTGTGGGCGAGGGGAGCACATAGGCACAAGGAGGACAGAAGATAACTTGTTAGAATCAGCTCTGGTCTCCTACCATGTGGATCTTAGGGAATTAAACTCAAGTTGTCATATGCCTGTGGCCAACCCTGGCCTTCACCTACTAAATCATTTTAGCAGACTTGTTTTTGAGATAAGTTTTAAGTGAGAGGATTTCGAAGGTTCCTAAATATAATGAAAACCAAACAAACACTTAAAATAATTGATGCAATTACTTAATTTGAATTCACTTGCATCTCTTTTCATACTTAAAGCCATAAATTATGGAGTCTCTCTGAATTCATCTCCAACCTGTAAGCAGGGCCCCAATGTCCATAACACAGTGAAGGACAGAGGTTGCACGTTCTGCCTCTGTGAGAAGCAAGAGAGGGCTGTACTCCCTTACTGTCTTCTTTGGCATCTCCTAGAAGTGACTTATGAGGCTTTCTAAATTGAAATGCACCATGTGCCACCATGATGTCTGAAGTACCTAACCCTACAGGGTAATCCTGTGATGGATGAAGAAACAGGCTCAGCTGAAGCAAAGTTTCTGGAAACCGTCGGTTCTAAAGCAGGAGAACTTTTTTTGTTAACCAGCATTATGTTTTCCTTTGCCGTCCTGCTCTGACCATCAGATTTCTACAAGCACTTAGGGTCACTCAAGTATTTTATCAGTCGCTCTCTTGTTCTGAGTCGGTGCCTTTGTTGATGGGGCTGGAGAAGATGCTTTAGTGCCCAGATTCCAAGTGGAAAGAGACGAGCCGGTGTAGCATAGGGAACTCTGGAAACAACTTTGAGCTCTGTGGTTGGGTGAGCCATTGGCTAAGCCTTGCTGTTTGGTTGAAGGTGAATAGAATTCTGGAAAGAGTAGTATTGGAATATTTCTGATGTTGTACTGATAGACAGGTTTAAAAAAAAAAAACATTACAAATGGAGCAGGGTTTGCGGGGCACTACCTCAGGAGTTGAGAGTTCTTGCTGATTTTACAGAGGACCGGAGTTCAGTTCCTAGCATACAAATCAGGTGGCTCAAAATCATTCCATTTACAGAAGACCCAGTACCATCTTCTATCCTGTATGGGCACATGCATATATGTCATATATGCTCAAAAAGGAGCACTTGAACCAGTGCATATGTATGTACTGGTGCACATTTTGAGAATACGCATGCACACACAAACACACACACACACACACACACACACATACACAAACACATGTACACACACATGCCCAAACATATACATACACATACACAAACACATGTACACACACATGCCCAAACATATACACACACATACACAAAACTGTACACACACACACAGAGAGAGCTTTAAAAAGAATATAGCATGTGTTTGTATATTTCATATAATTATTTTAAGTACCAAATTAAAGTGTTTAAAAATATATCAGCACTTCTCACAATAGACACTCTTTTAAGTAGATGTTATGGTGTTTCCAGCCCATTTCACTCACTCCTGGGGAGAGCCACTCTCAAATTTCCTTCCTGGGAGTGGTTTCGTTATAAAAGTCCCTAGCAACAAAGCCTGTGTTTTTCTCACACAGGATTTTAGGAGTTAGCAAAGGTCTTCTGGTTTTATGGAACAAAATAACCTCAGATTGCTTAAAATTTTATTTGTTTTTTGTTTGCTTTTTTAGAGTGCTCTGCTGCATGTACACCGGCATGCCAGAAGAGGGCCCCAGATCCCCTCATAGACAGATGGTCCTGAGCCACCAAGTGCTTGCTGAGAGTTGAACTCAGGACCTCGGGAAGAGCAGCCAGTGCTCTTAACCATCTCTCCAGCCCCCAGAGAATATTATTATCCTAGAAAAAATGAACTTGGTAGAAATTGAAGTTTTTCCCATTTACTTACGTATTTAATAATATTTGAAATTTTAAACTTCTTTATGATCGCCCGGGAGGTCCTGAGCATTTTTGTTCAATCCTTTCTAGGAAGCAAGGAGGAAATTATAGTTGTTTTCTTGGCTATTTTCAGTTCAAGGAGTTTTTGCCTCCAGCAGAGCACAGGGAAAGCACCTTGCTTGGACCAAACCAGCTACCAGGTTCCTCTCTTCTTCCTGCAGAGAAGAAAGTTCAACCTCAGAATGTACTATTTTGCTGCTGAATTTATATGGTTTGAAGGTTGGGGTCCCAGAGATCTGATTAAAAGTAGGGTATTAGCTCTTAGAAGTTTATCTCCATGTAAAACACCTGCAATCTTTTGTTTCTGCTACACCCACTGCTCAGTCTGTGAGGTCATTTTCAGAGGATTTGCTGACATAGGAGGGTCCACCTGAGTGTGAGCAGCAGCATCCCATAGGCTGGGGTCTCATCAGAGTAAGGGGGAGCAAGGACAGCATGCCTAAACCCCTTTTTATTCTGTTCCTGTGTGCTGACATGGGCTGAGCTGTTGAAAAAATGCCTGCAGCTAGATCCTTCCCAGTTGAGAGCCACCTGACATTAGTGCTAAGAATCAAACATGGGTCACCTGGAAGAGTCACAAACGCTCTGAACTGCTGAGCCATCTCCCCATCACCCAAGACTCCAGCTTTTATACTAAGGCAAATGACATTACAAGGAACACTCTCTGACTGACATCTTACAGGAGCTACTTTGACTGTTGTAATCGACTACTATGGAACAACGCAAGGAGCAGGGAGATACTCAGGAAGCCATCACAGCTGAGGTCAGCTAATGAGGACCTGGTGGGGCTGAGCAAGAGCAGAGAGGGTGAAAAGTGGACGGAGGCTCAGCACACTTGGATCACAAACACTGTGGACCGTGGTGCATTGCCTGGGACATGAGAGAAAGAAGGAGGGGGAGTCAGGTAAGACATTGACCTAGTAAACAAGAGGCTGGACTTGTCATAGACTCATAAATAGAAGACAGAGTCGTTCAAGTTTCAGGAATGTCCCTGGCTAGTTTGGGACAAGCTAAGTTTTGAGAGATCTACCAGACACTGGAATTCCCAGGGGAAATGAGCAACTGGCTATGAGTCTGGGGACACTGCCTTTGGATTACACAGGGCAGCATGCCAGCATGTAGCTAAAGCCATGAAAATGCATGGGAATGGGAGAAGAGAAGAGATGACGAACAAGAGTCTGTGTGGCTCTTCAATCCAGGGGAGAACAGTGGGGAAACTGAGGATTCCTCAGCAAAGCAGGGTTCCTGAAGACCAAATGGAGAGCAGATACAAGACAATGGAGCGGCCAGTATCAAAACAGAAAACAGGACTAAGAGCCACTGGATTTCTGGATGTAGCAGTCACTGCTAATTTGAACAAAAGCAGTTTGTTACACAGTGAGTCAACTGAGAATTGCAAAAGGGGATAGGACACAGAAAGGGATCTTCCAGGGAGTTCTGCTCTAGAAGATAGGAGAAGAAGGGTTATTAGCTGTGGCAGTGGGGTTGACAGAGGTGTTTGTTTGTATAAGAAGGTAAGTAGCACATAGTGTTTAAAATGGGAATTGTGATGACTGCTCTTGCTTATGGAATTGATGGTATTAAGCACCTAGGAGATTAGTAAAGCATGCCTCTGAGTGGCTGGGATGCGGTCTTAGAAAGGAACAGCTCACCATGGATGTGGGTGGCTCTCCAGAGGCTGTGGGTTCCAATTCAGATAAAGGATGTTGGGAGATAGGTCAAGATTACACTCTGGTTCCTGGCCCCCATGTCAATTGGCTGTTCCTCGATTGGAGCTTTCCTCCCACCCTAGTTTCCTCCCAGGATATTCTGCCTCTCCAAAGGAACCAGCTGACCTGGACTGAAACCACAAGCAAGGAAACAAAAGCAAAAGATTTCCCTCCTTTACATGATTTCTAACAGACAGTTTGTCCCACCAGTAAGTCTGACAAACACAAGACTAACCCTGGCACTCATGGGCTGGGAGTTTAACAGAAGAGAAAGAAATAGCTTCAGATAAAGGCAGCACTGTTCACAGATGGGGACACGGGGTCCATGGGACAGTTGTCCGAAGGACTTTGGAAAGCTTCTTTTCTTTTCTAGCCATTTCTGTTTTCTCTGAGAAATAGGCCAATGGCTGAAGGCACAGATAGGAAAGGAGAGTGAGGAAGATGGAGAGCAGCCACTGTCATGTAGGAAAGTGTAGGATAGAGTCAGAATGTCTAGACTAGGGAACAACATATATACACTCGAAAGACAACTTAAAGGTCGTATGTATTGGTTAGTTTCCTCTGGCCATTTCTCCAGTAGCATGTGTGCAGGTTTAGAGAACACTCAGGGAGTCAGCTTTTGAAAAAGTATATCTTATGCATGTGTTAGTTCAGGGAGTAACCAGGTCAAGGGCATGGCCCTGAGGCTTGGATAGAGTAGTCACCTACATTGTTGGAAGAACATATCTTTCAGAGCTGTGGTAACTGAGCACTGTTTACATTTCCTCACGTGATCCCCATTCCGCATGCTCTTCAAATTATTGTGGAAATGAAATGCAAGATAGAAACAAGGACGGAGTCTACTCTTCATTAATGTGAAATTATGAAGTGCTGGGCTCCCCTACAGGTAGAGGAGAGCCTGATGGGTGGGCTGGATTCCTTGTTGCTATGAACTACAGTGATGACTTAGTATGTTCACAGTTTTAGCAAGAGCTGAGTGAAATGAAGGCTATGAATATCATCTGTGCCCCTTCACAGAACCATAATGAGAGGTTGGCATGTGGGTGGAAGTGTTTGTGCTGCAAAATTAGAGTCCCAATGCCCCTCTCACACTTCCATTTTTAATACGCTCAATAATTTAATGAATGATGTAGAATTCAGTTTTGCTTTGTGATTTGAATCCACCTAGTCTTTTGTGTGTGTACAGCATTGATGTGTACAAGAAGCAGTGTTGGCAAGAGATGCTCTTAAATGATCTTTCATCTATTTTAAGAATATCTGGGATCTTGGTGTGGGAAGGGAAGTGATATGGCACATGCGGCCTGTCCCTGGGACCACATAAACTTTTAGCGTCTTGGGTCTGCTGTTGCCAAGTAGTGCTCTTGGAACCTCACTTTCTGCATCTGGGAAATGGGGTGATGACAGCCTCAGGGATTGTGCCCATGAGACTGATGATGACCATGCTTGCAGAGGAGCATGGGTATTAATTATTGTCACTGCTGTGGTTGGCAGTGAAGAGAGGAAAAGAGATTGGGATATGCCCTGCCTTGCTTCAGAGTACTGACCATCTTGGTTTAATTAAAAGCTTTATGTCTGCTGATAATTTTATTCTCAACCAGTTATTTCTTCTGCAAACCTTCACATATTCGAGATAGGAGGTGATTTTAACCAGTATCCTTGCACTTAAATAAGAAGGAGATTGTCGGCCAGTTTGGTAACAAAACAGCTTATATACAGTATTTAAGGATGGAGTTGCTCTCTCCCATATATAAGCCATTACTCATGCAGCCATTGAAATGCAAACCCATCACAGTGAAATAATATAAAAAAATTCTCCTTCTCACTTGCATGAGCTACATGGTGTATTTGAGTATTTGGTCACCATACATTGCCTGGTGGCTGCAGCACTCAACAATGAGGACAAAGAACACATCTGTCACTTTTCTGTTGCCCTCAGGCTAATGCCCTAAATAAAATTCCTTAAACATACAGCAGAAAACCAAAGACATCAGGGCACCTTGTCAAAAAAGACAAATTTTCCCACAAGATTGAATAAAATTGGCCATAAGTTTTTTATGGAAGGTGTGGGGAAAAAATAAATATTTTAAAACTATTTTAGAAGTTTAAACAGTATACTTCATTTTTCATAGCAGAAATTCATGCAGTCAATAAATATTCATCAGGTTTATACCATGTACTATCTTCTAAGTGAGGGAATGAATGTGGATAGATGAGAGAGGAGTGTTCAGGGACATGTGGGGGAAAGTAGACTGGATAATACTGGGAACATAGAGAAGGAAGTAGACTTAGGAGAGCAGAATTAAGCAGGTCCCCTTAGATAGGAGTTTCGAGCAAAATATGATGAGTGGTCATGGTGGGGCTCTCTGAGGAAGAGTGTCTTCAGAGGGTATTATGTCCCTGAAACTGGAGTTAAGGTATTTGGAAGTCACCATGTGAGTGCTGGGTACCAAACCTGTGTTATTATAAAAAATAAAAATGGTTTCTTTTATTCCCCACTAGTATCAACACACGTGTCATCTGTGGGTTATTTTCATCTCAGTCAGCAAATATGTCACCTGCTAAGCTCCCTCCGATCTCACACTGCTGATGGCTACTCTCTGAAACTGGCAGCAATCTATCTACCCATTAAGTCCCCAAGGCAGGTTGTTTCCACACCAAGCATACACACCCCACTTTCGTGGCAGGCTTGGTGCTTCCTGCCATCACACCTTCTCTTGAACTCAATTAAGTCACCACATGAAAGAACACATCACATAATAACCTCTGATCCAATTGATAAGATAATTTGCCCATCTAGACAACACAAAGTCCTGTACATACCCATCCCTTGGAAATATTCACTATTACCTGTATCTATACACAGAAAAGAATCTTAACATCTGCTGCCATGTTCTCCCAGGTCCTTTCCCTCCCTCTGACTCCTTCTCTCCTGCTTCTCCTTCACTTCTAAAGAGAGTTCCCACTTCCCTTCCTTTTTGTCCTATGACAGGCCTTGTTTTTTCTGGCCTACCTTCACCATAATACCATCAACCTACAGACCTGCATGTTCTGTAATTGTACCAAGCATTCTTAACCACTTAGCCAACTCTCCTGTCCCGACTTGTGCAGTTTCGTGCTCAGTCTTAAGGAAGAGTGGTCTGTCATAGAGAAATAGCATTGGAGGCCAACTTTTAGAGTTGAGAGCTAAATTACCTAAACTGTTGTTCATAAATTACATAATCTATGGCTTTTTAGTACAAGGAAGAGATTAAGATTAAAAGAGTAGAGTGCTCTTGTCACCGGAGTACAGGAAAGTCGCCTCTTAAAATGAGGGTCATATTATCTGGTATGGGGAAGGAAAAGGGGAAATCTAGGAAAATTTTCCTAGATGTTATAGTTTGTGAAAGGAAGAAGGGAAGGTGAGAATTACTTTTCTTATGCTGCTGTTTTTACTAATGCTAAGGGGTCCTGTGTTGGATAGTGTGTCCTGAACCAACCCAAGAAGGCTGATGTGAAACAAAAACAGACATTTAAAGTTCATAAACTTACAAGAGCTTTCCAAGGTAAAACTATCAAGACTGGGAGTGATGGCATCCACCTACAATCCCAGCACATGAGAGGCTTAGATAGGGAGTACAAGGTCAGCCTGGGCTATGGAAGGAAGGAAGGAAAAGCCGAGCAAGTCTTACTTTGATATCTATAGATATAGATATAGATATAGATATATGGATATATATGGATATATATATATATATATATGGATATGGATATATACTAGTATTGGCTTTATTATATGGGGTGCACCTTCGCCTGGAGTTGTATGCATGGTTGGATACAAATGTATAGAGATCACTTCAAAAATAAGACATTTAAAATAGAATAGCATAAAAACTATCAGACTAGCCAGGCCTGGTGGCACATGCATGCCCTGTAATACTAAAAGCACATTACAATACTTGCAAGCATGTAGAAGTTGGGCAGAAGCAGAAGTAGAAAGATCAGGAGTTCAAATCCAGCCATGGATTCCCCATGTCTTCTCTTAGAAAAATTAAAAGAAAACCAAATAATATGAAAGACTAGTAAGTAGTATTTATATAAACCCTACAGACAGATAAATCACCCACTAAATTCTAAACACTGCTTTCAAACATAGGAATAATTCAGATCAGGCTGCAAATTATCACCAGCATCAGATGTTCTAAGGAGAGACATCCTTGTGCCTTTTGCCCCTGGGACTAGAGGTTCCAAGGAATTGCATTTTTCCAAGGACTCTCCTTGGGGAAAAAAGAAGAAGAAGAAAAGAAAGTAACTTGTTCCCTAGAAAGAGATTTCACAAGGAGAGAGTGCCACTGAGACAGTGCCAGGATCAACAATGGGTGGGATGGACCACATCCTGACCACTTTGTATTCAAGCCTAATCCTGTGCAGGAGCCTGAAGATGGACTTGGCTGGATGAGTCAGTGGGTCTCATTATTTGGTTTCCTCCTAATGTGGCTAGTTGTATATGTACACACACACACACACACACACACACACACACACACACACACACACACACACACAGAGGCACAGACACACACGCATTTGGTGGTCATTTATCCAAACTTGTTAGAGCGCCCAGGGCCCAGACATTGACTGTAGGACTTGGGTTAAGGGACGACTCTGTACTCAAGGTGTTTGCTATTTACTTGAGCAAAAGCTGAAGTAATGTGGAATTACATGTCATGCTCCTAGAAATCCTGGATCTTGTTCTTAAGAGCTGAATAAAGCAATGTGTTGGAACTCAGAAAACACAAATACTTCAAAGTGAAGCCTGGTGTTTTTGTTTGTTTGTCTGTTTTTTGTTTGTTTTTTAAATTAACAAACCAGCTTCAGAAGTTCTGGCTTGCAGTCAGTCCTCCTTTGCACCTGAAATAAAAGCTAGGTATCATTTCTGAAGCTCCTTTATCTGTGTAAAGTTCCTAAGGATGAACTTCCTGACGGATAACAAGCAGGAGACAAGAAGAGAACTCACGCCCATAGATCCCAGGCAGACTGTGTTCCCAGATGCTGTCACTTCTATGTGCCTGGCCCATGTCCCCTATAAATCACTGACTACTCCTCTGAAATTGGTGTGGCCTCACTTCTGTCCTCCTCATAAAGAATCCTTAAGCCACAATCGTCAGGGCTCGTCTCTGAGTTTCATGCTCAGCGTGACAGCTGTCTACTTGCACATTAGTAATTCTGTTCCTTTATTTCTGCCAATCGTTGATTTGTTTCTGCAAACTCAATTACCAAAGCCCCAAAGAGTGGATGGAAGGAAGGTCAGTTTCTGGAGATGCACACCTGCAAGGACCTTAATCGGCATCTGTTTCTGCTCTGTCTCAGCACAACAGGAGCCACTGTAGAGCATAAGCCACATCTGAGTTAAAGATCACAGTCTGATTAGAACGTGGAAATTGTTAAGCAATGAAATGTTCTAGATCTTGTCCTATATTTACTTCCTTCAATGCGTATATGTTCCCTGATATCACTGTTGAGAAAGGTAGGCTGATTCCACAACAGGCTTCAACTTGGCAGTTAAGGAGACTAGGCCTAAATATCTGTTTCCATGAACTGGGCAATTCCAGGCCGAAGAAGTTAGTCTGAGGCAAGGACTAAGGGTCACCAGCAGTTTTCAGACCTGCCTGACAAGTTTCCAGCCCTGACACTCCCATATAGTTGAGATGGACCTGACATTAACATAGAGGTCACTCTCTTAGTCAGATACCTATTAATGCACAAACATCAAGACCAAGAAGCAAGTTGGGGAGGAAAGGGTTTGTTCGGCTTAAACTTCCACATTGCTGTTCATCACCAAAGGAAGCCAGGACTGAAACTCAAGCAGGTCAGGAAACAGGAGCTGGTGCAGAGGTCATGGAGGGATGTTACTTACTGCCTTCCCTCCCCTGGCTTGCTCAGCTTGCTCTCTTATAGAACCCAAGGACTCCTGCTGAGGGACAGCACCACCCACAATGGGATGGATCCTCCCCTCTTGATCACTAGTTGAGATCACTGCCCTGCATATTGGTCTCATAGAGACATTTCCTCAACTGATTCTCCTTTCTCTGTGATAACTTCAGCTTGTGTCAAGTTGACACACAAACCAGCCAGTACAGTCACCTACCCCAGAATTCCCTAATGTACTTTAAATCATGCCTGCAAACTCATTGGTAGTCTCTATGACTTAATGGGGGACTCCAGCATGCTGGATTTCTGCAGAATAAAACACTCAATGAGTCCGGGTAGCATTCTTTGGCAAGCCATGGGCCCTCAATCTTGTGACTATTATGTAAAATGTTTGAGATGTTGTAACTTAGATCACAACAACCCTAAAGGTGCAAATGTCATCTGACAGCATCTGAAACCTGTACCAGAGATTTCCCTTCTGGGGTATTACCCAACTTATCCTATATTTCCCTATTAATTCACTTAGTAAATTGATTCGAGACTGTCTTTTTTATTATTATAAAAGATCATGTTACTATCCCCCTGGTGTCAGGTCCAAAGGAAACTTAAGTTCCCCGAATCCCAAGGGGAAGTCCAATGAGCTCAGCCTGTGGCAGTTAGGTAAGAGTCAGCATTCCTCTGGAACTTGTGAAACTAGCTTCTGTTCCTCTTACCCAGGAGAAGGGACACATGGGTACCTGTGGTTCTCATTACCCTGTGAGAGATCCAGGCTTCTTCAATGTTACAGGTACCCAGGTACTAGTGCACATTTCAGAGTCCATGCCAGCATACCAGCCTCCTGCGTTCACAGGCTCCCTGCCCCCAGCCAGTCAAATTCCTTACAACCCTGCTATTCTCCCTCTTTTCTCCGTTCTCTATGCTCCTGCAGAGAGTCTGGCCCTGTCCAGTCTTTTGGCAATGTTCAGTTTACAGCTTTCTTTTTCTGCTCTGGACTCTTCTAGATTCCTCTGTCTTCTCTCTCTCTCTCTCTCTCTCTCTCTCTCTCTCTCTCTCTCTCTCTCTCTCTCTCTCTTTCTCTCTCTCTCTCATCTTATATCCAGCAAGTTGAATCCACCTTTCTGGTCACATTTATTTGACTCTTAGCCCCTTGGATGTAAGAGCTTTGTTTTGTGCCAACATGTGTAAAATGTATATTAGAAAACAGAGTTTAATACGAAATACACAGTGTTAATGACGTCATTGGTAATGTCTATACTGATCATATGTTAAATGATAATGCATTGACTAGAACCATGATGTATTCCTCAAATTTCGCTGATTTCTTTTGACCTATTATTTTTAAAATATAGGGCTATTAGAAAATGTGAAATCACAAATGTGATTTGTATTTTATTTCCATTATACGTTGCTGGTCTAATTTTTTCTTATGCTTAACTTTAAAAAAAAATGCCTTTTCATAGAAGAAAGTTATGTTTCTCCCCAGTATCTTTCCGTTGTGGAGGAAAGTGATCCATGAAGCACTGGTAACATGGTTCCTTCCTCCAGTAGGCTTCTCTGCTTTAACATGTGGCTCCCAAGCTTGTCCTGTTGCAGAGCCCTACTCATAAGGTTTTTGACTGGAGACTTACCCTAAGGCCACCAGCTAGCTAGCACACTGAATTAGTGTCTCCATCTCCTGGCTCAGTGTTGCAGATGCATGCCATTTCTGCTGACTCTGGAGAGCAGAGCCTCCTGCTGGGCTCCCTGAAGGGACAATGAAGGTGGACACAGTGGCTTCCCAACCCTCCCTCACCTCCAACTGAAGAATGAAAAGATAGAAATGTTCTAAGGAGCCCCTGGGAAGTTTGGGGGACACCTGCTATTCTGTAAAAGGCAATTTAACGAAAATACTTCACATAGAACCGATTATTACCTCTTAAGACCTTTCGCTTAACCTATATTGCATTGTTCTGTTCTTTCTTTCTTTATTCTTAGAGAGGAAAAAAGCAGTGTCTGATAAATTGTAAATTCTTCTTGTGGTGCCCTTGGAAGCAGCCCAGTGAGTTCATGCACTCTGAGAGAGAATGACTACCACTGAAATCCTTCCAGGGCAGAGTGGTATGGGTTCAGGAAAATGGAAAGGAATGTGAAGGAAGGGCAGCAGAACCTACACACAAGAATCCTGTCAGCTTACAAAGCTCCTGAAAGAGCTTCCTAGGTCCTTTCTGATTCCTCCTTACTTCAGGCTTCTTTCTGTTTCCCAGGGGAATCAAGACCCAGCTTTCCTGTGGACAGTCCAGGTCTGCTAATTCCTGTTTTTTGCCATTTTGTGCTGTCTGCCTCTTCCCATATTCCTTATCTTTGAGTTGAAAGTTTTATACACAGTGGTTAATTTTATCCCAGAATTCTGTGTGGTTAAGAAAATGGATTCTGGAAGCACACAAAGTCTGAGGTAACAACCGTGGCTGTACTGATCTAAACTGTTTTAGTCAGGGTTACCACTGCCTTGCTGAAACCACAAGGAGAGCAATCTGGGGAGGAAAGGGATTTAACCTCATAGCATCACTGAAGGAAGCCAGGACAGGAACTCAACAGGGCAGGAACCTGGAGGAAGAAGCTGCTGCAGAGGCCACAGAGGGTTGCTGCTTGCTAACTTGCTCCTCATGGCTTGCTCAGACTGCTTCCTTTTAGCTCCCAAGCACCACCAGTCCTGGGATGGTCCCAGCCACAGTGGGCTGGGCCCTACCATATCTGTCATTGAGAAAATACCTTACAGTCAGTTGTTATGGAGGCATTTTCTCAATTGAGTTTTCCCCCTTTCAGATAACTCTAGCTTCTATTAAGTTGACACAAAACTAGCTAGTCAAGTCTCCCTTCCTCTGTAAGCGAGAGGACTGACCCCATTCCCTATGAGGAGGCTGTCATTGTGAATGGGACACACATGCGAGTTGAGGCGACTATTTGACCCATAGTGAATACTGAGAAATGTTAGCTCTTAGTACTCTCATAAATTAGGTATATTACTACATAAATTAAACATATCTGTAATGAAAATTAGAATTTCACATTAATCAATGTCCCATTTTGGCCTAAAGCACCAAACAATCTAAACTGTGTTTTTGGCTTTGGTGGGCCATGGGGCAGAATAGAAAGGCACAGAATACTGGGGGTCATGAATCTTGTTGGAACCTTTCAGCTTCCTCTAGCAGCACAGCAAGAATTCCAGACAATCACTAAGGGCCTTCCCCCTTTCTAGCCACTTTCTGCAGTTCTGTGGGATCTCACCAGAAACCACACTTTACAGAAAGACTCTTCAGCTAGGCTCCTTGTTCACCCCAGCAGTGCCTGCTCCTCCCTTACCAGACTGTCATTCCATCCTATCCTTCTGGAACCACGACCTACCTCTCTCACCAAGAAGAAAGAAATGGGGCTTGTGAGGTAGGTTCTTAGCAACGTTTTGAGATGAAAC